>NW_026562480.1:577500-987500 GCF_027474105.1 Poeciliopsis prolifica | reverse complement strand
GCCCATGTTGCCACTTTTGACAAATGTTGTGAGTTTAGACATGTTATATTCACAGTCCTCATTCAGTGGTGCCTAAAGCTGGTCCTCCAGGACAGCATCCTGCCTATTTTAGTTCCCTCCCTGGTGGTATAACAACCTTAATGTTCTGCTTAGGCTTTCTAATGAGCCGTCATTGGATCCAGGTGCGTTAAACATCAAGGACCGACTTTGGGCACCGCTGTCATAAGCGTAATAAACTCTGCTTCATGATTTCACATAAGACCCAGTGGATGAGGCGGATCTTCACCTGGGAGAAATAGAAGGATCCAAGGATGGATGGATTCAAAGATGGATCCAATGATAGATAAATCCAAGGATGAGTGGAAGGAAAGATTTAAGGATGGATAGATCCAAAGCTGAATGGTTCCAAGGATGGGTGGATTTAAATATGGTCGTTAAAAGATTATCGGACAGAACCAAGGATGGATGGATGGATGGATGGATGGATGGATGGATGGATGGATGGATGGATGGATGGATGGATGGATGGATGGATGGATGGATGGATGGATGGATGGATGGATGGATGGATGGATGGATGGATGGATGGATGGATGGATGGATGGATGGATGGATGGATGGATCTTTAACACCATGGCAGTTGGGGATGTTGGGGATTAATGTTCTGTTCAATCAATCAATCAATCACATTGATTTGCATGTCACGTTTCAGCCACACTGCAGTTCAAAATGCTTAAAAACACAAAAATACAAAGTCATGGAGCAGCTGTTTGAGTTGTATAGTGTTCCAGTTGTTTTCCATAGTAATACAGCAGCAGTAGGACTCACAGTGGTGCCTTTTTCTCTTCTTGTACAAAATTCAACCGAATATTTCTGAACTGCACCACATCCACAACACAGCTTAATGAAACTGGTAAATTCTTTCCACAGGACGTCGTCTCTTCCAAAGTCCCTGCAATTCCTTTTACAGCCTCCCCTAAAATCCCATAATAGTTTTGTTGAGGTTATGAAGAGGTCTTATTTTTTTACTACCGTCAAGCTGCCACTTCAGTGTTTAAAAAGAGCATCGACTGACAGAGCTAAAGGTCAGGAGAGTCATTAGACTAATAAACCCACCATCTGGGACTGCTTTCTTTTTAAAGTCTCCTCAGATGAGCCAGAGCGCAAAAGGTGGACGATGACATGAGACGGCAGTGACAGACTTTAAGCTGAAATGTCACTAAAACTCTCTGTGGGTTCAATTATTGCTCAATTGGACCCCAATTAGCGTTCTGACTTGACACTTGCGTTCGTCTGAGAAGCCTTAGGCTGGAAACTTAAAGTGAGGAGATAACAGGTAATGGCTCCAATTTATTCCTGATGTTTCACTTGAACACTCCAGAAATTTAACAGCATCAAAATATGGAGGACGGTTCTCCCCTCGAAGCAGAGAGGAGAATATTCTGATTCTCCTCTCGATCATCGTTCCTCTGCTCCCCAGTGTCATCGCTCACTAGTTTTATGAAAAATACAAAAACAGAAACCAAATAAAAACTATAGGAATTAAATCCTTTCAGTAGCTCAGCTGTTTCATTCTGGCTTTGGTCTCATTTTAATAGCTGCGCTATTTTTAACAGCCTGACATGAGTGCACAATTAAAGCAATGATGATACCAATGTGGAGTATTGACTGCCTAATTAAGGTTTTATTGAGCTTTAATTAGTTATTAGCTGTTAATCTGACATAAAGCTTTATTAATTAACTAACTGGTCACTGCTTCTTACATACCAGCTGCATAAATAGACAACATTTCATCAAATATGTAATAAATTACGGGTTCATAAATAAGCTTATCAAATTTATTTATGATTCATAAATATCCACTAGAAGGTTGTGATAGTTCTCTGCATGCTAGAGACATCTACTGGTTAGAAAGAAAACTCTTGACCAAAGTATCTTTAGAGGCTTCAGGGGAAACCTTAAGGCTTTAAAAATGATCAAAAAGTCAGTTTCAGCAATGAAAATATCTACTATGTGGAAAGAAATATAATGTTTATATGTTATAATCCAGCAAACAACAAAAACTGAGTTTATTTCTGTGCAGTCACGTTTCTACTGGGAAGAATCACTTTATATGTGTCTGGCAATTAAAAGAAAATTGTTTTTCACCTGTTATATAAAAGCAAGTAGAGCCAAACCCTTTTGGTTCTATAACTTAAAAAAAATAAAATAGTTCAAGTTAAACTAAACTTAGTCTAAGGTGCTAATGTTGCTACTATTAGAGCACAAAAGAAAACATAAATAAAATAATAGATAATTGTTTGCTTAGTTTTTATTCACATTGTATAAAACATCATAGCAGATTATTTGAAAATGACTCACAGGGTTGTGAAAATGTTCTTATGTTGCAACAAATGCTTTTTTTAATTAAACAGAATTAAAAACATCATCAGAAGTCAAACTCAACCTCAGCAGTCCTTGTTCTCACTTCTGCCTGATGTTACAGAAGTGAGAAATCAAGGACTTACAGATAGAAAAACATTTTTATCCCCGAGTCTGTCTGGTTTTCACACAATGCAGCTTTAAGAGAAACAAATCAAAACCCACTGAAGATGAATCCACTCCTAAATTAAAGATAACATTTAATATGGACTGAAGAAGAAAGTGGTTCCAAATCTTCTTTAAGTTAAAAGTATTTTTTATTATTATTATCATTTAATTTGGTAGTCCAGGTCTCGAATAAGTGTCTACTACCTTCTACTATTTAAGGTTGTAGACAAATAAATAAATCAAATAAATTTAACCAGTTTTAGATTTTGAAACTAAATGAGTTTGTGATAGATTAACTTACAGTAGTACATTGTGTTAACTTTATATTAAGAGTTTAATAAACCAGAGGTTTTAGGTTAGCACTTAAAAAAAAAGTGAAATAAGAACAAGACAGAGGTCTTTCCCAGAATGCATAGCGGCACGTTCTTGTATCCAGAGGTGGAAATGCATTGTGTTATTGAGGCAAATGTTTATTTTAATGCTTGAGGATAATGGTTCACACTAAATGTTTCTGAGCTGAATTAATTGTGATGTTTAATTAAATTCATTATCAGATCAAAGATTTTGTTCATGCAATTTGAAACAAGAATTAAAATTATTCTAAAGTAAAATAAGAAATTATTTCAACTTGATAATGTGATTGAAAATAATTGAGAAATGTGTGCTCCTTAATTTTTTTCCTGCATGTTGTGAAATAATTATTTGGTTTCACTTGCAGCATTAAGTTTAAAACTCACAATTCAAGATTAATGAACTTTAAAAAAAACAATGTTTAGACAACTTATCTCTTGTTGTTACATCAACTTCATAAACTTTAATTTCTGACTTTCATTTTCAAGGTAAACCACCTTTAAATGTTTTACAGTGTCGTCAGCGACGATTTGAAGTCATACCATCTGCAAGTCTTGGTCCAGAGTGTTTTATGAGCTTGAAAGTCACTTCAGCAATCAAGAAACTTTATGTGACAGTTCAATAACTATGAATGTTGTGTTTTATAATTAGAAGAATAAACATGAGAAATTAATTGCTTTTTGTGTCCTTCATCCTGCCTCCAGTGAGAAACAAGGTCAGATTAGAAATATCCATCAGTTTCTGGCTCAGCCATTTAATGTATTTCTAATTAAAAAGGACAACTGCTAATCAGATGCCTCTGTGCAATTAATCTGTACAATATATGTTTCACTTATTGAATACAAAACCTGTTATAAATCAACTATTTAATGACATTTTAATCTATTGAGATGCACCTCTTTTACAATGTGCCCTTCACTCGTCTGTCCAGTTCAGTAAACATTCGGCTGCAGACGACGATACCAGATGTTCTGATCACTCATGTCTTTATCAAAAAGGCATATTTATCTTAGTTATATCACTTTATGGCTTCCTATCAGGGGAACGATCCTATTCAAGAGCATTGATCCATCACAACTGATACCACAGTGGTTTAATGTAATCAGCCCACCTACTGCAGCTTATCAGTATGCTGCAGGGAGAGCAGAAGTCTGGCAGCACTGTGCAAAGACTCCAGAGTACTTACTCACTCTCAGGGATATTACATTAGCATCGATTCTGTGCTGCTTCGCTCAGTATTTATCGGAAAACTGTTTCTGGAATCCATTCCTTGAAAACACTGTATTTACAGGGCAAGCCCGTGTTGTTTATTTTGATTCCAGCTCGTTAGGAGACACTACTACAATTCCCAGAATTCCACAGGAGCTCAACTGTGTTGTGTTTCTGCCACCGTGCGGCCGTGGATAGTAAGCGCAGGGAAATGTGCTCATTCATTCATGCGGTCAGTACCATGCAGGCAGCTCGACCAGCACCAACAGCAGACATGTAGGGGGGAAAAAATGAAGCAAAAAAGGAAGTGATTAAAAACATGGACTGAAGAATAATGTGCCTCGGCTGCCATCTTAACCATCACCATCATGTTCCCGGGAGTTTTCTATGCATTGCTGGCGGGATTCCTCGGAGCCGTGGCGTCGTCGTCGGCCAAACTGTCCCTGGGAGCCGACTATCTGAAGGGAGTGTGTGAAACCGGACTCCGGACGTGGGGCGAGCAGCGGAAATTCAGACACGCGGATGAAACCACGGCGTGCGACCGGGTGAGTCTCGGTTCTGCTCGTCATTCACAACACAGTCGGGATAATATGGCCGGTTCCGGTTATTAGGGGGGAGCAAACCCCACATCATCAGCACCACGGACAGCGTCACGCGACGGTTCACCCCCTGCGGCATCTGCGCGCTCGTGCAGTGTCCGCGTGCTGAAGGGCGACGCGGCGCGTGCGGGACCGCGTTGTTCTCGTGTGGCTGATGCTGGTGACGATGTGAGGGAAACAGGGAGTCAGGTTTCTGCTGCGACCTTCGCTCCGTGTCTATGCGGTGCAGTGAAAAACACTTGCAGACAGGTGTCTGCTGCTTCCACGACAATAAACACGCCTTCTGCTCTGAGTCGGTGTGGATATTCAGGAGAGCAGCGGCTCAGGGAGTCAATTAAACGATCCTAATTGAAATGCAGCACTTGATTTTCATGCGTCACTTCAGGGTTGAGGTATTTCAGGAATACCAATTAGGGAACGGCGCGATCCTGTGGGATATCCTGCTTTAACAAGGTCAAAAGCCTGTCAGGGTATGGCAAGTCCATGTGTCACATTATAGCAGGATGGGATCTTCTTTTCCAATCAATTTCAAAATGGACTTCTTTTGTCTGGTGGAGAATTTAGCAAGTTGTACTGATAATTGTTTTGATAGCAACTGAGTCTAAATTTAAAACCAGGTGATGAATAACTTCATCATTTAGGCCCTGATCTGGAGCAAACTCAAGATTTCTCTTTTTGCTTTGCTTTTGTTTGACATTTAGTTGTTAGTTAGAAATATGTGTTTACTCCTAATTAGATTTTAAGTCAGTCTGTGCTTTTAATGTTATTGCATTGTTGTCTAGTGGGATAATTATTTAAAATAAGTTAGTCTAAATCATTTATTTAAAATTATTTAGGATAAATGTAATAATTTTACGTGCTTAAAAATAGTTACAAATATTGAATATTAATATTTTGAATATCTGAATATTCAGAATATTAGTATATTGTAATATTTTGAATATTAATATACTTTTCTTTCTTCTTATTTTGGGTTTCTGATCTCAGTAGTTGCAGGCAACATTGTTGTTAGTTGACGTTCGTTAATAAAGCATATTTATTTTTTCTTCCTAGCTCCACATCCCTCTGAGGCTGCTGTGTGGTGGTCTTCTCTTCACCTGCAACGCTGTGATGTGGACCTTCCTCGCCAAAGCTCTCAGGTACTCCTCTTCCTCCACCCGAACCACTGTGACCACCACTGCCTCCAACTTCGTATCTTCCGTAAGTAGAAACTTTCTCCCATTTTCTCCTTTTCATGCGACTAGAAGATAAAGTTAACTTAGAGAACTTTTAAGGAATTCTCTCCATACACATTTTTGAATGTATTCAGAAATAATATTTTCCACTTAAACAGTTTTTGTTTTCCCGTCTTGTTGCAGGCTTTCCTGGGCCAGCTGATCTTTGGGGAACCCCAGATAACACTGTGGTGGGTCGGGATCTCGTTGACCTTTTCGGGTCTGTTGGTTCTGCAGAGGATTTCGCCACAGGATCGGCATCAGGCTGCAGCCGCGACGAAGGACGAATAGCATGTTGTCTCCGCTGGCTGGCTGTGCTGTGCTCAGGCTGACACCTCCTCTGCTTTTAAGCAAAGCCAAAGACAAATAACGGCTGAAAACAGCAGTTTTATTCAGCGAATTTGCTCTTTTGAACAGCAGCCCAGGTGCATAATTGAAAAAGCTGCAATCCTCCAGCGGGAGAACAAGAGGTCTTCCAGTCATGTCATATACACTGTGTGCACAATTATTAGACAAGTGAGCATTTTGAACAAATCATCAGTTTTAGTTCTAAGGCACAATTTATTTAAGTGTGATGTGAATCTGTCTAAAGAGATCAAGGTTTACATAATTATTGGGCAGCTTCTTTTCTTTAGACAAAAAAGTGAATTAACTGATTCTCAAAAGTCAAAAATGACCAAAAGTCTCTCTGAGGGACTGCAAAGATATTTGGATGTGTTCACTGAACCATCAAATGTTGCAAATAATCAGCAGAGGGAAATGAGTTTGATTCTCATGAGGAAATGAATGTTCCTCATGTGTTATAAATTCTGGTAGCTGCTCAATAAGAAAATCAAAACCTTACCTTTACTTTCATTAATGTTTAATTGACATTTTGGATTAACAGAGAGCACTGGAGTTTGTGGTTAATAAAAACAATCCTCAAAAATGGCATTTGCCAAATAATTATGCACCCAGTGTAAAATAAAATAGTCCAC
The DNA here is from genome assembly GCF_027474105.1 of Poeciliopsis prolifica. Taxonomy (NCBI): domain Eukaryota; kingdom Metazoa; phylum Chordata; class Actinopteri; order Cyprinodontiformes; family Poeciliidae; genus Poeciliopsis; species Poeciliopsis prolifica. Next base: position 980,621 of record NW_026562480.1, on the reverse strand, counting down.
TTTATCCCTGCAAAGATTTTAGGAGATGTTTGCCGTCGGAGGAGCTGCTTATGCAGCACAGCTACAGTCTGGCTAGTGGAGATAAAGAAACGGACGCCTGGTTTCAGCTTCTTTCCAGCTCTTAAATCATTCTGTGCACGGATTCACAGAAAGAGGGAAATTATTCTAGCTTAATATCATTTGTTGCATATTGAGACAATGATAGCACAAAGGCAAAAAAGCTCAAATAAAAAATGTGGCATGTTTGGAGATGAGATTAAATAGTCTATTGTTGAGTAGGTGATCAGAGGTTGATATCACTCTCATGTTTGTGGGGTGAACATTAACAAACATGATGCAGTCAATTTATTTTCCAGAATTTAAATTTGGGAGGAAATGATCTGGAACAGCATCTGAAATCCCAAGTCGGAAAGTCAGTCGTTTTGCACATAACCCATAACTTCAAAATCCAATATATTCAATAAATCAGTCACACAAAAGTCTACACACTCTCTTGGTTACCATAAAAATGTATTCAAAGAATAATTACCCAGGGCAATGAGTATTACGATCTGCAAGCATCGCCCGTTTCCCAACTTGAAGCTGTAACACTGTTTAGTTTGGCGAGGCATTAGTTTGTCTGTGAAGTTTGGCGCAAAAACGAAGAAAGCACATTATCTAGAAACAGTGGGATTGTAGAAACACATCTCTGTTCTTAGTTATAATGGAAATAAAGAATGAGTTTTTAGTCTTGCAGAAAACAATGTAAATATTTCCAGGCTGGATTTTTTAGTTCCTGCTCATCACTGAAAGCTATTTAAATTGTTTCATACAAATAAAACAAACATTTGGCTTTTTTACCACCTACTCTATGATATATAATTTGGATACAAATATGTGAGGGATATCAATGTTTCATTAGAACAGAATAAGTGCATTTATTTTATTTGGACCTGTATTTTTAAAGTGTGTATATTAAAACTGAAAAGTAGCTCCTGTGAAGTCAAACTTTAGTTTATGGACATATGAAGTTCAGTATTTTGGCCATCAGTAGTATAATATCTACAATTATTTTTATTTATTTAGAAAAACTGTTTTCTCATTTATTTATTTTTCCAGCCTTCTAATAAAGTCTGCCTGCAGGGGGCGACTTTCTTCACCTCAGTCACCATAAAGCTGTGCGATTATAACATTTTGACAGCAAACAATCGTAAAACAACACAATGTAAGACTTGAGAAATGCAAAATTTAACAATTTCTTCTCACGGCAGAAATGCATCCAACAACGATCACGGCCCAAAAGTGTCCAGAATAAAATAAAGTAAAAATTGACTATACATCTTGCAAGTTTCTCACAGGTTGTGAGATTTAAGCTCACGGCCACACATTTTCTTACCGTCCATAAAGGCAAATGACTTTGTTAGCAAAGGTTGAGTCACGCAGTGTAAACTTGACTTTTGGAGATGTCCCGATCATCATGTTTTCATTCCAGATACAAAGTCAAGTCATTTACAGCTGACTTTTGGCAAAATTAAGACCATAAAGTTTTCTCAATTGTAGCTGCTTTAAAACAGCTTTAATATCTTATTACAGTACAGGGACTGAGTAGATAAGAAAGTTCCTATAGTGTTATAAAGCATCTCCTGAAACCTACAAAACAGTGCTGTCTTCATCGGTTTATGCAAGTGCTAGGCTAACATTAGTTTTTTCTATATTTTAATTGCATTTGTTGACAACTTGGCTTCTAACATATTACATTCTTGCTCTGGTTAATACCAGTCAAGCACAAAATTGACCCAAGTTTTTTTCCTGCTCCATAAACTTTTTGTTTTAAACATCAGAAATATGATTGATCAGCATTTCAGCTGCTTTCTATGCAGCTCTTACTAAGTCCAGCGCACAAAGCAGGCGACATGAAACCAACCAATGCAATGGGTGTGGCTGATAAGGATTCAAAAGAGTCAGGAGTTCATTTTATTCAATGACTGACATCAATCACTTAAAAATGTCTTGAGATGCTTCATTTGTCAAACCTGAAGACTATTTCTGTCTTTTTTACACATTATGTGCAGGAATGAGGCAATGCAAAAAATATACATACATATTATACAAAGCTATTGACCTGATCTGATATAATTGTGTGGATTTTTGCACCACATACTTGAATGATAATCCTATCACTACTGAGCAACTCCTTAATGTCTGACTTAATGCTTATGTTTCCTTTAGTTACTTTGACACTCCCTGTAAACATCTAAAAGGCTTATTGCTGTTTAAAGAAGGCAGCCAGCTAACAAAGTGCCCTCTTGCTCTTAAAAACTAACAGCTGTTCTAATGTAGCACTGCAGGGCTCATCCTGCTTCCTCTTATGTTTTATTCTGTTTCGTTTTTTCATTACTTGAATTTATGTTTCTGCATATAAGACTGTGAAACATACTGTGTTTTGATCCTAAGGCAGCTGCTGCACTTCAGTCACATCACATGTCATGTGTGCATGTTTTTACAAACTCAGTGTTTTTATCACTGAGTGCTGCTTTACTTCCCTTTTTCCTTTGCAATAATAATTTTGCTCTGATTAAAAAATATAAAGTTCAATAAATAAATTAATTTAATTCTTGAACTGCAGTTTGGGGCCCTAAATAAATCAGCCCAACAACCACAAATTCCCCTCGGGCCGTACTTTGGGCACCCCTGCTGTAGACCATCTGAACAATTTTTCCACCAAGATGTACTAAATAAAGTGGCTTCAAAAATTGGAACACAAAACCTAAAAGTATTTTTAAGTTACTGCTATGTTGATGCAGTATCTGTGGTACGGGCAATAAAGAAAGTGAAGGACGTTTCTACCAAGTTTGCTCTCTGCACCAAAAGGCTCAACCTGCATTTTCCAACATGATGATGCCTCAGTAATGCATGAGACTGATGGTCGGTATAAACCTCCTTGCTAAAGCCTCAGCCGCTCAACAATCTTTGCTTTCCATCATAAACATTATACCTGGTTTGTCTCCTTTTAATGGCATGATATTATTGGAGGTAAACGATGCAACGTAATCTGTCCCAGCATGGCCCACTTGCTGTAAACACTGACGTTTGAATTGAGTAAAAAAAAACGACAAACTTCTACTGGATTAAATGTGATGCTGTGCAATAAAGTAACTTTTTATATATATAAATTGCAGTTTAAAGCAAAACCATTAGGGCTAAGAATTAATTACTGAGCCGATAAATATCTTGTGTGTCAAAGCTGATGTTGCATTAGTTTGTTGTACATCTTTCACATTTCCAACCTGAAAGAAAATGGTGAGACATTAATGACGAAGGTGACGCATAAAATATCTTGAGTTGATGTGAAACGGACATTAGTCACAGTGAGAAAATGTAAACAGGAAACATCGTTTAACTCAATAAAAACATCTCGACAGCATCATTCAGGTGTTTTGTGTCGTGTGCAGGTTTTTGATGATTTGCTGCTCAAACTGACAACAGGGGTTGTGGTGGTCTTCATCACAGTAAATGAAAGTGTAAAGCTTTTCAAGGGGGAAAAAGTAATTAGAAATCTTGATAGCAAAGTGTGATTTTAAAATAAAAACAGGCAATAAGGAGTTAAGTCTTTAATAACTATACAGCAAAAACATCTGCAATTGTGTAACTTAACATTTTGTAATAAACCCTAAAACAAAATATCTAATAGTTTTTATGTTACAGCAATGAATCTTATATTATTTGAAATTTGTTTTATTGACTTTCCCCTTTAAAACATCAGCCAACAAAAAATTAAAACCTGACAACAGAGAAACATACAGAGCAGGTTGACAACAAAAAGAAGAGAAAAATTGTTGCAAACTTGCTACATCTCCAAATAACGGTGACGATTTTAAAAATAAATCCATTTAAATGCCTTTTCATGAAACAACAACCATGCTGCAATCTCACAATAACCGACTTCATTAAAGACTCATTTTGGCATCATGTGCACTCAAATATTTCCTTTTATCTGCATTTAGATGTCTTTAAATACAGTAAGGCTTTAAAACACACAGGCAAAGGCGTTTTTTTTTTTTAGTGTTCAATAATATGAAGTGATTGTTTTCCTCAGGACATCGTCTAAAAGTCACAGCGGGCCTTTTCCGGTCTGATCGAAACGCGACTCAACATGCGATCGTGTAAAGACCCTCGTTTGCTTTCCGGGTTCAGTCAGGCACACGAGGAACTGCGATGACAAACTACATCACCCACAACCGAACCCCATGAACTGAGCAGCTGAATTATGTTTACGGTCCTTCACATTTTCAACAACAGCTTGTGTTTCATTTACAAGTAGCAGATAATAAAAGGATGCTGGTTCATCTGCTGGCTGAGAAACTGAAGTTAACGACGAGAAAGACTGGAAAATCTACAAAATATTTCATTTAAAAATTTTTTATAGATGCTACGGAAACTCATCCTGCTTTTTATTTTGCTCTTACAAACTGCAATCCACAAGTTTTCAACTTAAACATGTAGCTTAAACTTTCATTTCTACAAATATTAGTCATTTTATTATGTTGATGCACAAATCTGGAGATCTGCTTCCAAACAGGATCAGTGACAAGCTGTAGTTTCAACCCAAAAGAATTTACATTTCCCTTGTTTTGACTGTGAAAGACATTATAAGAAGCAGTGAGGTATGACACTCTGAAGCAGGATAAGTCAGAAATCTAAGAGTATTTTTATGCAGCTCATCTTCCTTTCAGTCTCGTTGGGATTATAATTCATCCCCATCCAACATTTCGCCTGAACCCATCCAAACAGGATTTTCTTGTAAAGCATCATGCACAGGTTTAACTTGGTCTCCACCAGATTTCCAGCTTTTCGAAGATGCTTTTTATTCTAAATGTAAATGTTAGTGGAGACGACGAGTGGAAAGCTGATAAATCCAACTTGAAGCATAAGCAGTTCTCCACAAGGCAATAAGCAAAACAAAAACAAGCAAAAACATGCGAATTGTACTCAAAACGCAGACCTACATTTACTAAAATCACAGCACTTTGCAGTTTTTTCCATAGCTGTTGTGCCCCCTAAATTTATTGGCAGCCCATGTAAATGTATAAAAAGAGATTTAATACTTATTAAAAAATATATTTCAAACTTCAGTTTGAGTACATTTATCCATTCAATCCTATAAGCAAATAATACTGCTTGTGCCATTGATATAGAGAAACCTAACAAATCCAGATGTATAATTTCCTTCTTTACAACTGAAAAAAGTTAAGATTTTCTGCTTCTCTAAAAAATGGGAAACACAAGAGAACATGCAGTTTAATTATAAGACAGACATGTTAAACAAAAAAATCCATCTGGTCAAAACTTGAGCATATCTATGATTAAAGGAATAATTAGAAGATTTAAAACAGCTCTGTCAATACTGACAGGTTAGAATAATCTCAGAAATTAAAGCCAAAACTTTCATTAAGCTAAAGCCGAAAGATTATTTTATTTCACACATGCATCTTTACTGGGTATGCCAATAAATATGGAGATTTTTATGCTTAAAAAAAGCATAAGTTTTGTGTTTAACGTGTCAAACCATGATGTAAAATGAAGGATAATAACTTAAACCAATCACTGGAGTTATTGCTTCAGCTTTAGGATGGTTGCTTCCACATTTTACATATGAAAGCAATCTGAATCTCATCACACATGATTTGTTCTACCTTTGTGGCTTTTATGCAGAACAATAAGCATAAAAAACACACTCCTGAACAAATCCACCCACTGAACAAGGCTGCAACATTCTCACTTCAAAAATAATGTAAACCAGTGACAAGCTGCAGTGCTGCATTAAGGCAATAAATAGAGATATCTTCAAAAATATCAGATGTGCCGCCTGCTAAAGGACCGTTCTAAGGCAAAAATCACCTGCAGCATTCAGGAGGAGATTATCACAAAGACACTGAAACAGCAATTTAAGTGGATGGCGGGATTGTTTACAGGAAGACGAATCCAAGAGTCGATACCTGGATCATGCTGGTCATCAGTTCACATGATTTACTCTGAGAAAGGAGGAAATGGTCCGACACGCAGCATCGAACAGAGCTCCAAGTGCTTCTCATCTTTCATTTGATTTTTGTTCCCGGTGCTGCTTCATGGTTGCGACAAATGTCATTAATCTCATTCAGCACCAAAAGGGAAACGGAAAAAAAACCCAAAAAGCTACATTACAGAAACTAAAAGAACACCCAAGAAGATCCAAACTTCAAGAAATATCCACCTCTCAGGATGGAGACGACAGAAAGAGACGCTTTAAAATGAGTCCAAGTCAGCGGCGGTTTTCAGCTTTCACACGATGTACTGGTAGACGTCGGCCTTGCCGTGGTCCGGCGTGGCAAACGGGCTGAGCCAGGCTATCGAGAAGGGGTGGCCGAACACCACCTTCATGTTCATCCATTTGGACCTCTTGGCCCATCTCCTCTCCTCCTTCTTTAGCTGTTCGATACCCTGCAGAGGAAAAAACAAACCCTTTGAATTATGAATGACAAAAGAGCAGGGAAATGAATCATGTTTTCATTCTTTTGTTTTCCTCCCATAGGCTGCAGGAGACTCACTGAAAACACGCTGAACTGCAGGCTCCATTACTCTGAAATTGCCTGAGACAGATGATCTTTGTAGTGAATATTATGGCGCTGTGAGTCATGCCGTGGGTGGAAAGAGCAGAAAATGTACTGGAGTCAGCCTTGCAGAGGGCTGCAAGTGGATTACCTGGTTCCACTGTGTTTCTGGGAGGTTTTTTTGGGGTAAATTATGAATACTAAATATAAGCTGAAGGAGTCTGTCGTCACAAGATAATCAGCAGCTCTACATACAAGATGAGGCAACGAAAGAGAAGAAGGGAAGAAGTGTGTGTGTGGAGGGAGGAAAAGATTGACTGTTTATTCTCCACTCCAATAAAATACAGTTTATAAATATATCTGACATTAACTCACATTTATAAACCTCTATAAAAGCTGGAAATAACAGCATCTCTCATTGATTATCAATGATTTATCTTCATCATTCATCCATTGTGGTTAAGACTGACAGCGCTGCACTTTAAACTCCTTGATTTGCTTTTTTTTTTCCCCAGCGGGATTAACGTGGATTAGCAGGAAGTCGCTCACCGTCTCATCACTACAGATGGAGTGAACCTGAGTCCCAAACATGACCGCAGTGAAGATGAGGAAGAGCAGACCCTCGAAGCAGAGGAGGATGAGGAGGATGACTGTAGCTGGTGGAGAAAAGTTACTGCACTCTGGGAGAGGAAGAAGAAGAAGAGATTTTGTTACCTTAAAGCCAGTCGTACGTCTCAGTAGAAGTTAGCTTTTCTCTTTATGAAATGTTTTCTCTGTTTGAGCTGAAAACCCAGAATATTAGACTGAATCATCGCTCAGGGAAACAAAAGCTACAAATTTTTCTGGTAAATTTTCAAATAATTAGAAAATAAAACTTCTATATTTTCTACAACTCTAAGTTCAGCAGTTCCCTCATTTCTTCAAGAAGGACAAGCGAACGAGTAAAGTACTGATCAACCTCAAAATATAATCTCAAAAACTGATTATCAAACATGGGAAATAATTTATAAGATTCTGATTTATTGTTGTGACAATAAAATTCAATTAATGATGTTTAAAATGCCTCATAACCGTCAGAAATGTCGAGATTGGTAATGTTATCATTTCACAAATCACACTTCTTTATATAAATAGTGTTAAAAAGAAGCAGATTAAAATTGGAAATGTTATTATTTGTGTCAGTCACACAGCCATTTTTATCACCATCAGGATAGTACGGCAAACTATTGTGATAAAAACCTGTAGGTCCATATCGTCCACCCCTGGATCAGATTAGAAAATATTTTGTGAAAAAGACGTTTTTCTGCTTCAACCTTGTGAAAATCTACAGGAGAAAACTATTTAAACATTTTTTACCCACAGATTGAATGCACCCAAATCAAAGATTGAAGTTTTTTTTAGATCTTTATGCTGCTAATAATAAAGAACGACTTTATTTTAAGGTTTTTTTCCACGTTTAACCCAGGATGAAATAGATTTTATGCAGCAGGACGGGGATCTTTTTCTCATTCAGACACTTACTTGCCCAGTCTTCTTCAAAGCAGAAAACAAAGTGGAAGGCCGCCATGATTAACGCGTGTAAGGAAATCAGTGCAATGTACATCTGAAAAACAAACAGATTTATTGTAAATTAGGTTAACTGGGTCGTCAAATATATATATATTTTTTTAGCTAAAAGACTCACTGTGAAGAGCACAAAGTATTTCTGGTTGTTTTCTCCGACACAGTTGTTGACCCAGGGACAGTGGTGGTCCATCTTTTTGATGCAGCGTTTACACACACTGAGGAGACAAGCAGAAATAAATACGACAGAGCAGCGAGGAGGCTGAGAAACGCATCATTCTGAAGGCAAAACACATTTACAGGGCATGCAAACACAATCATGCAGGCAAAGAGAAATACTGTGATGAATGTGGGACACAGTGAGCTGATTATTTATGTGATGCTTCTGCCTTACGAGTGTGACGAGTCCTGATTCTCACAGGAAAAAGCAAAACATTTGACTTTTCAATCAGTTTTTCACACAAAGTTCCCCAGCAGGAAAACATCATCAGAGGAAAATGTGTTTTCTGAAAACAGCCACAATAATGACGGCCATTAATAAGCCTGTTGCAATAATCAATTAATTGCATGCTAAGTTAAAAGGAGCTTGATCATTTCCATTGTGATGATGAATATTTTTTGAAGAGCAATTTTGTTTACAGAGACATTGTACTTAATTTCATTTACGCTTTCGGTTGTTGTTGTTTTTCTTTGATTGCCTTTTTTTATTGTGAAAATTTCAAATGACTTCCAGTTTTCAGTACTAAGTGTTCTTCACAAAATTAAGCTTCATTAGTTTCTGAGAGGGAAAACTTGCATTATTATGCCATGATGAAAATATTACTTCAAAATACATTAAATATAATTTATCACAATAATTACTGGGCGATATTTGTTATTGTGACAAGTCGTACCATTTTGAAGCTCTAAAGCATCGACTGAATTTCAATCACTCTGGTGTTTTTGCACTTTTCACGCCTGGATTTCCCAGAGAAACACAACGGCCACAGAGGGAATCCCCATTACCGAGCTGCAGAGTCTGCAGGGAAACGTTGCACAAGCAGACTTAACAAAAGTAAAGCAGACAAACAGATGGGAGATGCAGGAGACGTTGTGCTGGGACAAACACACTGGAGGAGAGGAGAGAGATCCCAGTGGGACGATAGCAGCAGATTTCTCCAGGTAAAAGCTGCCCTGCTCTACCTGCAGTGGTGCGCTCTGTCAGGCTTGATGCTGCAACACTTTGGACACTTGTACACAACCTGCCCCGGTTTGAGCTGCAGGCTTTCAATGAATTCTTTGGTTGCATTTCCTTTGGGCACGGCTCCCTGCGAGACAGGAGAGGAAATGAAAAACAAACAGCAGTTTAGCTGAATTATCCATGAAAGTTACTCCTTTGTAAACATAAACTACCTTTAGAAATATGTTCTCTAAATAACGACTACAAGATTTTTTTCTCTCGAGTGTCGACAATAAATTAAACTGCTTCAAGAGAAGCAGACGAAAAAGAGTCCAATCCTTTGTAGGAGTCAGATAAACTAAAACAGTCATGCAAAGAAGTTGCATTGCCAGATTATTTATCTAAATACAGTGATGGGTAATCCACAGGTTTCTTCAAACTATAAATCTGAAATTTCCTGAAGGAGACTTAGCAGTTTTGAAAGGATCTTTTCTTAAAAAGAATATTTTTTTGAGAAAGAAATTAGAACAAAAGTTGATTTTCCCTTATTAAAAAAAAATAGAAAATTGTGATATTGACTTAGTCTTTGTAGCAGTTTGAGGTTCCAGATTGTTATTACATTACTGTAATAAAAATACAGTAATGATAATATTTATTTCAATAATCTCTTCTGTTAGTTGCATAATGGAACATTATGTAAAGATGATTAGAATTGTTGTGCAACTGGTGAATATAGTCATAACTCTATCAGGAAAAGATCAAAAAAAACATCTTAAAATTATGAGGAAAAAAATGTTTTAATGATGGGAAAAAAAGTGTAGTTATCAGATTCTTTTTCAAAATAAACAGTTTGTGAGATTGTTTCAAAGTCCTGCTTCTAATCATAATAATTTCATACTGATGTGTTTTATCTGTAAAACTTATTCCAAAGTGTAATTTCACAAGATGCTCAACATTTCTCATTTTAATTAATTTTGTTTTTGAGTTTTTATGAAATTTTACTTTTAATCTAATAATTTTAGACATTTATGTTTTTAATAAAAAATTAAAAAATCTCAGCTTAACCTTAATATTTCATTATAGTTGACCTGAATTCAAAATGCAGATAATAAAAGCTGTAAAACACGCTTGTCAAACAGGCTTGGCTTTAGTCATGATAACACCATTCTGAACTATAGAAACCGAGGAAATGCATTGGTGGAGGAAAAAAATGAAAAAATGTATCACATTGGTTTATCACCCAGTCCTACTCTGTGTAACGCCACATAATCAATATCTTCTTAATTTATTATTCAAAAAAAGAAATACTTCATATGTGGATGATTTACATAAGACCAAAGATCCTTACTGATTAACGCCGGAGGAGAACAGCTACACCTGCCACAATTACAAAGTTTGATGGACATTAAATTGTCCCAGAGGTTAATGCAATAAGCAATAAACAATTTTAGTAATATAATGGTATTCCCAAAGATCACTAAACTTTACATTCTAATAAACATTTATCACTGCAACTGGAAAACGGCTTAAATTTCTACAATAAACAACAAACAACAGGAGGAATAAATAAAATGAATTATGAAGTTTTTGTAAGCAAAACTGTCCTTCAAATAAAGGGCAAGTTGAGACCAGAATAAAAACTTTTGTCATCAAGAGAAAAAAATAAAAGAGAAAAACAATCAATCATGCAAATGGAAATTATTGAGTTAATTTGAATTCATCATGTGATGCATGATAAATGCAAATTTTACAGGTTTGCATACTTCTTCTAACTGTCTAAATGAATATTGTGGTTACGGAGTGTTTCTATGGGTTTAAAGTGGTTGAACTGACCGGGTCCGTGCACATCGCTCTGGCGTGAGAAGCGAGAGCGAGGAAGGCGAGGCCATTGAAGACCAGCCCGTTGAAGAAGCTGTAGGCCACGTTTTTAGCTGGCAGCAGCAGGACGAACACCACCACAAACTCCGCATAAAAGACCAGGAGCCAGGTGATGATGCCGCACACGATGCCGCAGCTGTCACGAATGAACCACATGGTGCCGGAGCTGCTGCGCGGAGGAGGAGGGGCACAGTGCTCGGGCTTCAGGTAGCCGGCTTGCCGCTCGATGTCTCTGCTGCGGTGCGCCGGACTCTTCATCCTACAGCGCCTGTGGCTCCAGTCTCATACTGACAGGACGCAGCAGGAGGGCAGAGGGAGGGATGGAGGGATGCAGAAGAGGAAAGAGACAGAATCAAGTTTCAGACAAAATTTATATCAAAAGTTAATTATTTTCTATACAGATTTCAGGAGTTCTCTGCATTTTTTAATGGAAACATTCACACCGCGAAAACATAAAATCTCACCAAGTATTTTTGTTTAGTTTCTAGTGCAAATATCTTAGCACATTTGAAAAAAGACAAACTTACTTAAAATAAAAAAGTTGTAGTTCCATTTGTTATTTCACTAAAAGCAAATGAAAAATATCTTATTAGTAAAATAGTCTGCCAGTGATTAACTTTTTAATCAATATTAATTATTTGTAAATTAATGTCATCTCATTTTAATTATACTAAGATATTTGCACTAGAAACTCAACCAAAAATAGCTAATAAGTGTTTTTGCAGTGTACTGTGTTTACACCTCTACAATTGTCAACTTTTTTTAATCCAGAACCTGAACAAAATACCCATTACTTCTGAGTCCAATTGCTGAAAAAATAAAATGCTGTCTTTCTTTCACTATTCTAGGTAATTTGGAAACAACTTTCTCAGCAAGAGAATATTGCGAGAAAAACAAATCAGTGTTTGGTTTACCAGAAACAAGCATTTCCTTAATAATAATATAAATTATTTACAATAAGGCTTTGAAATTAAGCCTGGGAGAAAACACCCTAAAACTAAAGGCACTGAAGCCGATTGGTCAACCAGGACATATTCATAACAAACACCAAAGTCAATGTTTTCAAGAGTTTCCCCAATGAAATGCTACTTTAACAATAGAAGGCACTTTCAGTGAGACTCGCCCCTCTAGTTGAGCTCAGTGGACCAAAAGCAAAGGGTTACTAAAACTGCTCACAGCATATTCAGATACTCATCAATAATTTATGGGCATGTTTTACAGCCTGTTGCTGGAACGTGGTGACAGGGTGGTGGGATGACGGTACCCAATGAGGGCAGAGCTCAACGACACGCAGTTCCTTAATGCCTTCATGTGGTTTAACCTGAACCTCATCTGAAGACCAAAAACAACGGTTTGGTGACCGAACCAGTCCGTCCAGGTCTTATTAAACAGACACTGTGACATATAGCATTTTGTTTTTAGCCTTCCAGAGCCACTGAGAGAACCTGTGAAACTACAAAATCAGCAAAATAAGAAAGAGCAAACTGGGAATACATTAGGGTGATTATAGATTCACGTTGACTAATGATAAAATACAAGTGCATGTAAAAGAATTAGAATACAAAGGAGAAATTGATTTATTTCAGTAACTGAATTAAAAATCATCTATCAAAGTGTTTATTTCCATTAATTTGATGCACAGTTCTCACATCTAATGAAAGCACAGAATTCAGTTTTGAATATTACAAAAATTCAATACATTTATTTTTGATGCTCATATGAGCTCACTGGAAAATATATAAACATTATTTTTGCATAAACTGCTTCATCAGTGCAGTTTGGATGAAACACACTGTATGGTTGGATAAACAAATGAACAGATAAATGACTGGGTGAATGGAAATATGAGCAAATAGATGGTAGGATGAACAGGTAGGTGGACGGGTGGATGAATGGATAAACAGATAGCAGCATGAACAATTGTTAAGGCGGATGGGTGGAATAAACTTTAAACCAATTAAACTTTTAGAAAAATTTATATGAGAAAAAGCACAGAAGTACAAATTCTCCATTTTTATTCATAACTTTTGAGTCCTCTTATGATATCCAGATCTAATATTCATAACCATTAATATTATGGAGGTAAAATGAAATAAAATCCAAATAATTCTAAAATAAAGATATAGCCGATTATATTATTAAATAAAATGTTATTTGTCGAAACTGATGCAGAGATTCTTTTCAAAAGACTATTTACTAAAGAGTCAAATAAACAATATTACACCTGAACGTCACTGAGTCGGTTTTTCCAGCTGAACTAAATGTTTGGATGACTCGAACAGATAATATCAGATCTTGTGAATGCGGTTAATTTATTTTCAGACAGATTTGAAGGCAGAACTTGAACCAGGAAGTTAACTCTGATAACTGGAGCAGGGCAGGAATCAGGTTTCCCAACTGTTTAAAAGCTGGAATCTAGTCCAATTAGGATGTTTTCATTTGTTTTTTCCTCTAGCTAAACAACTCACCTCTCGGTTTCTCCGATTCCGTCCGTTTTTTCTTGTAGTTTTTCGTTTCTTTCGAGGTTTCGGAGAGTGGAAAGACGCCACCCAGGGGGTCTGCACTCCGCTCTGCCGCGGCGTTTGCTAGCTCAGTCCAAGCTAACCTCTCCGATGTCCGCGCGCTGCTCCCGTCCTCACAACCGCCTCTCTTTCACACTGCTGTTTGTTTCTTAATTTGTTTCATCGCTAAAAAATAAACGCTATTAAAACACGGCTCTGCTCCGGAGCTTCCCTACTCGGTCACATCCAGGGAGCTCTGCGGGGAAATGAAGACAACAAATCGGGTCCATCCAACCAGGAAGTCTGGTGCCCTCTTCGCCTGAAAAAGGGCGTGTGTGCCCTGAGCGTGGACTGTCAGGTTTCTGTCAATGCAGGCTTGAATCCCAGTTGGCCAATCAAATCAAGAGAATTTTGCCACTGTATTATCTTGAAGGTTGTTGATGTATTTTTCAAATAGGGAATAAAACAGCTTGGTCGCCATCCAAATAAAATTCCAACTAATTTTTAGCAAGCTATAGGTTTTTTGTGGTTGTTGTTTTTTTTACCATGCATAACATCACGTCAATCAACCTCGTGTATGCGCTGATCATTACAGAAAAGCTGCCTGTCAGCTTTCATCAGCTGACAGGCAGCATTAGCCTGAGCATTCATGACAGAATCCAGTGTTGGGGAGACGATGTAGCATTGCAGCATGGGGGGGGTCTGAGCAGTGCGTGATTGACAGCGCTAGGACCCCCCTCCTGGCTCTGAAAAAAAAAAAAAAAAAAAACATTTTTCTTTGACAAAAGTTACATACTGTAGCTTTAGCATCTGATAGAGCATTGTTTTGCATAACAACCATTGTCTATTGGAGAGAGACAGACTTCTACCTGAAGAAAAGAAGAAAATCTCTAAAACCCATCAACAGATTGATTTAGAGCCAAAAATTATCTTTATGAACACCATTCCATTTTATGTAGGATTTATACAGGATACAAAATACAGTTGATGTTATAAGAATTAGAGGAATAAACACAAGGAAGGACAAAGGTTAAGAACTGGTCATAGTTCTTTCAATGCACTTCTACTCAAGATCGTGTAAGACAACATAAACTATGGAACATGGCTTTATTAGTTTCGGGATATATATGTATGACACAGAAAATAATTTAGTATAGAACTAAGTTTAATTATGAAACTGAAAAATTAAAATGAAGTTGCTCAGTTAAATAGCAATGAAGGGAAATGAATTTCATATTTTGAAAAATACTGATCTCAGGAGAATTTAATGAAAATGTAATTCGTAGTAAAATCCAAGAGGTGGCAGTAATGCAACATCAATGGATGGACGCTGCCGTTAAAAACTACAGAAGAAGAAAAAGAGCAGCGAAGAAGAGTAAAGAAAACAACATGGCAACAGTACAAGTCAGCGAGGCTGAGAAAGTTTACATCCTACACGGAATACGGGTAAGGTTTCGTCTTTTACCGGAACCATGGAGGTGAACTGTCGTGTCAAGATGTGAATGGTTTGTTTGAGGGTTTTTAAACGCTGTTTGTGGTTCTGATCAGGATGATTTACGGGTGGATGGGAGAGGCTGCGAGGACTACAGACACATGGAGGTAGAAACAGACGTGGTGTCCAACACTGACGGATCCGCTAAAGTAACTCTGGTAAACATAAGTCCCTTCAGCTTCTCATTTTGTGAGGAAACAACTTAAATAAAACACATGCGTTAGATTAGAGTGAATTACACCAAATGCCAGTTTGTAAGAAAATCTGGGCCACTATTATTTACGTCATTTAGTCACTTTCAGGTCCAGCTGCTACATGAGGTCTAACTTAATGGTAATTATGGTTCAGTCTGATCCACATGATTGTCTCCCATTGATCCTCTCAGGGACACACTGCGGTTCTGGTCGGGATCAAGGCTGAGATCGGGAAACCGAGGCCGATGATTGCAAACCAGGGATATTTGGAGTTCTTCGTTGACTGGTGGGTTTGGTGTTTATACCAAATTTGATTTATCATTTCAATAGATTGTTTTTCCTTAATAAAACTGACAAATGACAGAAAATATTTTTACTTCTGTGAGTTTACCTGAATTCAAAATCGAACGAAATAAAAACACTCTTAAAAAAGAAGATGGGTGGGTTAACATCACTCAGGAAAGAAATGCATTGACGAACAAAAAATAGTAAATAATTGCAATATTTAAAAATTAGTACAATTCTGGTTTATCTTCAGCAATTTATCAAGCCTTTAAACGATTATTTTAATGTCAATATGGTCTTAAAATCATATAGTGAGATCCAAAGCTTGCAACTCCTAACAGAGCTGTTGGTCCTGTCATATTCATCCATCCATTTTCTAACA
Organism: Poeciliopsis prolifica; assembly: GCF_027474105.1. NCBI lineage: Eukaryota > Metazoa > Chordata > Actinopteri > Cyprinodontiformes > Poeciliidae > Poeciliopsis > Poeciliopsis prolifica. The sequence goes on along the minus strand of NW_026562480.1, from coordinate 964,601 downwards.
CCGTGTCCCCAGTGGGTCAGGAGGTGCTGGTACCTATCTCCAGCTAACTTTCCGAATGAGAGGCGGGGTCACTCCCCCGGACAGGTCGCCAGTCTGTCACAGAGACAGACGGGACAAACAACCATGCACACAGAAACTCACACCTAGAGAGAATATAGAGAGACCAATTTACACAACAGTCATGTTTTTGGGCTGTGGGAGGAAGCCGGAGAACCCGGAGAGAAGCCATGCATGCACTGAGAGAACATACAAACTCTGTTCAGAAAGACCCCGGGCCTGGAATCGAACCCAGTTCGATTCCAAGCCTGGTAGCACTGTTGCTGCAAGGCAACAGTGCTACCAACTGCACACTGTGCAGCCCGTCCTGTCATATTTTTATGTCATGTTTCAAGAACATTAAACAACGTTTTAGATCACATAAATATAACCCTGTATAAATGAGGATTTAATTGCTCACAGTAATTTATTAAAAATGTAGCGCTGACCGCTATCACCTATTTTTCTCCATCCACTAGAGGGCGGTGTCGTACTAGCTTACATTTTTGGAAAAAGATAACAGCAGAATTTCACAAAATCATGAATCACCCTCAGCTCTGTCATATTTCTAAAAATAAAATAAAGTGGGATATCTTGGTACGCCTCCAGTCCACCACGTTGTTTTTTCCTCTGTTAATCTTCAGCTCGGCCAATGCAACCCCAGAGTTTGAGGGCAGAGGAGGCGAAGAACTGGGGACGGAGCTGAGCAACACCCTCTACAAAGTCTTCAACAACCAGCACAGCTTGGATCTGAAGAGCCTCTGCATAAGTCCTGGAGAACACTGCTGGGTGCTTTATGTGGATGTGTTGGTGAGTTCAAGGGTCACCTGGCTTCAGAAGGAAGACCCTCCAACATTACAGCTAAAGCTTGTTGCAGTTTTAAAACGAGGATTAACAATTGAAGCTTCTATTAATTTTTTTACATATTTATTGAATGATTTATTGATATGAGGCAGATCATCTGTCTCATTAGCACAGACATTATTGGCAGCCTCCTCCTGACTCTGGTTGTTTTTGACTTGGTGCATTTCTTCAGATTCAGGGAGAAACAGAGGAGCTTAATCCTTTCAGATTATCTGTCTCATATTACATTGTCACAATATAATGACAGTTTTGTTGATGGGAAAGAAAAAACTATTAGTTTGCCTTTCCACCTTTAGTTCCTATGATGTTCAGGATCCAATAACTGTTATTGTCTACAACAATAATAGGCACTCAGCTGTGTGTGGGGGTTGGTTCTGCTGGATCTAGTTGTTCTCACTTGTAACACACACCAACTCCAGATCCTTCCCAACAGTAAAATATGAAATTTCATGTTCGATTTTGTGTTTCCTGTTTAAAACGCCTTTCATTTGAGCCAAATAGATAAACTCTAACATTATTGTGTTTCCTCCTCAGCTTCTTCAGTGTGATGGGAATTTGTACGACGCCATCTCAGTAGCGATCAAAGCTGCTCTTTTCAACACTAAGTGAGTTTGTATTACTCCATTAATTTTGATCTAAACTGATTTCCTCTACAAACAAACAAAAAAACAAAGTTGTGAAAATGAGCCGTGTTCTGGTTTCCTCTCCGGCAGAATTCCCAGAGTTCACATCTCATCCGATGAAGAAGGAGGGAAGGAGATCGAGCTCTCTGACGACCCGTACGACTGCATGAGACTCCATGTGGAAAACGTTCCCTGCATCGTCACTTTGTGCAAGGTGAGCTCCCAGCCGACGCGTTCAGATAGAAACTAGATTTGACGTGGCGGATGATTAAGGCCGGCTGGGTTTTTGTGTGCAGATCGGCCACAGACACGTGGTGGACGCCACCCTGCAGGAGAAGGCCTGCTCTGTGGCGAGCCTCATCATCTCCGTCACACACAAAGGAATAATCACCTGCAGCAGGAAGGTGGGGAGAGGCAGCCTGGACCCAGAGAGCATCTGTGAGATGATAGAGGTGACAACTCTGACTTCCTGTTCCTCGATTTTATTCTTCTTTAAACTCACACAACTATAACCACTTTATCATTCTGTAAATAATAACTTTTAATGCAACTTTGCAATAAAAGTGTCATTATTTGCCAAATGGTATTTCATGACAGCAGTTCTAAACATTCATGAATTCTCCTTCCTGTTTATATCTGTCTTAAGCACACCTCTTCAAATAAAGTGTTACCTCTTAAAGTTTTAAAGACTTGGCATTCTGTACATAGTCATTTTACTCAAAGATAAGAAATCCTTGTATGCATTCAGGTATTTATGGCATCCAAGGTTACGCCCTGCTTTGTTTAATTTCTCTCTGCAGGCAGGAAAGCGAGTAGGAAAAGCTCTCCACGCTCCTCTCATGAAGCTGCTGCAGCAGGAGGAGAGTCTGGGCAAGAAGAGACAGAAAGTCGGCTTCCTGGGCTAAAATCACCTCTTTATGATGTTTGTATTTTCATGTGTATGTAATTTTCTACTAAAAATATATTTGTACACTTCTGTTGTCCTGGTTCACTTTTTTTCTAATGTGTTTGTGTTATTGCATAGTGTAACATATACACCTTTATAAATACTCATCTATTTAATATTTGTCTAACCTTGCTGAGTGCTGGGCCAAAATAAATGCAGAAGTTTTGGGTCTATGATAAACAATGCTCCATACAGAGAAAGTGTACACAAAATTCAAGTGATTTAGTCATGAGATGAAGGATCCAATGTGCTATTTATTGTATGTTTTTATTAAAAGTATTGAATTTTCTTAAATTAGAGAAATGCAAGCGACAGGAAGGAAGAAGTTTGTTCCAGGTGGAAGGATGAAGCTGAGACATAACTCCAAAACAAAATGTTTAACTAAATGGTGCAGTGATCCATGAAGCTTGTCTTAGTTTCACTTTTGTTTCAGTTTCTCCTCAGTGCTGCTGTTTTCTATAAATGTGGGAGAGGAAGGGGAGAGTAAGGAAAAACAATTCATAAAGTCTAGAAAATGCACCATGATAATTAGTCATCTATTGCTGAGAAGCAGGGCTTAATTTTAATTGAACACAGTTGATTAATTATTATCACCTCTGGAAAGGCAGGAGTTTTGTGTGTATCAGACACAATGCTCCATGCAAAGACACAGAACACACAATCCATGTGTTTTATTCATAAAGGATTAAATATGCTATTTATGGTATTCTTTTCATGAAAGCGATTAATTTTCTTAAATTAAGAGAAATGCAAGCAACAGGAAGGAGGCAGTTTGTCCCAGATGGAGGGATGAAACTTAGTCAAAACCCCTTAACAAAAGATTTAACATAATAAACTGAATCATGCAGTGATCCATGAAGCTTGTCTTAGTTTCACTTTTGTTTCAGTTTCTCCTCAGTGCTGCTGTTTTCTATAAATGTGGGAGAGGAAGGGGAGAGCAGCCTGAATGAAAACATCCTGACAAAATTAAAGTGTAACATCAGGATTATTGTTATATAAATATATAGAACAAGTTATTGTATATATCAGGCTATTGCATACAGTCATATGAAAAAGTTTGGGCACCCCCATTAATCTTTATTATTTTTATTTCTAAATATGTGGGTGTTTGCAATAGCTATCTCAGTTTGATATATCTAATAACTGATGCACACAGTTATATTTCAGTACAATAAATTAGGTTTATTTTACTAATAGAAAATGGGCAATATGCATAAAAACAAAATTTGACAGGTGCAAAAATTTGGGTACCCTTATTAGAAGCTACCGGAAGCGACTAGAGGCTTTTATTGTTGCAAAAGGAGGATCTACTAAATATTAATGTCGCTTTTCTGTTGAGGTGCCCATATTTTTGCACCTGTCAAATTTTGTGTTTATGTGTACTGCACATTTTCTTTTAGTTCAAAAACCTCATTTCAATATTGAAATGTTACTGTGTCCATAAGTTATTGGTTATATCAAAATGAAATAGTAATTGCAAGCATCCAAATATTTAGAGATGAAAATAATTTAGATTAATAGGGGTGCCCAAACTTTTTCACATGACTATATATCGATAGGGTATTGCACATTTTAAACTGGACAAAATAAGTAACACAGCTGAACTCAGCCTCAAGATTCACACTGTTACTTATTTTTACTTAATGGAAATTACCTTAAAGTTCATTCCAGCTTCTGTACAATGATTTAACTGAATTTTATGCACAATGAGGCAGTCCTTAAAAAATAACTTGAAATAGAACCAATCAAAGCTGAAGTTTAATTTTGACTCCAGGATTGTTTAAAATTCTGCAGAGGGTCCAAACTACTCATTTCTTCGCTGCAGCTGGAGCTCCACCCTGATCTCTCTGATTGATCATGGCCACCAACAAGCTCAGCTCCAACAGGACCTTCAGCTATGATGAGTCACTTTCAGCCGTTTACTGTCAATCTGCTTCCAAATGGACAGTTTTATAAAATTATGTTTATTAAAGCATCACTATAACCAGCAAATTATTTTTATTGTCAAGTTCAAATACCCTAAACACCTTCACACAGACAAAGGAAAACGAGGCATGTGAATTAAAACGTGAAACTGGAGGAGAGAAGAATGAGGAGAGTTTGCTCCAGTCTCCAAACTTGATCTGCATTTTTCTTTCTTCTCCTTTATGGAAATTCTTGAACCCTGGTGGTCATAAGGATTAGCAGCTGCTGATCAGGGGAGGGGCAAACAAAAAACCCAGCTGCAAACACACATTTATAGATTGTAACGATTCTGTGTTTAGTTCTGCTGGGGCCATATGGTTACAAGTTGCATTGTGATCCTTATTGAGAACCAGAGAACCAGGACTGGAAGTGGTTGAGAGTTCAGAGTTATAGGAGGAGTGAAGCTATGAGGGGAAATCAACCAGCTTGCTGCTGCAGCAGCTCTGTCTGCGACGTTATTGCGCCCTCTAGTGCGCATGCGCAACACTTTGAGGTCGTTTTTGACGTTCCCACTGTAGATCACATGCAGGTGGCAAATATCTGGAAGCAAAAAAGGGTTATGGGAATTGGATCACTTTAGTCTGAACGCAGCTTAATAAACATTTGTTTCCAAGAGATATTTTCGGCCAATATCTTTAAAAAAAGTTTTTTTTTTATCAGTTTATGACATGATTTTTTTTTTATATATATACTCTTTCACATTTTTCATTACAATGAAACATACAATACACAGAGAACTGGGCTCACTGATTCATAGTTAAATAGGAAGAGAGAGAAAAAACATTACAACATGTTACTCCTCGTTATGTTTCCTTGCTCTTGTATGTATTTAGACCAGCATTTGTTGTAAGAATGTCCTTTTATACGTAAAAGATATGTCAGTTTTCCACAGAGTGAATCTCCTCCATGATTCCCACCAATGGTCCAGCTGGGGAGAGAGTTTCTTTAGACATGTTATTGCTTTTTTGCTTCCAAAATGATGATTCTAATTCAGATTAAAATTTTCTTCTTCACAGGAACAAACATTACAAACGACAATGAGTTGAGAATCGTGATGGTGGGGAAGACTGGGATTGGGAAGAGCGCTACTGGAAACACCATTCTGGGTCGAGTGTTTTCAGTCCAAATGCAGCCCCAAATCCATGACTGTAAACTGCTCCAAAGTCTCCAGTGATGTGGACGGACAGCAGGTTGTAGTGATTGATACTCCAGGTCTGTTTGACACCAGATTTGAGGGAAAAAAACAATCAAAGATCTGAGTCAGTGCATCTGTTACGCTTCTCCTGGACCCCACATCTTCCTGGTGGTCGTTGCAATCGGCAGATTCACAGAAGAAGAAAAACAATCAGTGCAAAAGATTCAAAAAATCTTTGGAGAGGCAGCAGACAGATACAGCATGGTTCTGTTTACCCGTGGAGACGATCTTGAAATAGGTATTTCAGAACTAACATGAAGGGTCTAAATTATTAGAAACGAAAATAACATCAAACTGAAAAAAGAAAAATCCCTAAATTGTTAAATTCCAGTCAATATGGAGTATTTACATAATTATCTAAGATGAAGAGAGACAAAACTCCAGAACAGAATATACCATATATAATAATGAACAGCATGAAGTTATTTTAGATGAACTCTTCAGCTTCTCTGTCAGAGCTGCCATTTCCTGTAAAGGCTGTGAGGAGGGAGAGAGTTAGGGGAAAACCTGGATATAAATACAGAAAAACTTATTTTATCCAGACTTCAAAGTCAAACACCATTATTATTATTATTATTACATATTTATAGTGTATAAAACCCACATCGCACTGATTGTTTTATATATCTAGTTGCTGTTTCATTTAAAGATTATGTTACCAAGTAAAGCATGAAAAAGCACTAAAAATCTTGTCAAATCCTGGACAGAAAGATCCAATCAAGCTCCAGTTTCAGTTTCATTTTGACTGTTTAAAAGGCCGGTTCAGCACCCAAAGTGTATTCACTTCTTCACTGCAGCTGCTGTGTCACACTGATCTCTCTGACCATGGACAGCACAGGTAAAGTTCCCACCTATGGTAAGTCAGATTCTCTATATATTGAGTTTGTTACGATGTATAAAATATAAAAAAACAAAAACATGTAGATACACTCTAAGAAATGAAATGTTGAATTTACTTAACCAGGTTATGTCAACTGGTTTTATTAAACCTGGATAAATAAATCTAAATGACTTTCACACACTTACTTTCTGCATAATAATTTAAGACAAATAAATTCAGTTCAGTAAATCCAATACGTTAGACTTTTGCTCATTTGGCTTAATGCTGAAGTTATCTCTAATATAACTGATAAGAATTTACGTACAGTAAATTTACAGTAAATTCATAATTCAACATGATTGAGTTCTAATAAGGTTCTTGGACTTTGTTGGCTGAATTTAATATTCTCAAGTTCAAGTTAAATAATCTGCTGAAGTGGAACCAGTTGACATAACTTAAGTAACTGAAACATTAAAATAGTTTGTTTCCTTGGATTAATTAAACAAACCTAACAAATCTAAGCCACTAAAATGTATCTTAAATGTCAGATTTAAGGACAGCAAAGTCAAACCCAGAAATTATTTGATGTAGTTAAGACCAGTGGTGGGATGTAATGAAGTACAATTACTGTACAGTAATACAGTTAGGAAGTACATAAAGCTGTTGATGCACCAAAAACCTTCATCAGAATATTCTTCATGTTTTGAATGTTTATCTGATAAATTCCCTAGACAGAAAATTCTCCCTCTATGTGATGCTCTAAAATTATTTAATCAGAATATTCTTCCTGTTAATGTGTGGCTAGTTCATATTGATGCATTAAGACCCTGAATCAGAATATCCTACCTATTTAATGATATTTAAAATTCAGAGGTAACACACAGTCAGTGTGATACTGCTGTAATATAACCATAAGTGTTTGTTAGATTGAAACATTATCAGACAGGAAACAAGTTTCATACTGAAATTAAACACAGACATCTACAAATACTGACCCTTTCTTGGCACATTGATAAATTGTATGTCAGTTTTTATCAAATGAACTGCAGCCAAAATGTCTCCACCAAACTGTGCAGGTCACTGTAAACGTGAAATGACCTAATATCTTGATAATATATTAGAATATTGTATGCATATGTATGTTTTCAGCAAACAATATAGTAACAACAATGCAGTCGGCAAAATAAAGACATTTATAAATTTGTCTACAAGCTGCCTGTCATGTGAACTCAAAACATGAAGTTAATGAAAGCCAGATATAAAATAAATGAAATAAAGGTTACTGTAATCTTTGATGAAATAAAACAGATGAAACCAAACTTCTCACAAATAGGATGTAAGTATAAAAAATCTGCTTAGTAAGCAGTATGTGACGTAGCATCGATGTGCGCGTAGCATCACCACCAGGTAGGACGGATTGATGGTAGCACTGATAGTCAGAACGCCTGTTCTGATCACATGAACTCAACCAATGTTGTGCATCGTGGTGATGTGCAGAGTGGCAGGTTCATGGATTTGACATATGGAGCAATGTTTTAACAACAAAAAAACAACAAAAGTGAGAGAAATCTGAGAAAAAAACTGATTCCTCTGATAATCTAAATTAATAACGATTGATGCATCCAGCCTTCACAGACAAGCAATCACTTTCTACAATAAATATTTTAGTTTTTACTTGTGTCCTAACAGTGTCAGTGTGAAGAATCTTAACACCAACATAATAATACAGTATTTTGAAATGTTTGGTTTCAACAGTCTGATTATCTCCATGTCACTGATTCAGATGGATCATTTATTTTCTCCCAGATTCACAGAGGCTGAAGCTCTGAGCACATGATGATTCTAATCCTAATTTAAACTTTCTTCTTTACAGGAACAAACATTACCAACGACGATGAGCTGAGGATTGTGATGGTGGGGAAGACTGGGATTGGGAAGAGCGCTACTGGAAACACCATTCTGGGTCGACGGTGCTTTGAATCCAAATGCAGCGCCAAATCCATGACCATTGATTGCTCTAAAGGCTCCAGTAATCTGGATGGACAGCGGGTTGTAGTCATTGATACTCCAGGTTTGTTTGACACCAGATTTGGAGAAGATAAAACCAGAAAAGATCTGGGTCAGTGCATCTGTTACGCTTCTCCTGGACCCACATCTTCCTGGTGGTCGTTGCAATCGGCAGATTCACAGAAGAAGAAAAACAATCAGTGCAAAAGATTCAAAAAATCTTCGGAGAGGCAGCAGAGAGATACAGCATGGTTCTGTTTACCCGTGGAGACGATCTTGAAGACACCACCATTGAAGATTATTTGTCTGAAAGTCCAGAACTCCAGTATCTGGTGTCCAAATGTAACAACCAGTATCATGTCTTCAACAACAGGCTGAAAGATAAGAAACCTCAAGTCACTGAGCTGCTGAAGAAGATCAGAACCATTGTTGACAGGAATGGAGGAAGTCACTACACCAATGAGATGTTCCAAGAGGCTGAGAGGAAAATCGAAGAGGAGAAACAACGCATCCTGAAGGAGAAAGAAGAGAAAATACAGAAAGAGAAAGAAGAACTGGAGAGAAAAATACAAGAGAAATATGAGGAAAAGATGCAGGAAATGAAGGAAGAATTCAAGGGTCAGATGGAGGAGATGGAAACCATGAAAAAACATCTAAAGGAAGAGCAGGAGAGAGAAATTCAGAAGCAAAAATCTGACCTGCAGGCCGAGTATGAATCCAGAGCAAGAGATGAAGCTGAACAATTTAATCCTCTTTTTCATCTGGGAAAGCTGTGGAACATGTTGTCAGGGCATGTGAAATAATGTGAGATCAGATGTTGTCACCAGCAGCTGCTCCAAAGGATAAAGCAGATCTAATAAGCATGTTTTTTCTTTAGTGTCTTTATAATTGCGTTAAAGCTCCAGTGATGTAATTCAGCTGTTATTTTGTATCTCACACTGTTTTAAAGATATTTCTCCTGATGCTTATGTGACCCCGGTTACGACTTTAGTTATGTGCGGAGAAACTTAAATTCTCTGGTGTTTCCTTTTTACCAGATCACACATAAGTTTGTAAGAAAATAATCAGAGGCAACGATGCAAATTAAGCACAGTTTATTTAACTCACAATAACCCTTAGGCATAAATCGTCAGTTCATTTTATTGTACAATATCGACCAATTTAAAATCTTAACTCTATGCTTGTCATGAAGTGTGGTGTATCGGAGGTGATGAGGCAGGCGCTGGAGACCCAGATATGGTGAATGATGAAATATTTAATGAAAATAATCCACAAAAACACAGTCAACAGAGTCCGCGGCCAGGCAGCACGGCTGAGCGGAAGCCAGGGCTCAACGCCGGTAGCAACTGGTCATTCAGGCGGCTGACAAAAACAAAGGACACCGACGTGCAACAACAATTGACAATCTGACAATCTGACAAGGACCCGACGAGGAACAGAGGGCACAGGAGGGACTAAATACACAGAGGGTAATCAAGGGAACGAGAGACACCTGGGAACAATCAAGGGGAAGACAGGACAACGAGGAGACTCAGGACACAGAAACTCGGAATAAAAACACAGAAAAAACACAGAACCTGACAATGCTGGCCCTGGAAACCTTACGGCTGACAACCAGTTACTCCAATTGAATAAAATCAGACTGCTTGGGGGAGAAATAATAATAAAAACCCAAATATGCCTAAATACACCTACGTGTTCCCAAACAAAAACACACTCACAACAAGAACGACTCCCTAGTGAGTAAACAAAGGAAAAGAAGAACCTCCCCTTGTACTAGTCTCCTCAATCTAAATAAAACAGCTTGGAACCAGGAACAGCATAAGTTATTATGCTTACAAGCAAGCCTAGAGGGCTGGGTGATAAAACTCCCCTTCTTCAGACTACAAAGCCCCCCCCCCAAAATAAAGAATTTAATCAAAAAATATTCAAAATTTAAATTCTAAACTAATAACACTGAAACCAAAACAAACTCAAACTGAAACAGTAGCAGATTAACCTGCACACAACAGAGAATAGAATTAGACAGATACTTTAAATAGCCAATTACTAATAAACTGCCTTTACCGTCTCTAAAAGTTAGCAGAGCTCTGTATGTCCTCTCCAAGAGCAAGTTTCCTTCAACAATAAAATGGAGGCATCAGAAATAATTCTGAATCCAGTGCACGCTTCATGTCAACCATACCTGTAGAGGAATCAGCCTAGACTCTCACCCTCTTCTTCTTCTTATTGAGTTTATTGGCGGTTGGCAACAAACTTCTAGTAGCATTACCGCCACTTACTGGTATGGAGTGTGGTTCATATTGGTCTAACGTTCTCTTTCTCTCTTTCTCTTCCTCTATGTATTATTAAGAATATAAGTTTATTTAGCATAACTGTAGAGACAGTTAATCTTTAGACATACAAAATATTAGATGTAGCATGAATTTTTAGGAGTAGACTTTACGACTGGCAAAGTTAGATAAAGATCCAAACTAAAACAACTGGTCACTCTCAGAACTTACATAAATTTCTATGGAGAAGGCAGTCTGGTACTCCCATAAGGAGGGTTTTCAGGATCAATAAATTCTTTGGTGTTGGTTCAAAAGTTCAGTGAAAACATTAAATGTATAAGAATAGTCTTCTCCAAAGTATAGTCAAACGTATTAAGATATTTCCTTAAGCATTAAACAGCATGTTTTGAATTAGTTAGTTTTAAATCATATTACTTGCATGCAATTTATATTACGATACAATAGGATTATTAAAACCATTATTTTTTACTCTTAAAATATTTCAGGTTTTTCAAAGAGCTTTTCCAAAATAGACAACCCTGCAGTTTTAAATTCAAACGTATAGTTACTATTTTTTAGCATTAGATTTTGTTTCAGTTTGTATAAAACACAAAACACTTTCTAGTTGAATCACTGAGCCAGAAAACTAAACAGGCCCAGGTCATAAATTCTGCAGGAGACGTCTGGTACGGCAAGACCCAGTTTGACAATCCATATATCTGCCTTTAGGGGCTCTTTAGCAGGAGGTAATAAAATTAACATTGGAACAGCCCTGCAAGGAGAGGGCACACCTTCTAATGCATATATTTAAATGAGGTGAATAAACATTCCTATAAAATGGTCTGTTTTACAGCAGAAGTTCGAATCGCTTTGTGCCGTGTGAGTGATTCCCAAAAATGCATTTTTGTATTTTTCTTTTCAACTCATGCAGGTAATTCTATGTTTTGTCATGTGTTGGACTTTTTGATAATCCGGGTGAAATGCTGATGTAACATTCTGTATGCATTGAATTCTTTGGATAAAGCTCTGAAAATATCTGAAGTCAGCTGTCGTATCATTGTTCTCTGAAACTCCACTGTACACGCAGAGTTCCTGGAACCCGGAAGATCAGAGGAAAAGTAAAGAGCAAGTAAACATAAGTAGATTTACTCCTCTGATTTTTCAACAGTATACATATAAATTTGTACAAAATAAATCTTTTCTATATATACATACTTATATACATATTTATATTTTACTCATCTATATCATACACACATTGACCAACACACCTACTACAGTCAAATTCTATTAAATAACTTAGTTTTCTTTAAAAATCGAATAACTTTGTATATGTTTACTCTCCGAATTCTTTCTCAAAATATCTACTAATTAATTTTTTCCTTAATACTTTCAAACTAGTGATGTTACATGACGTCATTGTGTTCAGCATCTTCCAGCTCCATTTTGTCTCTTGTTGTAACTGCAGGGTGAGTCAGCAGTAAATCTCCTGGGATGTGTGACTGATGGGAGCAGAGCAGGTTGGAGCTCTGCACATTATTGTACAGTGAGCTGCACTGGTTCCAGTCATGAACATCTGCACCTTTCTGTCCTCAGCAGGTTAAGCTGCTATTTGCTTTATTTAGACTATAATAGATTAACACAATTTTATATCAGGCCTTTTCCTCATTTAGTGGCGTATTAAACTCACCAGAAGCAATAATTTTGGGTGAAGTTCAGGTCATACATTTAAGTTTGAATGAACTGGTATTAAGCAAAAGAAATAAGTATTTCAGATTTAACATTGAGGGCCTAAATTAATAGAAATGAATATACCGTCAAACTGAAAAGAGAAAAATCCCTAAATTGTTCAATTTCAGTCAACATTGAATTTTTACATAATGCAATAATGAAATAAGGATAAAAAGTTGAAGAGTGTCTGTCACTTGCTGCTCTATTAATAAATAAAGTTTTACTGTTTCAAATGTTTTGAAATTCCTCCTTGTATTTAATTTACATATGTGGCACTGAAAGTTATCGCCTAATGTTTTTGCTTCATACAATATAAAAAATATTGTAGTAAAGTAGAAATCACAGCTTTTTTGCTACTGTTTTCAAACTGTCCACTAGAGGGCGGTGTGGCGCTGCTAACCTTCACAGTCTATGAGATATAGACTTTGAAGGTTTTCACGTTGACATAAAGGGAACTGAGCTGAGTAAAAAACTACAAAGTTTCCAACAACCTGCACTGCTTGGATCTGAGGAGCCTCTGAATAAAACCTGCTGGGTGATTTATGTGTTGGTGAGTCAAAGACTGCAGCGTAACAAGGAAGAACCTTCAACATTACAGCAAATGTTTAAAGCTTTGCTGTTTTAAAATGTACATGAAGAATCAACAGAAACTTTCTAAATATGTCTGACTGCAGCAAGGGAGCAGATTCCTTTGAATTGAAACAATGGGGAGAAAAATATTAGTTTGTCTTAAGAAGGTGGAAACAGCTGCTCCACTTCCTGGATGGTTGAGGTGCCAATAGCATTGAAAGGATCACCACTCATTCATACCAGCAGTTTGTGCTTTACATTGTTGACAACACTCAGGAAAACCAGTTTATATGAACATATACATATTTAATATATAATATATACCACTATATATTTATTGTGTAATAAACACCAAACTGTGCAGAAAAGCCTTTTGCAACTGTTCAAGCCTGAGTATATTAAACCATTCAGATGACAGGTAATCGCAAGTCACAGGCATATTTTATCCTTTATTCTGATAATAAATTGCTGAACTGCTCACATTAGATCTTGGGAACTTTTGAAATATTTTCTTAATTCTCTTCTCATAACTTCACTTTCTCCTGGTAGTATTGTCTTTAGTCTGCTAATATTTTGACAATATGCTCACAGTGTTATGACTTTATTCTCCTAATTTCTATTATATTTGTGTGACATTTAAATATCCATTGTGCATATTGACGGTGGCGGTAGTGGAGGACACAAACTGACGGTTAAAAATGAAAGCAGAAATATAGACTATAAATGGCCCATTAAATAAATGGATACACTTAACATGCACCAAATAATTTTAAAAAGGAGAACTTTGCTTTCTGTTTTGTAATTTAGTTGATCTTCATATTTAGTTTTTCAGTGTAGTTTTTACCAACTCATATGTAAGCACATAATAAAATACAGTTTTTTATTAAACATAAAACAGTGAAACGTTGTCTGTGGGGAACATGCACTTTAAAATCTATTTTGCCCAGAGCATTTAGAGCGTGGAATGGAGTTTATTCATTTTTGAGAACTCAAGCAGAATCTGGGAAGTGGTAAAAGATGGCTATGTAACTGTGGCTAACCTTATGAGCAGCTGAAAACTACATGGTTTTGCAATAAATGTGCAAACCTGAAGGCCTGCTACTGATCACATTGTTCTTTCACATCATAGAAGTCAACCTGTCAATGTCACAGGTCCTGTGAGCTTTTTGTTGAGAAAATAGAGCTTGCAGTGTTCAACTTGCACAGTTGCATCTAAGTACATTTTCTGATCAACTTAGTGGTTTAGTGGAAACTTCAAACAAACTGCTTTGCATTGAATAGACAGCCGTTACAAAAAGCTTTCTGGAAATGTGTGAGAAAGATGTGCAGCTCTTTACTTTCAGTCCCTTTTTGCAGAAAAGCCTTTTGCAACTGTTCGAGCCTGAGTATGTTAAACCATTCAGATGACAGGTAATCTCAGGTCACAGGCATATTTTATCCTTTATTAATAAAGCACTTGGATTGTATGCTCAGATTTTTTGCTGTTGACAGAGAGGTGTGGATAAATTCTTTTCACCAACATGAGGATCTCCATCCATTTTCTAACACCCTTGTCCCTCGTGGGAGGTGCTGGTGTGTTCCAGGCGAGAGGCAGGTACACCCTCACAGTCACACCTAGGGAGAATTTGGAGAGACCAATTTACCAAACAGTTTTTGACTGTAGGCCAAAGAACTTGGAGAAAAACCATGCATGCACAGGGAGAACATGCAAACTATCGAACCCAGGACCTTCTTGCTGTAAGGCAACAGTGCTGCCAATTGCACCACTGTGGAGCCCCAACATGGAGACAGAGAAATGCATTTAATTTAATAATTTACATGTCTATGTGTTTGGATGTGGAGAAGTAGCTTTAAAAGAGCAAATGTATTACACAGTATTCTGAGCTGCTACAGCAGAGCCATGTTCCTCTCGACGTGAAGGAGCAGCGGCTCTCCTCAGACAATCCCGGGCTGCTTGTTATCTGTCACCTCGTTCTTTAGGTCCTAAAGCTAAAGCTCATGACCATAGATGGGCTTTGATTCATCTATGTATATCAACTGTGAGTCGAGAGTTTCGTCTTTGACTCGGCTCTCTCTTCACCACGACAGACCGGTGCAGCGCCCGCTTCACTGCAGGCGCTGCGCCAATCCGCCTGACGATCTCCTGCTCCATTTTCCCTCATTCATGATCAAGATCCTGAGATACTTGAACTTTCCACTTGGGGCAGGACACCCCGTCCATTTTTAGCTTAACAACAACTTTGATTACTATCTTTTTTAGTGTTTAATGTTTTTTAATGTCCATTAATTCCCCAGAAACAAAGTAAATTGTTTTAAGTGTACCTGAAAGAAAAAAAATCATCTTTAAGAAATAAAATGAACTGTTTTGATGCAAATAATGAACATGTTTTAAAGCTACAATTATTGGTCTGATGGCACTTTTATTGAACAGATACACAGTGTTTATTACCTCATTTAATTAAGTGAAATTTCATTCTTGCTTGTTTTTTTGCTATGCTTGTGCTTTTGTTTAACTTGTTTTATCAACACAGGTGTCTCTGGTAAATGAGTTCTTGAATCTCAATGATATAACATGTAAAAAAGGTCCCAAAAATAAAAAATTAAATAAAAATGACAGTTCATTCCAGCTTCTGTACAATGATTTAACTGAATTTTATGCACAATGAGGCAGTCCTTAAGAAATAACTTGAAACAGAACCAATAAAAGCTGAAGTTTAATTTTGACTCCAGGACTGTTTAAAATTTTGCAGAGGGTCCAAACTACTCATTTCTTCGCTGCAGCTGGAGCTCCACCCTGATCTCTCTGATTGATCATGGCCACCAACAAGCTCAGCTCCAACAGGACCTTCAGCTATGGTGAGTCACTTTCAGCCGTCTTTACTGTCAATCTGCTTCCAAATGGACAGTTTTATAAAATTCTGCTTATTAAAGCATCACTATAACCAGTAAATTCATTTTATTGTCAAGTTCAAATACCCTAAACACCTTCACACAGACAAAGGAAAACGAGGCATGTGAATTAAAACGTGAAACTGGAGGAAAGAAGAATGAGGAGAGTTTGCTCCAGTCTCCAAACTTGCTCTGCATTTTTCCTCTTTCTTCTCCTTTTATTGAAATTCTTGAACCCTGGTGGTCATAAGGATTAGCAGCTGCTGATCAGGGGAGGGGCAAACAAAAAACCCAGCTGCAAACACACATTTATAGATTGTAACGATTCTGTGTTTAGTTCTGCTGGGGCCCATATGGTTACAAGTTGCATTGTGATCCTTATTGTTCTGTGCAGAGAGTTGTGGGTTTCCCCTGTCTAATAGTTCTGTCATGCAGCCGGGAGTCAGTGGAGCAGAGAACCAGGACTGGAAGTGGTTGAGAGTTCAGAGTTATAGGAGGAGTGAAACTATGGGCGGAATCAACCAGCTTGTTGCTGCAGCAGCTCTCTGTCTGCGACGTTATTGCGCCCTCTAGTGCGCATGCGCAACACTTTGAGGTCGTTTTTGACGTTCCCACTGTAGATCACATGCAGGTGGCAAATATCTGGAAGCAAAAAAGGGTTATGGGAATTGGATCACTTTAGTCTGAACGCAGCTTAATAAACATTTGTTTCCAAGAGACATTTTTGGTCAATATCTTTAAATTTTTTTTTTTTTTTATCAGTTTATGACATGATTCTTTTTTTATATATATACTCTTTCACATTTTTCATTACAATGAAACATACAATACACACAGAACTGGGGTCACTGATTCATAGTTAAATAGGAAGAGAGAGAAAAAACATTTCAACATGTTACTCCTCTTTATTTTTCCTTGCTCTTGTATGTATTTAGACCAGCATTTGTTGTAAGAATGTCCTTTTATACGTAAAAGATATGTCAGTTTTCCACAGAGTGAATCTCCTCCATGATTCCCACCAATGGTCCAGCTGGGGAGAGAGTTTCTTTAGACATGTTATTGCTTTTTTGCTTCCAAAATGATGATTCTAATTCAAATTAAAATTTTCTTCTTCACAGGAACAAACATTACAAACGACAATGAGTTGAGAATCGTGATGGTGGGGAAGACTGGGATTGGGAAGAGCGCTTCTGGAAACACCATTCTGGGTCGAGAGTGTTTTCAGTCCAAATGCAGCCCCAAATCCATGACTGTAAACTGCTCCAAAGTCTCCAGTGATGTGGACGGACAGCAGGTTGTAGTGATTGATACTCCAGGTCTGTTTGACACCAGATTTGAGGGACATAAAACAATCAAAGATCTGAGTCAGTGCGTCTGTTACGCTTCTCCTGGACCCCACATCTTCCTGGTGGTCGTTCCAATCGGCAGATTCACAGAAGAAGAATTACAATCAGTGCAAATGATTCAAAAAATCTTTGGAGAGGCAGCAGACAGATACAGCATGGTTCTGTTTACCCGTGGAGACGATCTTGAAGGCACCATTGAGGATTATTTGTCTGAAAGCCCAGAACTGCAGGATCTGGTGTCCAGATGTAACAACCAGTATCATGTCTTCAACAACAGGCTGAAAGATAAGAAACCTCAAGTCACTGAGCTGCTGAAGAAGATCAGAACCATTGTTGACAGGAATGGAGGAAGTCACTACACCAATGAAATGTTCCAAGAGGCTGAGAGGATACTCGAAGAGGAGAAACAACGCATCCTGAAGGAGAAAGAAGAGAAAATACGCAAAGAGAAAGAAGAACTGGAGAGAGAAATAAGAGAGAAGTATGATAAAGAGATGGAGAGAATGTATAAGCAAATCCAGGCTGACAGAGAGAGAGAGAAGAAGGAGAGAGAGGAGGAAAAGAAGAGGGAGAGAGAAGAAATGATTGAGGAGAGGAGAAGAGAGAAGGAGGAAATGAAAGAGGAGAAGAGGAGAGAGAGAGAGGAGATGAATGAGGAGAGGAGAAGAGAGATGGAAAGAATAGAAGAGGAGAGAAGGAGGGAGAGAGAGAGGATGCATGAGGAAAGACAGAGGGAGAGAGAGGAGATGAATGAGCAGAGAAGAAGGGAGATGGAAAGGAGTGAGGCAGAGAGAAAGGAGAGAGAGAAGCAGTTTGAAGCCCTGAAGGAAAAGCAGGAGAGAGAAATTCAAGAAGCAAAAGCCAAGCTGCAGTCCCAGCATGAATCTAAGGCCAGAGAAGAAGCTGAGCAAAATAATCCTCTCTATCATTTGGCTAAAGCTAGAGAACACATCGCTAACGCTGGAAAAGAAGTTGTTAACGCTGGATGTAGCCTTGTTAAATCTTTTACCGGCTTGTTTAAAAGTAAAAAGTGAAAGTTGTAAACTTTCTGCTCAGACAAACATGACAATGCCTGCATTAATCTGAAAACAAAACATTTGAACTGCAAGTTTCGTTATAAAAACATGGAGAACAGAAAACAACAAACTAGATTCTGTTTCTTTCATTGTGTTAATAAATGCAGTCGATCTCCAGTCAGAGTAAAACTCCTTCAAGTTAGTTTGTGTTTGCTTATTATTTCAAAGTATTTCATGTATAACTTGTTAAGCTTTTGGAAAATATATATTATTGCTAGAAAGATTGTCATGAATAGAAAATGACAGTAAATAAACTAGATTCACAATGATTTTCACTTCAATATTCTTTCACTTTTTGCAATAATTCTCACTTTGTGATGATTGTCTGAACTGATTTCCAGTGTTTGTTAATGTTTCTGTTCTGAATACAAAATCACAAATAAAGCTTGATGAAAACAATAAATGCTGCTAAATGTATTGTTTTACATCATATAGAAGCGACTGGGAAATATTGCATTGAATGGATAATAAATTATTTTAACTGTTTCATTACAAATCTAAACTTAAACTAGGACTGATATAAAATTACATTTTAAAGAAAACAAAGTGTTTTGCCTTCATTGAAGAACACATCAGTGTTTTTAAGGGTTTCAGCTAAAGTTAGTATTAATTGCTCTTTTCTTTTGTTTACGTGTTTAAAGTCAAACTTAATTTAATGTCAGGCAAAAAGGACCTGACATTAAATTGAGTAAAAACAAAAATACAAGTTAAAGGGAAAAATCTAGAGAAAATTTAAAATGTTCTGAATTAATTTTGATTTATTACGGGTTTTGAACTCACAGCCTTAGCATAATTACAACAGGAGCTATAAAATCATTAAGATTCACTTAATAACATGAAATAGACTAAAACAACAATTACAGACATTATCCACAACTGGAGAAAATAAACAGCAGAAAGATTTCCAGAAAAGCCTCCTAAAATGACTCCATGAGCAAATTTACCTGACAATGGAGCTCATGAATGTAAACCTGACACTTTATTATAATTAAATTTCCACTGCTTTGTTTGGCGATTTAGAATATAATAAATAGATTATTATCATCCTGATTCATTTTCTGTGGCTCATTAAACTCACCACAAAAGCAATAATTTACCTATGTGGCACTGAAGGTTATCAGTGTTTTGTTTCATATTATGTAAAACTATATAATTGTAGTAAAGTATTTAATCAGGGTTGACAACTTTTCTGGTCCTGTTTTCAAACTGCCCACTAGAAGGCGGTGTAGCGCTGCCTTACAGGGAACGGAGCTGAGAAGCAAAGAAAGTTTGGAGCCTCTTAATAAAACCTGCTGGCTGATTTATGTGCAGAGATGGGAGATAACTTGATACAGTTACTTTAGTAACTTTTTGAAAAAAATGTTTGTTTTTACTTTTTGTTGTAGTTTTATTGCGCTGTACTTTTTAGTTTTACTTGAGTAATTTTATGATGAGGTATTAGTACTCTTACATGAGTATAATTGATTATCTCCCCACTGTGAGTCACTTCATTGAATGAAGAACAAACATGTTTTAACCAAAAATTCACCAGAACAGACACATACCTGCAGTTTCTTTCAAAATTTAAATTACTTTATATTGAAGGAAAATTATATGAATTTTATGTTTGCCTGCATTTCTTATTTTTAATTATGTCATTTATTTGAATTATTGTTATTTTGGTCCTCATAACTTTATATCTTTGTCCGTCTGATGATATAATTTTTAAATATTATATACATTACATCTAAACCCAGGACCTCCTTCTGTCTTATATAAGTAAATAATTTAGTTTCTGTTGTTGTTTCTCTATTATTTTAAATGTTTTATTATGCTGTTTGTCAAATGCCCCTACTTTGACTTGTGGTTTATGTTCTTCAAGTCTCTGTTTTTTATTATTATAATTATTGTGATGTGGAGGAGATGGTTATTGTCCTTCCAATCTTTACAGCTTTAGCCTCGTCCCATGAAGTAGAAGGTGAGACGCTGTTGTTGTCATTAAAAAATTCAGTCAGGTCTGTCTGTATATCTGCACACACTCCAGGATCAGTTAGCAGAGAAACACTCATCCCTTCTTCCCTCCCCTGAAGACATTTGTGAAACCATGTGGCAGGGCGCTCCACCACCATGTCAGGGATTGTTGGCTGAGAGCTGGGAGAACAGGGACCAGAGAGTTAGCTACACTAGCATGCATACACACACATATGGCTATAAACCAAAGCTAGGCCATGTTATATTATTTACCGTAATACCTGTAACAAAACTTGCCAGGGAAAATAGAGATTATCATGATATGCACTCTTCATGGTGTAACTACGTCATGCTATCAGGCTGACAAGGTTGAACCACCATGAAGACAAAGAAGCAAGGTCTGCTGGTTTAGACTAGACTGGACTGAATTTAACAGAACTAGCTGATATCTGAAATATGGAAAGGACATGCAGTAACTTCAATAGTGTTTTGGTCTCTGCAGTTTCTGTTGTCTGGTTACACAGAGTTCAGCTCTGAGAAGCAATGAACCAATCAGCTCCAGCAAACACTGAGGCCGTCCTAAAAGCCTTAAAGACAAAAATAAAAACACTGACAGTCATCCTTTCAGTGGTGATATCTGTCACAAATGAAAAAAATGGAAATGAACAAAGTTCCAGATCATGAGGAAGTGTGCTCAAGCTTTTACTCTTTGCAGGGTTTTTATATGACATATTTTGGTGGTGAGCATTTTTAAAAGGAAGATTTTCTTTAAAAATATCTAATTAGTTTTGCACATAATGTTTGTCTCTAAAAAAACATGATGGGTAACTACTTTTTAACATCTTGTAAAACTAATGTTCTGTTGAATAGTGACAGTTTGTTTAATTTGTGTATTTATGTATTTTATATCCATTTGGTAGCTGATTCTGTTTTTTTTAAGCCAAATTAGTTTACATTTCTATTTATCTATTTTGTATATTTTTTATGCATATTGTGTGATTTTGTTTATATTATGTATAAGAATATTTTTTATGTAGTTACTTTCCAAAGGTATTAAAAAAAAAAGAAACTACAGGAGGATGACATCACCAAAAACGTCATGGTGAAACCCAGCGTTTGCCACACCTCCTAATCCCAAAGACCCTGGAAAAGTTGATCCTTTCTGAGATCCTCTCTGTATGCAGAGATTTCTGCTAAATAAAATAAGACCAAAGCTTCATGCTGACATGAGCTGTCGTGCCACCAGACACACACTGACTCTTGGTGACACTGTGTGATATGGACAACCTCAGTGCAATAGCCTTACTGTACCATATAATGTCAGACTATCTGAAGAGAGTTAAGAGTTTCATGATCACAGCTTCCACTAAAGGATGTTCTGTGTCAAGGAAATCTTCTTTCTTTAAAAGCATTGCTCCACATGAAGATATTCAAACAGATCACGGTGATGTTTGCTGTCGGTTTGACAAGACTGGAAATTCTCCATGAATTATCCCAGCAGGAGCAGCAAACAGCCATATGCATGTTTAAAGGAAGAGAATGAATCTTTCTCTCTGTGCATTTCATTAGAAAATTGGCTGCCTTGTTTAGCAGTAGCTCTCTTAATTGTTAATGTTAACTTTCCATAAAACTTTCCCCATTTGCTTAATTAATGGAGATGTAAGTCGGCTGAATTATTATCCAGCCAATTTATTTAGTAGTTTGAATGAGATTTGTGCAAAACAGTTTGTAGTTCCAGTAAATACAGTCATTTCTTGTCAAAGGTTGAGAAAGACCAACTTTTATAATACATTTCCTCCAAGCAGAGAAGCTAATTGCAGCAATTCAATGTTGTGTTTCATAGCTCATTTACAGGAAAGCTCAGATAAGATTCCAGTATAACTTTATGTTATACTGGAATAAACTTGATTCCCCGCACTAAAAATAAAATAAAAGAATTAAAGATAAAACATATTCATAACATTTACGGCTACATTTAACCCAGTTTGAAAACATTCTGATAAGCTCAAAAAAGAGCTGCAGGATCTGGTGTCCAGATGTAATAACCAGTATCATGTCTTCAACAACAGGCTGAAAGATAAGAAACCTCAAGTCACTGAGCTGCTGAAGAAGATCAGAACCATTGTTGACAGGAATGGAGGAAGTCACTACACCAATGAGATGTTCCAAGAGGCTGAGAGGAAAATCGAAGAGGAGAAACAACGCATCCTGAAGGAGAAAGAAGAGGAAATACACAAAAAGAGAGAAGAACTGGAGAGAGAAATTAAAGAAAAGTTTGAGGAAGAGATCAAGAAAATGGATGAACATTTCCAGGCTGAGAGACTGAGAGAGGTTGGACAGACAACAGGACGGAGAGGAATGGAGAAGGAGATAGAGAAGGAGAGGAGGCATGATTATCAAGTCCTTGATTGTCAGCCAAGTGCAGCACATAAAACAGTAGAAAGAGCCAATCAAAACTCAGTTTGTCTGCAGGGCTTTTAAAGACTTGTAAACTTGTATTCAGTATTTCACTGCAGCTCCAGTGTCCACACTGCTCTCTCTGACTGATCATGGCTAGCAACAGCTTCTTCCGAAGAAAACCCTCCAGCTTTGGTAAGTCAGAATAACTAATTGTTGAATTTATTCTGATGTAGAAAGTATCCAACAAAATATATAGACCCATATTTCTGAAAAGTGCATTTATTTTAGGAACTTTGTGACTGGGTGAAACATGTATGCAAATACACACAAGGTTGATGTCTTAAAACATTTAGAGAAAACTTAAAACAATGAGAAAATATTTTCAACACAGAGAAATGTGGAGTTAATGAAAATGCTTAATTCCTGCTTGAATGTTATTTTAAAACAGTATTTTTAAATTGACTAACAGGCCCTATCTGTTAGATTATTTTATATTCTAATGTTTTAAACATTACTATATTTATGTGGAGCTTTTCTCTGTCTGCCATCTTTTCTGTAATTACATCATCTTTTAATACAATTCTAGATTTTAATTACTGTTATAGTATGATATTAGTCACTGTTGATATTTTGACAGTACCTTACATTTCTCTCTTTTAAAATTACAACCAAATACATTAAATAATTGCATGATCACAATCCCTCCTGTTCTCACCTTTACTTTATCTCAATGTGTGAATTTCTGATCAGACAGAATACAGCTGATGACAAGACAAGGTCAAGTAACTTCATCTGAATAATTGCAATAAGGTTGCCAAAGTAATGACGTATGTTGATGTGGGTCCCAAATAATCTCAGTGGTCCCCATAGAAGGAGATTTGGCAATGATAGGCAGCATTATAACAAAACAGTGAAACATTACTGGTAAATAACAAACACAAAAACAACTAAAAACAGTTTTGAATGTTCAAAATAACATTCAAGCGGTTATTAAGCATAGAAATATATACACTCCAATCAATCGCATGTCATTTTTTTAACTTAATTTTTCTCCGAAGAGTTTTTGCGGCGCTAGTGGCTCATATATTTTAACAGCAGGCAGACAGGAAGGAGGGCAAGGAGAGGCAGGAAGACATGCAGCAAAGGTCACTGGGAGTCGAACCCGCGACGTCCGCGACGAGGACTGAGGCCTCCAAACATGGGGCGTGCCAAACCCCTGCGCCACCACAGTTCACCCTTTTTATTTGTTTCTATTGTTTTATACTAATTATATTCTGATAAATATCGTTTACCCATCACAATATTCATGGTGATATGAATGTTATGGTATATTACAAATCACAAAACTGTTAGATCAGATAAAAATTGTTTCAAAATTATTAGAAATTGTCTAACACTTCAGTGTGCAAATATGTTTTTAACTCATTGATCTTCTCACATCTGTCCTATGGAGCTACTGTCTGGTCACAAACTGACCAAACTAAACTCAGACCATTATAAAGTCTCTATAATGGACCTTCACGGTTTTATATCAAAAGATAATCAGATTCAGTCACAGTCTGTATAAATTTGGCATTCTGGATTTTTCCAACTTTTTAAATAATAATCTTTTATAATTAATTTTTATAAATCAATTATAAAAGATTTTTATAACCTTTTATAATTGGTTTAGACTTGCACCTAAACCATTAAATAATTGCATACAGAGCAGCAGTAAATGACAATGATAATGTTCCAGTAAGTTTAAATCACAACTTCTTGCTTTGACAATATATAGCAGTCATGTTTCTATATAAATAACAATTTTATACAAGTGGGTAATTGGGTGAACATTGAAGATGTAGTTTTTATTATTTCAAATATAAAAAGAAAATTCAAGCTGATGTAAAATATATTTCTTCTGTAACACAGTTGAGAAGGGTACAATATGTTTTAGGTAGATGGGCCAATAGGTTCGGCTGTCGGAGCACGATGGGTGCTCATACACAGTTGAGTGAATTTAAAAAAAACAATTAGCTTTAGTAACATGAATCATAAACTCACAAGTGGACAAGACATACAATTAAGAAAGTGAAATTACACACAATAAAATACATGAAATAAAAACAACAATACTTGGCCAAGTGCTAAATATCAAATTTAAATCTATTGGGTGGACCCTGGTAGTTTGTGCTCTAATGTCTTTTAGATGACAAATGAATCAAATTAAATCCTGGTTCAGGTCTCACTCATCATGGGAGGAAATCCAGATCTTTCTAAGTCCAGGTGGGAAGGCTCGCCAACAAAGTCAGTAGAGGAATCCACTCCAGGAACAATTCAGGAGAAGAGAAGAAAAAGCAAAAAAAACAAAAACAACACAACAAAAAAAAAAAAAACCTGATCTGTCAACAGACAAGACCAGCAGAAACATAGAATTATTATTAAACCATTCTAGTTTATTATGTTTCATAACTGTTCGAAAAATCCTTTTCCAAGAACAATAATAAAACATTACATTTTACACAAACTCAGCAAAGGTTCACGTTTTAATAACTAAGTAGGTCAAATAAAGATCATTATTTGACAACAAGATAAAAGAACAAAAACCAAATGAAAGGTACAAAATATGCTCACCGATCTCAGTGCGGCACGTTCAAAACAACTAGACAGGGACTCTCATTCCAGACACGGAGGGCACTAGACAGTGTAAAATGCATATTTTTTAAGTTTTAACTTAAAGAAAATGAATTAAGTAAAATAAAAATACATTATTATATAGGCTGTACCTTCAGTTGAACTGAAAACAACTGCCAATCAACTGCCAGAAAGTGCAACAGTTCCAACTGATCTTAGTGGTTCTAACAGCAGAAAAACTGAAGTTCAGTTTTCTGAAACTTACCACTCTTTCTAACTTATAAGTTGGATTTAAACAATAACTATTTACAAAAAAAATCCTTCAAAGTCAATAAATGATATTAGAAAGAAACCAAAAGACTCTCACTCTGGCTCAGCTGTCTGATCAGGGTTGGATCTCTCAATCAATGCTGCCAACACGGGAAAGAAGGTGGAGCCTCTGTGGCATTCCGCTCTCTGATTGGTCTAAACATTCATGGGAATCAAACTTCCCATTGGCCAGGCAGACCACCCCGCCTACCCAATCTCTATTTCCCAAAAGGCTATCCCCACTTTATGTGGGTTACACTTCCATTTCTGTTTTCACCTGTTTCTTACTGAGGTGTCAGATGGATCATTTCTTGTCTTCCTGATACACAGAGTGTGAAGTTCTGAGTGCAACATGATGATTCTAATTATAATTCAAACTTTCTTCTTCACAGGAACAAACATCACAATCAACGATGAGTTGAGGATCGTGTTGGTGGGGAAGACTGGGACTGGAAAGAGCGCTTCTGGAAACACCATTCTGGGTCGACCGTGCTTTGAATCCAAATGCAGCGCCAAATCCATGACTGTAAACTGCTCCAAAGTCTGCAGTGATGTGGATGGACAGCTTGTTGCTGTCATTGATACTCCAGGTCTGTTTGACACCAGATTTGGAGAAGATAAAACAGCCAAAGATCTGGGTCAGTGCGTCCTCTACGCTTCTCCTGGACCCCACATCTTCCTGGTGGTCGTTCCAATCGGCAGATTCACAGAAGAAGAATTACAATCAGTGCAAAAGATTCAAAAAATCTTTGGAGAGGCAGCAGACAGATACAGCATGGTTCTGTTTACCCGTGGAGACGACCTTGAAGAGGACACTATTGAAGATTATTTGTCTGAAAGCCCAGAGCTGCAGGATCTGGTGTCCAGATGTAATAACCAGTATCATGTCTTCAACAACAAGCTGAAAGATGATAAACCTCAAGTCACTGAGCTGCTGAAGAAGATCAGAACCATTGTTGACAGGAATGGAGGAAGTCACTACACCAATGAGATGTTCCAAGAGGCTGAGAGGGCAGTGGAGGAGGAGAAACAACGCATCCTGAAGGAGAAAGAAGAGGAAATGCGTAAAGAGAGAGAAGAACTGGAGAGAAAATTAAGAAAAGAGTTTGAGGAAGAGATTCAGAAAATGAAGGAGCAATTCCAGGCCGAGAGAGAGAGAGACAGGTTAGACAGACAACATGAAAGAGAGGAATGGAGAAAGGAGATAGCGGAGGAGAGGCGGCATCAATGGGACATGAGAAGGGAAGAGAAAATGGAGAGAGACAGGCAGTTCGAATACCTGACAAGACAACTAGAAGAACAGAAGATCAGGGAAACTCAAGAAGAAAAATTCCAGCTGCAGTACAAACTACTGGAGGAGGAGAACAAAAGAAAATTACAAGAAGCAGAAGCTAAACTGCAGCAAGAGCAACAACGTAAGGCCAGAGAAGAAGCTGAACATCGCGGTACTTCTGGATTTTGGAAGAAAATGAAAAATCGAATTTTTAGAAAGTGGTAAAAATAAAATGGTGAGATTTAATGCAATGATCCTGATGTTCTTTCAAACATCAGGATCATTGCAGAAATATAAAAGAGCTAATCCCAAACTGAACATTTCTCAAAGTATAAAAGATGAACAGAAAATGACAAACCAGATTTAATTTATTTTTATTGTGTTAATAAATCAAGTCAATAAGACACTACACTTACACATCATGACATCAAAACTCAGCCAGACCATGGATGTTCCCTGCATGAGAACCTCATCTCAAGTTTCCCAGAGGTTCAACCAAGAACGTAAATCCCATCTTATTATTGGATGGGACCATAAACAGCAACATTTCTTAAGACCAGTTTTGGAGGGTCGGTGAAGTTACAGTGAAATATGACATAAGATGTGGTTTAAAAAGGTTTTCAACCACATTCAGGCTGCAGGACCTAAAATGACCAGTAATGCACATCAAACAGGTTTTTCTCAGTGAACAAATTGTTGAGAACTAAAACTAAAATTCAAATGTTTCTATGCAAGTTTTGTTTCGTCTCACTGATCTAATCTCTGCTACACCTCTACAAAAATTTAAGGTTCTAAATAAAAAAGCTTTAAAATACCTCATAAACATTGATTTATTGAAATGCTTTCCAATACAAGTTATGGGCTATTTAAATAATAACTTGTTAAGTTGCTTTATTTTTAAGTCTTTTTTAGTTTTGCTATGATCTGGGGGATGGAGAACAAACAACATCGAAATGAATATCTGGGAAGTATCATAATTTAAATGTAACATTTAAAGCACCAGAATAATATCAGAATATTGTTCTGATATTTATTTTGCCAGAATAAAATCTTCTGATTTTATTTTGTGGATTTAAAGGCTCTACACTGAAGACAGTGAGAAATAAAGGCATCATTTTCAGTTTTTTCTGTCTGTTCTCTCTTCTGCTCCCATACTCTGAGCTGGGTTCAGTTTCTCAGCCTCTCATTTCAAACTCTTATAATTAACTAAAAGATCGAGTTAAATATGAATAAGATGTTTGCTACCTTTAACAACAACAACAAAAAAGCTTAGGTCTATGAAAGTGTAGCAGTTTTGTTAATGAAGCAGTTTATCATGATTCAAAGTAATAAAACAACAATTGATTTTTATTGTTAATAAACATTCACTGTTCACTATTGGAACAGTGAATGTAAATAAAAAGTATTACATGTCTTTTGTTTTAAGTATTTAATTGCTGCAGGGATTTTTATTTGTAATGCAGAGCTACAGCTAACAGATAACAGCTAACAGTTAGCAGCTAACAGCTAAAGCCTAGCAGCTAAAAGCTAACAGCTAAAAGCTAACAACTAGCAGCTAACAGCTAAAGTCTAGCAGCTAAAAGCTAACAGCTAACAGCTAAATAAATAAAAAATTTATTCTTGTTATTGTTTTTTTCTGACATAAATGACAGATTTATTTTGTTTCTTTTATCTTTTCATATTGATATTATTTAAACACAAATGTTTCTCCATTTTGGGAAGAAGCAGCACACCTCCATCATAGGATTTCACTCCTGCAAAGAGTATGAATAATTAGGAGTTTTTCTGTGTCTGTTAAATGACTGGTATATTTGAATGATTTTGGAGAAATTAGGTTTGGGTGTAAAGGACACTTAAGGCTATTCCACCTGCCGTCTCTCAATACACTTTCTGTTTGAAAAAAAAATAGTTAATGTTCGTTCATGTTAAATTCAATTAAAATGTTTGGATAATATTTTTAAGTATTTTATGTATCAATTTTGAACCTTTTGGAGGCTCTTGGGAAATATATATTGTTGCTATAAAAATAACATAAATGGAAAATGACAGTAAATGTACTAAACTCACATGTTCATGTCAATGAACATGTGTCTATATTCTTGCACTTTTTACAATAGTTTAGCAGTAATTCTTACTTTGTGATGATTGTTTAAACTGATTTCCAGTGTTTTTCAATGTTGAGATATTTTGTGTCACCCTGTTCTATAAAATCACTAATAAAGCTTGATCAAAAGAATAAATACTGTTAGACTGGTTGACTTTTAAATTTGCTCAGCTGTTATCTGCTTTACAAGGGATTGGGGAATGTTGTGGTATTTAATTGATATTAAATTAGTTTAGTTGTGCTTTGTAATTCCACACTTAAACTAGGACTGACATAAAATTCACAGTTTAGGAGAAAATTGTGTTGTTAAAGAACTTATCACTGTTTCATGTTTCAAGTCAAACACATTTTAAAGGCTGACAAAAGAGGGATTGGGTAAAAACAAAAATACAGTCCAATTTAAAGGGAAAATCTAGAGAAAAGTGGATATATTGTGAATTAACTTTAATTTGTCACTACTTTTTACAAGTTCTAAACAATCAAGTATTCTTAATCTTAAAAAGCACCTGCCTGCTAACATATAATAGGGTAAATAGCTCAAAAAGAAACATTTCCTGAATTGAGGAAATTTAAGAAGAGATGAGAAGAAAGTCATTGACGTGTCGTTATAGAAACAGGTACAATGTTTCCTCTCAGTGTTTGGGACTCCAGAAAACAACAATTACAAAAATTATCCACAAATCTCCACTTGGAGCAGAGAAGAACCTTTACAGTGCACCCCTAAAATTACTGCATGAGCAAATTTACCTGACAAATGTGTTCATAAATGTAAACCTGACAAACACATTCTCACTCCCCACTCAGCATACTGTATATGGATGCTTGGTCAGGTTCCCTCCGCGTCACATGTTGCTTATCTCCTGTAGCGACCACTTGGAATAAACAGCCAGATGACTGCCTGCCCGCCCGCCCCTCCATCCATCCATCCATTGTCTTCCGCTTATCCAGGGTCGGGTCGCGGGGGTAGCAGCTTCAGAAGGGAGGCCCAGACCTCCCTCTCCTAGCCACTTGTCCCAGCTCCTCCGGAAGAATCCCAAGGCGTTCCCAGCCCACACGAGAGACATAGCCCCTCCAGCGTGTCCTGGATCTTCCCTGGACCCTCCTCGCTGTGGGACGTACCCAGAACACATCACCAGGCGGCGTCCAGGAGGCATCCTGACCAGATGGTCGAGCCACCTCAACTGACTCCTCTCTATGCGGAGGAGCAGCGGCTCTATCAGATCATCATAAGGTTAGCACAAAGTGACGGCTTTATCTGTCAGACAAGAATACGCTGTCTTTACCATATGAGTTTCTTTTAATCAGCAACATATAATCATGACAGAGATTGTCATACACTTTGATATTAACAGTTATATGTCATCCTGACTCAGAGGTTAGCCAGTCAGACCGTCATCAAGCAACAAGGAGGCGAGTTTTACACGGGAGTGTGTTGTAGTTCACTGCAGCTGCAGCTGGACCCTGCTTTAAATACACTTTGAAACCACGACAATGCCTGTAAATCTTTGTAGTCATCATTGAAAACAATTGAATTACATACACGACAGGTTTTGGTCATAACTTGTCCTGTATGCTGAACTGACAGCTCCTCTGACGATCGGACTTCTTAATATGCATGCGCAGGCATGCGTACTCTGCATGTATATGATAATCTCATAGAACACCGTGAATGTAGCTCCAAAGTGACAACTCGTGGCCGCCTGCCACTTTGGAGGACTCTAAGAAACAGTCTTTGTCTTGTCCACTCTTGACAGCGACAGGAGACACAAGGCTGCTAAATGTTGCTCCGATCCAGGCAACGTTTACTCAAATCTCGCAGTCTATCATATACATGCAAATCTCGATAACAGAAATAGTTCCACACGAAATAAAATGTGAAATGAATATTCTTTTATTCTATGAATGACTGATAATGTCTCTTAATTTGTTTGTGAATGTATGTAAATAAGCATTTATATTTAGAAAACTGCACTAACAGATATCTTCTCATGGGTCTTAGCCCTGCTGGGGGCCAAGCATCCATAAAGGTCAGATCCTAGAATCACCCCGATGATTGACACTTGCAGTGAATGAGACGGTAACTGAAGAGGAACCAGTCTAGTTCCAAAGAGAAACAGTGGTGGATCAATAATTTGGCTGTGGTTTGATTTTATATGGAAGATGTCGAACAAAATGAGGTAATTTGCGAAACACGTCATAAAACTATTGCCATAAAAGGTTGTACCACAGTTTGTAGTTCCAGTAAGTACAGTCATTTCTTGTCAAAGGTGGAGAAAGACATGCTTTTACAATACATTTCCTCCAAGCAGAGAAACTAATTGCACCAATTCAATGTTGTGTTTAATAGCTCATTTACAGGAAAGCTCAGATATAGCTTTCCAGTTATATTCCAGTATAACTTTATCTTATACTGGAATATATTCCAGTATAACTTTATCTTTATGTTATACTGGAATACATTCCAGTATAACTTTATCTTTATGTTATACTGGAATATATTTCAGTATAACTTTATCTTTATGTTATACTGGAATATATTCGAGTATAACTTTATGTTATACTGGAATATAACTGATAAACCGATACCCCGCACTAAAAGAACATAAAAGGTGTAACTCCAAAGTGACACACTGGCACAGCTTTCTTTTGACGGGCTCTTTTATTAAACGCCATGAAAACTACAGAAATAAAAAACAGCTTTAGACATAGACACACTTACAAAAAACAGGTGACACGTGTTTTGACAAATTACCTCATGGTCGCCTGCCACTTCAGAGGACTTTCACAAATCAATTATCTCAACTCAATCGTCCACTCTAAATTAAAATAGCAAGTAATTAAAACACTATAATCGATATATTAACAAAAAATTACAAACATAATTGAAATACCTTATAACCACGAGGCTGCTACTTGTAGCTTTATTCAGGCTTCTGCTACGTTTTCCCCCTTTTTTTCTCCTTTTAAGTCTCGCAGTCTCACATACATAAAATCTCGCGACAACTCCCGACAAACAGTTCGACAAAACATAAAATACAATTATTCCACACAACTCTCGAACTTGAACCAAACTTAAAATATATAATCCTAATTATCAGAAATAAACAAATCTTTTCAAAACATAAATTATTTCACTGACACTTACAAAAGAATTAAAGATAAAACATATACATAACATTTAGGGTGCTGCACAGTGGCGCAGTGGGTAGCGCTGTTGCCTTGCAGCAAGAAGGTCCTGGGTTCGATTCTCGGCCCGAGGTCTTTCTGCATGGAGTTTGCATGTTCTCCCTGTGCATGCGTGGGTTCTTTCTGGGTTCTCTGGCTTCCTCCCACAGTCCAAAAACATGACTCAGGTTAATTGGTCTTTCCAAATTCTCCTTGTGTGTGTCCATGGTTGTTTATCCTGTTTGTCTCTGTGTTGCCCTGCGACAGACTGGCGACCTGTCCACGGTGTATCCTGGAACGCAGCTGGAGAGGCACCAGCACCTCCCGACCCCGTTAGGGAGAAGGGTGACCGGAAAATGGATGGATGGATAACATTTAGGGCTACATTTAACCCGGTTTGAAAACATTCTGATAAAATTGTGGTTTAAATTTTGACAGTCTCCAAAGCAACATCATCTCTGTGAGACTGAATATTTTAATTTAAGCACAAGATTTTCTGAAACTCTGTGCATTGAACTTAGGGTGCATTCACATGTTTAGTCTTGTAGTCAGGGCCTCACATTAATTCATATCTTGTGTATAGCAATGGTGAGTGTTTTTGAGGTCTAGATCAGAATACGATGGGAAATACTTTTTAAACAATTTCTCCTCATTAAACACCAATTAAATTTCAGATATTCTATTTCTGTTCCTACTGATAATCTGAACAAATATTTCACTATATTTGTTAAATAAAGGATCAAATGTGTGATGTATCTTTTTTTTATAATCTTTTCATAAATGGTTAAATTCTATATAAAGATAGTTAAATCAGAAATATGTTTAAATTGTGTGATGTAGAATGTAATATGAGCAACAGGAATTAAATATACTTGCCTCAGAGGAACAACACTCAGACATGCAGAACACCATGGAGCTTGTTTTAATCTCACTTGTTTGCTGTTTATTGCAGCGTTTTTCCCATTTATTGCAAATGTGGAGAAGAAATAGAAGAGCTAGAAAACCAACCTACATTTATATTATAGTGAAGATATAAATGTACATAAGTTATCTACCAGCTCATCTACTGGGTTACAGCATAGAGATGAGGTGGAGGAGAAGGAATGTTTCAACGTTTCTGTTCTGTTTGTGAAAGAATGTTTTGTACCTGTTCTGTTTATTGTGTCACTGGAGATTTTACTGTCAAAGACAAAGCAACAACCAGCAGGGCGACATCTTGGAAATATTCCACACACTTATCAAGTCTACAGTGTGTTCTTGATTGTCAGCCAAGTGTAGCACATAAAACAGCAGAGGGAGCCAATCAAAACTTCACTTTCAGTTCTGCAGGGCTGTTTAAGTCTTGTAAACTTATATTCATCATTTCACTGGAGCTCCATTGTCCACACTGCTCTCTCTGACTGATCATGGCAAGCAACAGCGGCACCCCAAGCAAGACCTCCATCCGTGGTAAGTCAGGATAATTAAATGTTGAGTTTATGCTGATATAGAAAGTATACAACAAAAACTTATAGGCCTATTCAATCAATTAGGACATTACTAAAAGCCCATTTATTTTAGAAACTTCATTAGTAGTTGAAACACATGATATAGATTAAGTTTAACACAAAGCAGGGCTTGATGAAAATACTTAATGCCAGCTTAAATATTATTTTCAAAAGGTAACTGTAGTCTCATCTTTTTGGCTATTCTAATTTATTGAATATGACTGTATATAACAACACATTCTCACTCCATATATGGATGCTTGGTCAGGTCACATGTTGTATCCCCTTCTCTTCATTAATTGAAGTTCAGGGTGCTCTCATTGAATGCTATAGAGCTCCCTAAGCATAGCAAGCTGACGACCTCTGAACAAAGAGGATGTCTATTCTAATTTTATTGAAAGGCATATAAAAAGTGCTATAGCTCGTAACACAAGAAGTGCTACAATAAAAAGTGCTACAAAGTGCATCTATTTTTCTCTGAATACATGCCATAATTACATCTTAAATTCTGCTTATATTTTTAATAGACTCATACATATTTTAATATAAGTTATGATTCCTTTCTGTACATTTTCTTACATGTCTGTAAATATTATTACTGACTGTTTGTGCATAATGACATAAAAACATCTACTAGTCACTACAAGCAGTGGAGCGGTCCACTCCCCTCTTTTTACACGAGTTGTAACCAAACAGCCCTTTGCTGCTGCCTTGTTTGCAACCGGCAAGAATTTAATTTTACTCTGAGAACATTTGCAGTAAGTTTGGCAATATTACTTTTATCTTAACTGTTTATTGAAAAATCAACAGGATGGTTTTGTGCCTGTACTACAACTTGATATTTAAATGTGTCAATCATATATGTCTACATTAAGATAAATATTCATTGAATGTGCTTATTAATTTAACTGAGTGTAAATGTGAAACCGTATGAATTCCAATATCTGATGTTTATTTCTTTAAATTCAAAATCAATCTATTCAAGTAAGAGTTGCAGTAAAAATATCACTCAAGTAAAAGATAAGTACCTTTCTCCCCAAAAGGTTATTCAAACAAATGTAACCAGTCCTCCCCTCTTTTGAATATACACACAACAATATTAGTACCTTTGTCAACAAGCTTAATGTAATATATTGTGGTGATGTGTGTTTTGTGTTGAGGCTTCGCAGCGCTTGTTGAGTAATCCAGGAGGATTTTTATAAACCATTACCTATAAAGCTGAAAGTAAATAAAAACAACACACAGTGCATTTTGTATTCAAATTTCCTTTCAATTTCTGATGTTTTAAAGCAAAAGTGTGATGTACAAATTAACTTTAATTATGTGTTAAAACCTGTGGTGAGGCATTAACGAGTTCTGCAGAAAGGCAAAGGTACCAACCAAGTAATTTTATCTCAAAACAGAGAACTCACCTGAACCCGAGCACAGTTATTTATTTTTTTAAGTAAATAAATACAAAATTCTCTTCACTTGTTTTTAGTTTTCGTTTTGATCCAGCCTTTGTTTCACACAAACAAATTAATCACAAGTTTTTCAATAACAAAAAATTAGGTTCACAGAAGAATAAAATCTGGTTGTTACAACTAGAATTGTTAAACAGATACAACAAGCAAAAATTAACATTTTTGCTTATGTGGTGCAGCATATGTTATTATAAGAGATTTTTTGTTGGTAAAGGCTTATATAGAAGACAATTAAGATGAAACTATTTAGCTTTTCTTTGACTCTATAACTCTATAAAGTAAAACACATTCATAGAATCACGATATGAACAATTGATGCATCAATAACAGACAACTCAGTATATTAATTTCTAACCCCAAAGAAAACATCTGGAAAAACAAATAAGGGTATACCACAAAAGAAAGGAGTCAGGAAACAACACACAGAATAATAATATGAAAACATAACCTTTCAAATAAACTCATTAGAAAATGAACTTAGATAATTTTTCTAACAGTAATGCCTTCATAAGTTCAGAGGTTCAAACTGATGAGTAATATACTCTCTTTCAAAATATTCTTAAAAGTTTGTTATTCTTCAGCTCATGTTTAGGTAATTTATTATTAGCTCCACATTCTTAAGAAAATGAAAAATTAAGAAATCATAAAGACTTTTTGCTATTTTGATTTAGTAATTTAATAATATTAGTTGTGTTACTACCCCCACTTCACTAGAGGCAGTAGCAAGCCCGAAAAGATGCAACTAAGAGGCAGATTTAGAAGAATACAGAAAGATACAGAGTTTGTTAAAAACTGTAAAACTTCATTGTAAATGAAGCTGCGCTGAAGTAAATTAAAGAGAGATGTTTAAATACATGCCGACTTTTTCAACTTCTTCCTAAAGGTGAAGATGTATCACAGATATCAACAGAAAATAAAAAGGGAGATTGGGAATAATATAAGGAAGAGCTCCCCCTTTACTTCTGGAGTTCAATGGTTCGATTTCCAAATAAGGTATGAGACTGACAGTGGTCAGCAACGTCCTTCTCACCACTGCTGCCAGGCCCGCTAAGAACATGGTGCTTAGTCTTATATGAAGACATCACTGTGGACCAGGGGTTCCCAGAGTCGGTCCTCGAGAGCCGGCATCCTGTGTTTTAGTTCTCTCCCTGGATTAACGCACCTGGATCAAATGATGGCTCATCAAGAAGAACATTGACATCCTGAAAAGGTTGTTACTACTAAAACAAGCAGGATGCCAGACCTCGAGGACCGACTTTGGGCACCCTGCTATAAACTCTGCATCTCTTGCTAAACATGAATAATTTGGAACTCAACTGTATGATGTGAAGCTGCCAGACTTTAACAATCTTGGAGATCTTGAAGGCTGCAGGTCGGTGACAAGTGCAAATAATTTAAAATCACAGAATCCTTCTTTAACAATATATTATATATTTTCATGGAATCTGGAGCCTGAAATAAAAATATAAACATGTTGGTAATTGAATGGAAATTTGTGTTTTTATTATTTCGAATATAAAAAGAAAATTAAAACTAATGTAAGACATAATTCATCCATACATGGTTTCATCTGTATCTTGTCCGCCACGTCTTTGATTCCCTTAATGTCTAAGATTTCAGCTGCATCTTATCCTCTCTACCAGATACACAAAGTCTAACATTCTGAGTGAAACATGATGATTCTAATTCAAATTTTCTTCTTCACAGAAACAAACATTACAAACGACAATGAGTTGAGGATCGTGATGGTGGGGAAGACTGGGACTGGGAAGAGTGCTACAGGAAACACCATTCTGGGTCAACGGTGCTTTGAATCCAAATGCAGCTCCACTTCCAAGACTGTGAACTGCTCCAAAGTATCCAGTGATGTTGATGGACAGCAGGTTGCTGTCATTGACACCAGATTTGGAGAAGATAAAACCAGAAAAGATCTGAGTCAGTGCGTCTGTTACGCTTCTCCTGGACCCCACATCTTCCTGGTGGTCGTTGCAATAGGCAAATTCACAGAAGAAGAAAAACAATCAGTGCAAAAGATTCAAGAAATCTTTGGAGAGAGAGCAGACAAATACAGCATGGTTCTGTTTACCGTGGAGACGATCTTGGTGATACCACTATTGAGGATTATTTGTCTAAAAGCCCACAGCTGCAGGATCTGGTGTCCAGATGTAACAACCAGTATCATGTCTTCAACAACAAGCTGGAAGATAAGAAACCTCAAGTCACTGAGCTGCTGAAGAAGATCAGAACCATTGTTGACAGGAATGGAGGAAGTCACTACACCAATGAGATGTTCCAAGAGGCTGAGAGGAAACTCGAAGAGGAGAAACAACGCATCCTGAAGGAAAAAGAAGAGGAAATACGTAAAGAGAAAGAAGAACTGGAGAGGGAAATAAGAGAGAAGTATGAGAAAGAGATGGAGAGAATGAAGGAGCAATTCCAGGCTGAGATGGATGAAAAAGAGGAAGTTTGAAAAAGAAATCGAAGAAGCAAAATCCAAGCTGCAGGCTAAGCATGAATCTGAGGCCAGAGAAGAAGCTGAGCAAAATAATTCTGTCCTTCTTTTGGCTACACCTGGAGAGAACATTGGTAATCTTTTAAAGAGTTTGTTCATAGTTAAACAGTAAAAGTTGTAAACCTATCACTCTTACATGACAATGACTTCAGGAATATGAAAACAACAAATCTCTACTGGAAGATTTTTTTTTGAAAATGTTTAAGTATAAAACATGGAGAACAGCAAACAGCAGAGCTCTTTAAGGGTTGTGGGGGGAATGGGTTTCTTTTGTGTTCCCTTGCAATATACTTATTGCAATATTTGCTGGTCTATTTTGTATACAGTCAGTTTATAATTTCAAATATATATGCATTTGAAGAGCCTCAGTGAAAACATGCTTATTATTTAGTCTTTGGTGTAAAAAACAGATTGAAAATCGATTTATTCACTGCATGTTTATGTTTGTTGAGGTTGAGATGGAACTGAAAACGGCCCTTTAAACCATTCAGACAACCAGCACAACAGAGACATAATCAAAACTATCAGATGACTCCTTATCTGATAGTGGTGATAATAACTCAGAAATAGCCCAAATAGTTTGGATGTGTTTTTATTTTCTTTCTGTCTTATGGAAAGTTTCTGTCTATATCATAAGTTTGTGGTACATTTCTATCCTAGAGAAAAAGATGTAAAACTTGAGGTATTTCACAATAAGATATTAACAACATGGAAAAACCTCACGATAACCTTATTTTAAAGCAGAAAGTACGATGGCTACCCTAAAGGGCTCCCACATACTCGGGTGTGCTGAGCACATTCCATGAACCGCACAAACAGTTGGGTCTTCATACTCGAGTATACTGATTACCTAAAATTATCTCGTGATAAATTCCTTTATTTCACACAATCCTAACAAATACTAGCAATTTTAATGAACATTTTGGGTGCCTAGCTCCGTTTCTTCTCCATCTGGGGAGCCTTAACTCGCCTCTCAGTGCGGGACAGAGAATGGCGGTCACATGCCGGTTCATGGGTGAACCGCCTCTCGGAGCCAGCACAGCCTCCTGCTGGCAGAGGAGCAGCAGGAGACTGTGCTGCTTTAGCTTTAATCAGGGATCCATTCAATGAGCTTGGTTTATTATGTTTTGATCACCATTGTGATCGATGCAATAATTTGTGCAGCAATCGAAAATGACCAGATACCCGATAATCCTTTGCTTGCCATTGTTCAAAAAAAATAAGTCAAACTCAGATGTCTTGTTTATTGTTCTTATAACTCTCCATAATTGACCAGGTCAATATCTGTGTGAATATATAAAGTCTGTTGCTGTCAAGCATTTTCGCTAACGTGTCTATCACGTCCCAGTGACAACTGTGGCTGGATGGCAGAGTACTCGTCTTGCAATCGGAAGGTTGTAGGTTCGATTCCAGCTTCCTTCTCCCACGTGTCGATGTGCCTCTGGGCAAGGCACTTAACCCCAAATTGCCTACCGGTCTGCGTAACGGTGTATAAGTGTTTGTGAGTGCGAATGGGTGAATGTGAGTCTCGAGTAAAGCGCTTTGAGTGGTCAAAATGACTGGAAAAGCGCCATATAAGTTCAGTCCATTTATCATTTATGTTAACTTTTATCATGTTGATGTCAACTTTGAAACAATATGAACTCATAAAACCCTTATTCTCAACCTTAGCCCCGTGTCTCATGAAAACCAGTTCGATGTGAACACTGTTTCCACCTGGTATTTTAATGTGCGACACTGAGTATGAGGTCCTAAAAATCTATCCTTGCGTGGACATGTGTGGCAGACGTCCACCCGAGTGTGTTGGGGCCTTAAGAAAGGCTTTCTGTATTCATTTGTGTCACATGAGATCAGTACATCATTGTGCATTCTCACAATAATGTACTGATTATTGAGGGAATACAATAATTTTGAGAGGTAGCGCAAAAAAAAAAAAAACATCCTCCATTTTCCCTAGGGAGCTCTGTAGAAAATAACAAACTAGATTCTGTTTTTTTCATTGTGTTAATAAATGCAGTAAATCTCCATTTAGAGTAAAACTCCTTCACCACATCTAACCCTTACTTTATATGACTCGGGTGTGTCTTGACCTTCGTGGCGGAGGCTCCGCCGAATCCCTGAGACCGACTCACCGAAGCCCTAGGATTCGATAGAACCCCGGTTAAAAACCACTGCTATAAACTCTGCATCTCTTGCTAAACATGAATAATTTGGAACTCAACTCTGATGTGAAGCTGCCAGACTTTAGAAATCTTGGAGATCTTGAAGGCTGCAGGTCGGTGACAAGTGCGAATAATTTAAAATCACAGAATCCTTCTTTGACAATATATATTTTCATGGAATCTGGAGCCTGAAATAAAAATATAAACATGTTGGTAATTAGATGTAAATTTGTGTTTTTATTATTTCGAATATAAAAAGAAAACTAATGTAAGACATAATTCATCCATACATGGTTTCATCAGTATCTTGTCCGCCACGTCTTTGATTCCCTTAATGTCTAAGATTTCAGCTGCATCTTATCCTCTCTACCAGATACACAAAGTCTGACATTCTGAGTGCAACATGATGATTCTAATTCAAATTGTCTTTTTCACAGGAACCAACATTACAAACAACGTGTTGAGGATTGTGATGGTGGGGAAGACTGGGATTGGGAAGAGCGCTACTGGAAACACCATTCTGGGTCGACGGTGCTTTGAATCCAAAGGCAGCGCCAAATCCCTGACTGTGAACTGCTCCAAGGGCTCCAGTGATGTTGATGGACAGCAGGTTGTAGTGATTGATACTCCAGGTCTGTTTGACACCAGATTTGGAGAAGATAAGATAATCAAAGATCTGAGTCAGTGCATCTGTTACGCTTCTCCTGGACCCCACATCTTCCTGGTGGTCGTTGCAATCGGCAGATTCACAGAAGAAGAAAAACAATCAGTGCAAAAGATTCAAGAAATCTTTGGAGAGGCAGCAGACAGATACAGCATGGTTCTGTTTACCAAAGGAGACGATCTTGGTGATACCACCATTGAAGATTATTTGTCTGAAAGCCCAGAGCTGCAGGATCTGGTGTCCAGATGTAACAACCAGTATCATGTCTTCAACAACAAGCTGAAAGATAAGAAACCTCAAGTCACTGAGCTGCTGAAGAAGATCAGAACCATTGTTGACAGGAATGGAGGAAGTCACTACACCAATGAGATGTTCCAAGAGGCTGAGAGGGCAGTGGAGGAGGAGAAACAACGCATCCTGAAGGAGAAAGAAGAGAAAATACGCAAAGAGAAAGAAGAACTGGAGAGAGAAATAAGAAAAGAGTTTGAGGAAGAGATTCAGAAAATGAAGGAGCAATTCCAATCTGAAAGAAAGAAGGAGGAAGAGGAGTGGGAGAAGAGTAAAACAAAAGAGATGGAGGAGAAAATGGGGAGGAGTGAGGAGGACAGTAAGAGGAGAAAAATGGAGAGGAGAGAGAAGAATGAGGAAGGGGCAGAGGAGAGGAGTGAAACACAGGAAAGAGAAATTCAAGAAGCAAAATCCAAGCTGCAGTCCCAGCATGAATCTAAGGCCAGAGAAGAAGCTGAGAAAAATAATCCTTTCTATAATTTGGCTAAAGGTGGAAACCACTTAGGTCATCGTGTTAAGACTATGTTTAAAAACAGAATGTAAAAAGTGAAAGTTGGAAACTTGCTGCTCATACAAACATGACAATGCCTGCATCAATCTGAAAACAAAACATTTGAACTGCAAGTTTCGTTATAAAAACATGGAGAACAGAAAACAACAAACTAGATTCTGTTTCTTTCATTGTGTTAATAAATGCAGTCAATCTCCAGTCAGAGTAAAACTCCTTCAAGTTAGTTTGTGTTTGCTTATTATTTCAAAGTATTTCATCTACCACTTGTTAAGCTTTTGGAAAATATATATTATTGCTAGAAAGATTGTCATAAATAGAAAATGACAGTAAATAAACTAGATTCACAATGATTTTCACGTCAATATTCTTTCACTTTTTGCAATAATTCTCACTTTGTGATGATTGTTTGAACTGATTTCCAGTGTTTGTTAATGTTTCTGTTCTGAATATAGAATCACAAATAAAGCTTGATGAAAACAATAAATGCTGCTAAACGTATTGTTTTACATCATCTGGTTTACATGTCAAAGTGACTGGGGAATATTGCATTGAATAGATAATAAATTACCTTTGTTGTCTTATAAATCCACACTTAAACTAGGACTGATATAAAATTAAATTTTAAACAAAACAAAGTGTTTTGCCTTCATTGAAGAACACATCAGTGTTTTTAAGGGTTTCAGCTAAAGTTAGT
The DNA here is from genome assembly GCF_027474105.1 of Poeciliopsis prolifica. Taxonomy (NCBI): domain Eukaryota; kingdom Metazoa; phylum Chordata; class Actinopteri; order Cyprinodontiformes; family Poeciliidae; genus Poeciliopsis; species Poeciliopsis prolifica. The sequence goes on along the minus strand of NW_026562480.1, from coordinate 922,665 downwards.
ATTAATTGCTCTTTTCTTTTGTTTGTGTTTGAAGTCAAACTTAATTTAATGTCAGGCAAAAAGGACCTGAGTAAAAACAAAAATACAAGTTAAAGGGAAAAATCTAGAGAAAATTTAAAATGTTCTGAATTAATTTTGATTTAATACGGTTTTTGAACTCACAGCCTGAGCATAATTACCACAAAAGCTATAAAATCATCAAGATTCACTTATTAACATAAATAGACTAACACAACAAAAAATGAACCCTATGGACTGGGAAACATTGCTAAGAATGATGTGGTTATAATAACCCCTAGTGAAATCCAGCTGGCTATAGTGAATTTGTGTGAGAATAAGGCAACAGGTTCTGATGGCATTGCAGCAGAACATTTGAAATATGCTAGCCAAAAAGTGTCTGTGCTGCTTGCAATGTGTTTTTCTGGGTTTTTGACCCATGGGCAGTTGCCTGATTCCTTACTAACTGTTACCCTTGTGCCAGTAATTAAGGACAAAACTAATAAGGTTGACAGCCTTGATAACTACAGATCCATAGCTTTGGCTAGTGTGTTATCTAAAGTATTAGAGAAAATTTTGCTTGGTCGGCTCAATCAGTTTATTAGTACAACAGATAATCAATTTGGTTTTAAAGCCAAGCTGGGAACGGATTTCTGTATTTACGGCCTGAAAGAAGCTGTAAGAACATACTTAAGGAAAAATTCATCTGTGTTACTTGGGTTTATTGATGCCTCTAAGGCCTTTGATCGTGTTGATCACAATAAGTTATTTGACAAATTAAAAAAAAGAGGTGTTCCAGATATTATTACACGAAATTTAGTTTACTGGTGATCTAACCAGAAAATGCATGTAAAATGGGGAAATAACATCTCTGCTCCCTTTGGTGTTAGTAATGGTGTGCAGCAGGGTGGGCTTCTTTCACCTGCCCTGTTTAACTTGTATATGGATGACCTATCAAAAGAAATGAACCTCTGTAAAACCGGGTGTATGATTGGTGATACTTTGGTCAATCACTTTCTGATGACCAGCAGTGCTGGTTTTCAGCAGTTATTGAATATCTACTCTGATTATGGGTTGAGATTTGATGTGCAGTATAATGCTAAGAAAACTGTTGTACCAGTTTGTAGAACTAAAGCTGACAAACAACTCTGTTTCCCTGATTTTTTTCTGTCAGGGCAAAAGTTAGATGTTTGTTCCAAAACTAAGTATCTGGGTCACTACATCACAGACCAGCTCTCTGATGATGATGACATCTATAGGCAGTGTCGCATGTTATACGCCCAGGCAAACATTCTGGGGAGGAAATTTGATTTGTGCTCTGATGAGGTAAAAATAAGCCCGTTTAAAGCTTACTGTACATCCTTGTATACAGCTCCTTTGTGGTGCAAATTAAAAAAAAAACTAATGTGCAGAAGCTTAAGGTTGCTTATAATGACTCTGAGAATTTTGATCAAGAAACCCAGGTTCAGCAGTGCAAGTCAAATGTTCTGAAACGCCCATGTAAGAACATTTCAGGCACTTTTGAGAAATCTGATATACAAGTTTATGTGTCATTTGGGTAACTCAGCAAACAATCTTCTTGTAATGTTTTCACATCCCTCTGTTAGTGCGCTAAGATACCAGTCGGCTCTGTGGAAACATTGGTATACAAGTCTTCTATAAGATTTATATTTATATTTTATGACCACTTATTGTATTTTATTTTTTATTTTCTCTTGTTTTGTATGTTGTGTTGTTATGTATCTTATGGACCATGAGTCTTTTGAATAAAGTACATATATACAGACATTATCCACAGCTGGAGAAAATAAACAGTAGAGAGGAAGATTCCCAGAAAAGGATTCCTAAAATGACTCCATGAGCAAATTTACCTGACAATGGAGCTCATGAATGTAAATCTGACACATTGTTTTAATTAAATTTCCACTGCTTTGTTTGGCGATTTAGAATATAAGAAATAGATTATTATCATCCCTTCTCCTGATTCATTTTCTGTGGCTCATTAAACTCACCACAAAAGCAATAATTTACCTATGTGGTACTGAAGGTTATCAGTGTTTTGTTTCATATTATGTAAAACAATATTATTGTAGTAAAGTATTTAATCAGGGTTGACAACTTTTCTGCTCCTGTTTTCAAACTGACCACTAGAGGGCGGTGTAGCGCTGCCTTACACTTTCAACTGCAGGTTTTCTCATTGACATAAAGGAAAAGAGCTGAGAAACAAACTCTACAAAGGTTTCAACAACCAGCACAGCTTGGATCTGAGGAGCCTCGCCTGAATGTATTTTAAGTTAGATTAAAAATGTAAAAATTTTATTTTTAAGTATTTTATTTACCACTTTTTAAGCTTTCAGAAAACATCTCTTGGAAATTTTATTTGTATTCCTACTGATATGCATAATGTAACATACTTGCATATGAAATTTCATTATTACTGGTAATAATTTCTGATTTTTGATATCTCTTAATGTATCTGTTTTTTTTCTCTCTGATCAAATCCATAATTAGAATATTAGAATATAATCAAAGAAAATGTGCTTCTTATATCCATTTTTAAAGAACATTTTATAAACAGTTACAAATTTTCCTCTCAGTGTTTGGGACTCCAGAAAACAGCAACTACACACATTATCCACAAATTGAGAAAACAAGGAGCAGAGAGGAAGATTCCCAGAAAATGCCACCTAAAATAAACCCAGGAACAAATGTACCTGATAAATGAGCTCATAAACCTGACATATTAATTTAATTAAATGATCACTGCTTTTGTTTTTAGACCAGAATTTGAGTAATCAGTGTAACTTCTCTCATTTTTAGATTGTGTTCAGCATCTTCCAGCTCCATTTTGTCTCTTGTTGTAACTGCAGGGTGAATCAGCCTGCAGTGGACTGCAGGGTGACCCACCCTGCAGTCACCCTGCAGTCAGCCTGCAGTGAGTCAGCAGTAAATCTCCTGGGATGTGTGACTGATGGGAGCAGAGCAGGTTGGAGCTCTGCACATTATTGTACAGTGAGCTGCACTGGTTCCAGTAATGAACATCTGCACCTTTCTGTCCTCAGCAGGTTAAGCTGCTATTTGCTTTATTTAGACTATAATAGATTAACACAACTTTATATCAGGCCTTTTCCTCATTCAGTGGCGTATTAAACTCACCAGAAGCAATAATTTTGGGTCAGGTTCAGATCATATATTTAAGTTTGAATGAACTGATATTAAGCAAAAGAAATAAGAGAAATAAGTATTTCAGAACTAACATAAAGGGCCTAAATTAATAGAAACAAAAATAATATCAAATTGAAAAGAAAAAAATCCCTAAATTGTTAAATTTCAGTCAATATGGAGTATTTACACAATTATCTATGATGAAGAGAAACAAAACTCCAGAACAGAATATACCATATATAATAATGAACAGCATGAAGTTATTTTAGATGAACTCATCAGCTTCTCTGTCAGAGCTGCCATTTCCTGTAAAGGCTGTGAGGAGGGAGAGAGTTAGGGGAAAACCTGGATATATATATAAAAAAACTTATTTATATCCAGACTTCAAAGTCAAACAGTATTATTATTATTATTATTATTATTATTATTATTATTATTATTATTATTATTATTATTATTATTATTATTATTATTACATATTTATAGTGTATGAAACCCACATCGCACTGATTGTTTTATCCATCTAGTTGCTGTTTCATTTAAAGATTATGTCACCAAGTAAAGCATGAAAAGCACTAAAAATCTTGTGAAACTAACCCTTCTGGCGCTCATTCCCCTCTAGAGGGCGCTACTGAAGGTAGCGGTAGTTTGTTTGAGATTCCTGTTAAAGCAGAAATCACAGATTTTTTTTTTTTTTTTTGTATTATTATTATTATTATTTCACTTTTACATTCAATTTTAATTTCAGCCATTATTTTCCAGATGATAGCCTCCTTTGGCCTGTTGTCTAAAATTAAACTGAACAGCTTTAAAATTATTCAGATAGCTTTGATTGGACAGAAAGATCCAATCAAAGCACCAGTTTCAGTTCCATTTTGACGACACCGACGTTTAAAAGGCCGGTTCAGCACCCAAAGTGTATTCACTTCTTCACTTCTTCACTGATCTCTCTCCATGGTCAGAGAGATCAGTGTCACACTGATCTCTCTGACCATGGACAGCACAGGTAAAGTTCCCACCTATGGTAAGTCAGATTCTCTATATATTGAGTTTGTTACGATGTATAAAATATAAAAAAAACAAAAACATGTAGATACACTCTAAGAAATGAAATGTTGAATTTACTTAACCAGGTTATGTCAACTGGTTTTATTAAACCTGGATAAATAAATCTAAATGACTTTCACACACTTACTTTCTGCATAATAATTTAAGACAAATAAATTCAGTTCAGTAAATCCAATACGTTAGACTTTTGCTCATTTGGCTTAATGCTGAAGTTATCTCTAATATAACTGATAAGAATTTACGTACAGTAAATTTACAGTAAATTCATAATTCAACATGATTGAGTTCTAATAAGGTTCTTGGACTTTGTTGGCTGAATTTAATATTCTCAAATTCAAGTTAAATAATCTGCTGAAGTGGAACCAGTTGACATAACTTAAGTAACTGAAATATTAAAATAGTTTGTTTCCTTGGATTAATTAAACAAACCTAACAAATCTAAGCCACTAAAATGTATCTTAAATGTCAGATTTAAGGACAGCAAAGTCAAACCCAGAAATTATTTGATGTAGTTAAGACCAGTGGTGGGATGTAATGAAGTACAATTACTGTACAGTAATACAGTTAGGAAGTACATAAAGCTGTTGATGCACCAAAACCCTTCATCAGAATATTCTTCATGTTTTGAATGTTTATCTGATAAATTCCCTAGACAGAAAATTCTCCCTCTATGTGATGCTCTAAAATTATTTAATCAGAATATTCTTCCTGTTAATGTGTGGCTAGACCACATTGGTGCATTAAGACCCTGAATCAGAATATCCTACCTTTTTAAAGATATTTAAAATTCAGAGGTAACACACAGTCAGTGTGATACTGCTGTAATATAACCATAAGTGTTTGTTAGATTGAAACATTATCAGACAGGAAACAAGTTTCATACTGAAATTAAACACAGACATCTACAAATACTGATCCTTTTTTGGCACATTGATAAATTGTATGGCAGTTTTTATCAAATGAATTGCAGCCAAAATGTCTCCACCAAACTGTGCAGGTCACTGTAAACGTGAAATGACCTAATATCTTGATAATATATTAGAATATTGTATGCATATGTATGTTTTCAGCAGACAGTATAGTAACAACAATGCAGTCGGCAAAATAAAGACATTTATAAATTTGTCTACAAGCTGCCTGTCATGTGAACTCAAAACATGAAGTTAATGAAAGCCAGATATAAAATAAATGAAATAAAGGTTACTGTAATCTTTGATGAAATAAAACAGATGAAACCAAACTTCTCACAAATAGGATGTAAGGATAAGAAACCTGCTTAGTAAGCAGTATGTGACGTAGCATCGATGTGCGCGTAGCATCACCACCAGGTAGGACGGATTGATGGTAGCACTGATAGTCAGAACGCCTGTTCTGATCACATGAACTCAACCAATGTTGTGCATCGTGGTGATGTGCAGAGTGGCAGGTTCATGGATTTGACATATGGAGCAATTTTTTAACAACAGAAAAAACAACAAAAGTGAGAGAAATCTGAGAAAAAAAACTGATTCCTCTGATAATCTAAATTAATAACGATTGATGCATCCAGCCTTCACAGACAAGCAATCACTTTCTACAATAAATATTTTAGTTTTTACTTGTGTCCTAACAGTGTCAGTGTGAAGAATCTTAACACCAACATAATAATACAGTATTTTGAAATGTTTGGTTTCAAATGTATGATTATCTCCATGTCACTGATTCAGATGGATCATTTATTTTCTCCCAGATTCACAGAGGCTGAAGCTCTGAGCACATGATGATTCTAATCCTAATTTAAACTTTCTTCTTTACAGGAACAGACAACAAAGACCTGAGAATCGTGATGGTGGGGAAGACTGGGATTGGGAAGAGCGCTACTGGAAACACCATTCTGGGTCGACGGTGCTTTGAATCCAAATGCAGCGCCAAATCCATGACCATTGATTGCTCTAAAGTCTCCAGTAATCTGGATGGACAGCGGGTTGTAGTCATTGATACTCCAGGTCTGTTTGACACCAGATTTGATGAAGATAAAACAGCCAAAGATCTGGGTCAGTGCATCTGTTACGCTTCTCCTGGACCCCACATCTTCCTGGTGGTCGTTGCAATCAACAGATTCACAGAAGAAGAAAAACAAACAGTGCAAAAGATTCAAGAAATCTTTGGAGAGGCTGCAGACAGATACAGCATGGTTCTGTTTACATGTGGAGACAATCTTGAAGAGGACACCACCATTGAAGATTATTTGTCTGAAAGTCCAGAACTCCAGGATCTGGTGTCCAGATGTAATAACCAGTATCATGTCTTCAACAACAAGCTGAAAGATAAGAAACCTCAAGTCACTGAGCTGCTGAAGAAGATCAGAACCATTGTTGATAGGAATGGAGGAAGTCACTACACCAATGAGATGTTCCAAGAGGCTGAGAGGATACTCGAAGAGGAGAAACAACGCATCCTGAAGGAGAAAGAAGAGGAAATGCGTAAAGAGAGAGAAGAACAGGAGAGGGAAATACAAGAGAAATATGAGAAAAAGATGCAAGAAATGAAGGATGAATTCAAGGGTGAGATGGAGGAGATGGAAACCAAGGCAAAGCAACTGAGGGAAGAGCAGGAAAGAGAAATTCAAAAGCAAAAATCTGACCTGGAGGCCATGCATGAATCCTGTGCAAGAAATGAAGCTGAACAAAATAGTCCTCTCTATATTCTGGGAGAAGTTTTGGATCTTATCCCGTGTGTGAAGCTCATAAGAAAATTAACAGAGTTGATACCAAGCAAATAAAATAATATGATGTTAGATGTTGTCACCAAGCAGCTGCTCCAGAGGATAAAGCAGAACTAATAAGCATGTTTTCCTGATTGTCTTAATAATTGAGTTAAAGCTCCAATGATGTAATTCAGCTGTTATCTTTGCATGTCACACTGTTTTAAAAATATTTCTCCTGATGTTTAGATGCTAAATGTAAGATGATAAAATTTTTCGCATGTAAATTTTAGTCATTACATTTGTCAATAAATACGGTGTCATTAAAGGAAAATGCTCCAAATGTTTTCATTATGTATTTAATATTAGCTGTTGAATCATATTTTTAGTTTAACCAGGTTTCATAGACCAACCTTCCCCTTTTTATACTGATCTAACCTTTAAGACAGTGATTCTCAAGTGGAGAAACAACACATACTGAAGGAAAAAGAAGAGAAAATACATAAAGAGAAATAAGAACTGGAGAGAAAAATGAAAATAAAGTATGATGAAGAGATGGAGAGAATGTATAAACAAATCCAGGCTGCAGTCTGTGGATGAATCTAAGGCCAGAGACGAGGCTGAGCAAAATAATGCTCTCTATTATCTTGCTAGAGCTGGAGAACATGTAGTTTTTAAAGTAATAAATAAGTAGTGAAAGTTTTAAACTTGCAGCTCTTATAAACATGATGACTGCAGGAAAAAAACAGCAAATCTCTACTGAAAGTTTCTTGACAAAAGCTTTTAAGTATAAAACATGGAGAGCAGAAACCAATAAACTAGATTCTGTTTCTTTCATTGTGTTAATAAATGCAGTCGATCTCCAGTCAGAGTAAAACTCCTTCACCACATCTTGACATTAAACTCAACCAGAACCTGGATGTTGGACGGTTCTGGTGAGGTTTTCTAAGAACATGGTGCTTAGACCCATTTGGATCACTATTGACTTTACTGAGCATTTTGAGTTTAACTGTCTATAATATGAAGCTGCCAGACTTTAACACTGTTGGAGATCTTGAAGACTGCAGGCTGGTCTTCACTTCAGGCTGTTTCAGATCCAATCAGTCTATCAATACACTTCCTGTTTGGAAACAATGCATGAAAATGTTTACATTTTATTTTAAAGTATTTTATTTACCACTTTTTAAGCTTTCAGAAAATGTCTCCTAGAACATATTATATTTATTGCTGCTTATATGCTTCATATAAGATGCTTGCATATGAAACTTCATTATTACTGGTAATCATTTCTGATTTTTGATATCTCTTAATGTATCTATTTTTTTCTCTGTTATCAAATGCATGATTAGAATATTATCACAGAAAATGTGCTTCTTATATCCATTTTTAAAGAACATTTTATAAACAGTTACAAATTTTTCTCTCAGTGTTTGGGACTCCAGAAAACAGCGACTACACACATTATCCACAAATTGAGAAAACAAGGAGCAGAGAGGAAGATTCCCAGAAAAAAGCACCTAAAATAAACCCAGGAACAAATGTACCTGATAAATGAGCTCATAAACCTGACATATTAATTTAATTAAATGATCACTGCTTTTGTTTTTAGACCAGAATTTGAGTAATCAGTGAAACTTCTCTCATTTTTAGATTGTGTTCAGCATCTTCCAGCTCCATTTTGTCTCTTGTAACTGCAGGGTGAGTCAGCAGTAAATCTCCTGGGATGTGTGACTGATGGGAGCAGAGCAGGTTGGAGCTCTGCACATTATTGTACAGTGAGCTGCACTGGTTCCAGTAATGAACATCTGCACCTTTCTGTCCTCAGCAGGTTAAGCTGCTATTTGCTTTATTTAGACTATAATAGATTAACACAATTTTATATCAGGCCTTTTCCTCATTCAGTGGCGTATTAAACTCACCAGAAGCAATAATTTTGGGTCAGGTTCAGATCATATATTTAAGTTTGAATGAACTGGTATTAAGCAAAAGAAATAGGTATTTCAGAACTAACATAAAGGGCCTAAATTATTAGAAACGAAAATAATGTCAAACTGAAAAGAGAAAAATTCCTAAATTTCTTTCAATCTGGAGTATTTACATAATTATCTAAGATGAAGAGAGACAAAACTCCAGAACAGAATATACCATATATAATAATGAACAGAACCAGGCAGTGATACATGAAGTCATTTTAGATAAACTCTTCAGCTTCTCTGTCAGAGCTGCCATTTCCTGTAAAGGCTGTGAGGAGGGAGAGAGTTAGGGGAAAACCTGGATATATATATAAAAAAACTTATTTATATCAGACATCAAAGTCAAACTGTATTATTATCATTATTATTATTATTATTATTATTATTATTATTATTATTACATATTTATTGTGTATGAAACCCACATCGCACTGATTGTTTTGCAAATCAAAGCTCCAGTTTCAGTTTCATTTTGACGACACTGATGTTTAAAAGGCCTGTTCAGCATCCAAAGTGTATTCATTTTTAATGCAGCTGCTGTGTCACAATGTTTTCATTATGTATTTAATATTAGCTGTTGAATCATATTTTAGTTTAACCAGGTTTCATAAATCATCCTTCCTCTTTTTAATGTGATCTAACCTTTAAGTCATTGTTTCTCTACCTTTTTTGGACCAGCTCCCCCCTGTCCATTATCCAGGTCCCACTTTGCACTGAATATTATTTTATTAATAATATTATTATTTTATTAATAATATTACTAATATTATTAATAATATTAACATCAACAATATTACCATTGTTGATGTTTTGATTTTTCTGCTTCTTTTTGTATTTATCATGAAAACTAATTTCCCAGAGAATAAAAAGCCATGGGAATAGAAATTCTTTTTAGAGGTGTCCATGACCAATCAGAGTGGAAAAAATATTCTTGTTCTGTGCAATTTTCTGATGTCAGTTGCTAAATCTTGAACAAAATGACCAGATAAAAGTTGTACAACAATGCCAGTTTAATCGTTGATCTATTTTTAAAACGACAGCTATGCAACATTAAAACATGGACAGAACTGCAACCATATCATCATAACTCTTCTGCTCTTCAGTGTTTCTGACAGTTTCTGGTGCTGCAGCTCTGTGCTGCCTTCAGGAGAATGGGACATCAGAGCATCATCCATAAAATTTCAGCCACATGACATGACTGAGCAAACCAGAGCTTTCAGTGGAAAAACAAAAGTTCCTGATCCTTTTAATACCATACAAATATGGATTATATCTTTATATAGTCTTGTCTATTGATTTTTTAGATTAATAGTTTTACTGGACAGAAATGACAAAGAACAAAGCAAGTTTTTAATCAAGTCCTAAAATGTTTGTTTCCTACTACAGACATTTGACAAATATTCCAGATGTGAAATCATCTGTGTAGGTCAGAGGTGAAGTTAAAGCTCCAGTTCCAGCTTCTCTGCCTGGTCCTGTGTTTTTGCCACGTGTCAGCAGGGACTGTGAAGTTTTACACAACATCCAGACGGGACTCTGGATTCTTTCCACGCTTCCCTCAGGCTGCTGCAGGGCGTGTTCAGAGGCTGAGAGGAGAAAGGCTCAAAACAAACCATACACACTACTTTGTCAGTTAACTTGTGATTCATTCTGGCATCTTAAAAAACATTCAGCATTCTGCACTTTGCTGTCAACAACCTGCAACAAAAACACAATTTATTCCAATTTTTGCTTAAAATCTGTTTGAAGAAAACAGACTGACAAACAGGGTAATATTTTTTTTAACAAACAACCCGGTAACTCAGGTTACACATTTAAGTTTATTAACTTGAACTATTAGATTTTTAATCAAATATATTTACGTACACGTAACTCAGACATATCTTATTAACGTAACATCGGTTAAATAAAGATAATACCTGTTCATTCACATACACTTAAAAGGAAAGCCTCCATATGTGGGTTGTGCTTTCCCTTTGCAACTTCACAGAATTACTAATTACATCAAGTGTTTGAAATACAAAATATATGCTAAAAATACGTAATTCCGGCTCCAGAAAAACAAAGAAACTAAAGTAAAGCATTTGTGCTTGGATGCATGCAGTAATGAGTCAAAGTACTTTCCAACACAGAAAAAAGCACATGTACTTTTTCATAATGAGGAGCTGGAGTTGGAGACTTTTCAACCACAAATTCCAAGTAACTGACTAAAAGTGAGCGTTAATAGGAATTTGATGATTTAAGTCAGCTTACTGTTATCAATTAAATACAATTTTGCATTTGCAGTGTAAGGTTGTAGTTTTTTCCCAGAATATGTTTTTGCAAGATTAACCAAAACCAGCTTTTGTTTTTAGCCTACTGACCTTTTGCACGTGACGTAATTCTCTTCATAACTCCGCCATGACGGACGTCCAATAACCAATGCGCTAATGTAAAGCTAGTCTAAAATAGACATCTGTAGCTTTTATTTTGTTTATTTTTGTTGTAAAAATGCTTATGGGGTGCTGCGTGGTCGGCTATACAATCAGACCAGGATGCAAACCTAACTTGTCATTTTACTGTAGGCTATAACTTTTAGTGAGGAAAGATGGCGGCGATGGAAAGCAGCCGTTAGTCATATGACGACACGGTGGAATCGCGGCTCTATAGCGAACACTTTTTACAAGGTAAGAAGATTAACGTTCATTTACTTTACAAGTAAGTGTGATTAGAAAGCTATCAAATATGAAGAAGGTACGTGTCTAACCATTAGTAAACGTCGATAACCATGGACAGTGCCGCACAGTCATGTAGCCTAGCATGTATGGCAGAAATAAAAACTTGTTAGCATCTCGTCTTTTGTACGTTTTTAATGCTGTAAGAGGAAACGCTGTTTATGGCATAGTGACATAAATCGTGTGGTGTGAATTCAGGCAATTTAATCAGGAGGAAGAAGGAGGTTTGGGTCGGATTCTAAGCTAGCTGTTTCATATTTCGTAAGTAGGGTTTGAGTTAGGCCTATGAGCCCCAAACAGGTGCCTAACATTCACAGACAAATTAGCTCGACTGGAACAAACAGAAGCCACGAATAAACTGGTAAAAACAACTTGGGAAAACAATTTCCGTCGCTCAGTTCAACACTCCCGCCCCTCACTTCCGACATCCGTCATGGCGCCTCAATAAGCCACGGCGGTCCAAAGTGCGGCCCGGGCCGTTTGCGGCCCTCTGGATGATTTTGTTTGGTTCCTCGGATCACAATTCAAGAATGGAACAAAATGTAATTTTTACATAATTTAAGGATTTTTCCAGACATATAAAATCTTTTTACGTTTGTTTATTTAGATCCAATGTTTTTATTTTATTTATTTATTTTTATTACACTTTGTTGAAATGAGCAAACGCCGCACAAACTTTGTTGCCAAAATAAAATAAAATTTAAAAAAATGAGGATTATTTTTTTGGGTTTAACTTAGATAAACCCTTAAAAAAGTTTGGAATCAACAATGATTCACAGATTCCTGTAAAAATTAGACTGCTTTGCTTTCGTAGTAGATTTTTTTTTAATGCCCTTTATATCTTTATTAAAATTTTGTCTATTTAGTATAATATTGAAGACATAAAAACAGCAAATGTCTTCAAAAATAAAAACCTTTCAGTTTTAATTTAAAAAAATTTAACCCTCAAGTTTTCTCAACTCAATTTTGGCACTAATGGCAAAACGTTTGGACACCACTGACTTATGCAGTAGAAGAATATGTTTATTTCTTCTCCATCGCCCTTAATGACAGCATCTGAAGGATTATGTAACGGCTGGCCTGCACCGTCCCGCCTTGTCTGCACCTGCTTCACGGGCCTGGCTCTGCTCAGCACGCTGGCTCCACGTGAGGAGGCTGCAGCCAGATGGGACGCCTCGTCACGCCATCCCTCCAGGCTCTTGAGGTTGGACTGTCGTTCCCCACAAACGACTCTCCCAGTACTTTTCCTTTTGTAAGGAGGGATAAATGGGAGGGTGTGAGGGAGACGGATAAATGTGTGAATGTCCACGTCGGCGCCACATTCAACAGTTTCCAGGATGGAGTTCAGAGGATTTTCTGTTCTGCTGGGCGTCTTGCTGCTCATCCACTGCTCACTGCAGCAGCAGACTGCAATCAAGAAGAAACCGGTGAAGAAAGGTAAATGGATAACCTCACCCTAACCTCATTAAAGACACCAAGTCTCACCAAGTATTATTATCTAGTTTCTAGTGCAAATACAAAACTAACTTAAAGTAACTTATCAGCAAGATATAGAGGCTTGTTTTAAGTGAATAATTTCTTAATATGGATGAAAAAGTATAGATAAATTTACTTATAACAAGACAATTTCCCCATGTTATAAATAAAATAATTTACCAATGAAATTAGTATTTTTTTATCATTATCAAGGAATAATTTACTTTTTGTAAGGTTGTATAGTTTTGCAGTATACTGATGTATCATTTTTGTTGTACAGAAATTTAGCACAGATTGTGTTTTGTTTTCTATCAGATACGTTGCGGGATGCTGCTGTGGTGGCGCTGCAGAAACAGATTGATGAAATCATTCAGGATCTCAACCTGCTGAAGGAAAAACAAGCTCTGCAAACAGGTGAGCTCAAACTAGACCAGATGATCAGACATATTTCCTTATGGAAGGTGTTTCAAATCAAGAAGCTTCTGATTTTTTTTTATTTTTTTATCGCAAACAATATTTGAGATTTACGTAAGTTTTACATCCACAAACAATTGAATCTTGCACTGTGTTGTTTCCCATTATTATTCAAATTGAACATACGCACCATAACTAGCATTTAAGTATATTGTAGTATTGAAGTAGAAATAACTGTGCAAATCCTTTTTACTGATTTTCTAAATAAGAGTTCAATATTCTATACCAGTTCTTTCAAGGGAAAATGTAAAATTCTGCCATTTAAATGAAAAGGCCATATTTTTTTAAATCCAACATAAATTTAACGTCCCTTTGGGGTCAGTAAAGTATGTTTGAATTTGAATTAAATGGATCATATCAGGACAACCGGTTCCAATGCCTTTAGAAGTCTATAAAATATTTGACTGACTTCACACTGCAGAGATTTGAACGTTCTCACAATAAAGTACTGCTTAAACGTTAATAAAAAAAACAGCTAAAAGTAAGTGGAAAATCTGAAATAATATTTAAAACAACTTTTCGTTACCCTTTAAAATTTGTCTTAAGGTTTAAACATGAAGTATGGGTACAGATTCAGGCTTTGTATCATGACCTTTGTCTGAGGTCGATTGTCATTCAGAGCATGCAGTGTAATCAGTCTGGAGCCATAAGGTCTAAAAATATCCTAAATATAAGAATCAGCCTGAAACCTTCGACACCTGGTTCACACATGTCGCCTGTTGCTCTGAACACGAAGGATGTCCTGTTGCTTTCTAAGTTTGAGCAAGTTTAGGGACACAAAATGTACCTAATGATAGACAGAATTTAAAAAAATATTGTGTATCATTGGGATAAACATTTTTACGTTTTTATTTATAAGATCATAACCGAGTTGTTACCCTTGTACATCTACGAAGTTCTGATTCTTACTTTCTGCATTCAAATTATTTCTTGCTTTTTGTCCCTTTTACACAGAACTGGGGAAAAAAGCCCTTATTTATTTTGCGCCTTCTAAAATGTCATTAAGCACTTTTAAGCCCCGACTGTGGGGCTTAAGGCTTTACAGAGGAAATGTCATATAACATATATGTGCACATTTTCTTTGTAAGTACTCAGGATATAATTTTTATTGTGTTGTATTACTGACATCTGTTGGTGGAGTTGAGTATTGCACTGAGACGTGATAACACACTGCACACATGATCAATTAATGAATTGCTGATTTTTTAAAAATGTTTTTATGATGTAAAGCAATTTGAACAACCTTGTTGCTGAATCGTGCTATGCTAATAAACTTGATTGATTTATTGATTGGTCTTGGGTTGGTTGGTTGATATTTATAGAAGCCAAGAGTCAAAATTCCCATATAAACTTTTTCTCGATGGTTTTCTCGAGCTAAAGAGTCAATCTCTATGTAAGTAGTTGTGGCTTTGATTTAAGGATGAAATCAAGTTTAAAACACTCCAATCGTCTCCTTCACCTTGAGAAAACAAAATCTTGATTTCTCGAGAATAACTGAGAAATTTAATTGTTACTGCTAGAAAACTGGAAATTAACTATTATTTCTAGAAAAACATTGGGAAAAATGCCTCCAAAAAATGGTTTCTGTAGCTACCGACAAGAACCAGGAAATAAGTTAGTTTAGATTTAAAGCTGATGATTTTGTATGTCAGGTTTATTTTAGTTGCAAATGTTAAACAACTAATACATGGTTATATTGTGTATTCAATATCAGTATAGTTTTTCACTGTGTTGGCAAAAGAAGACAATAAAAGCAAAGCTCATTATCTAAATATCTGATTTTATCTTCTGTCGCAGTTTGTTTAAAAGGTGAAAAGATCCATGGGAAATGTTTCATGGCCGACCCCCTGAAGAAGCGCTACCACACTGCCAGTGAGGACTGTAACTCCCTGGGCGGCGTCCTGGCTACTCCCGCCTCCGCCGAGGAGAACAACCGGCTCCGGGACTACATTCGTCAGACCGTCGGCTCGAACGGTGAGGTCTGGCTCGGCGTCAACGACATGACCACCGAGGGCCAGTGGATGGACCAAACCGGCTCCACCGTCACGTACAAAAACTGGGACACGTCCAACTTCAGGGCTCCTCAGCCGGATGGCGGCAAGTCGCAGAACTGCGCCGCCATGTTGTCGACAGATGGGAAGTGGCTCGATGAGAACTGCCGCGACGAAAAGCCCTCAGTCTGCGAGTTCAACATAGTTTGAGCCAGAGGTGTAAAGTAAAAAAGTAAAAGTACTCAGTTACTTTACTAACGTAGATTTTCAGATACTTGAGTACTTATCTTACTTCTACTCCTTACATTTCAAGAGAAATATCTGTACTTTCTGCTCTTTATATTTTCACATAGGATGAAAAAGAAATCCACCGTTGGCACAAAAAGTGTTAAAACGTCAATATTTCACTAATCAGCTGGATACAAAGAAAGTAAAGCAGAAGAACCCAAGAGAAAAACATGGATGGAGACTTTAATCCAGGAGTTTCCAAATTGTGGCCCTTGCCATGATTTTGTGCAGCTCTTGGCAGCTCAAAGATGCCGTGAAATATTCACTGCCTTTCAAAAACAGTACATAGGCTTCTGTAGAAAAGCAAGCAACTGAAATTGCTTTCAGTTTGACAGTTTTTGACTTTAGGTAAAAAGTTTGGACACCAGTGCTTTAACCTGAAATACATCATGAACAATAGAGAAATACATTTGCAGACGCAAAGCAATCTCCGTCTGCAGCCATATTTTAAACATCCTTCAATGTTGTTGACTCGAACGATTAGTTACAAATCCACTGCTTTGTGCATTTAAATCACCCAAATTAAGATTTTGTTTTTAGAAAAACTAGACCGAATCAGTATTTTTATCTTTATACCAACACAGAGCATGTTGTAACATATTTTGTACGACTAAAAGTTCTACCTTTTTACTTTTACGTGAGTAAAACAGTCCAGCCTTTACTTTTAATACAGTATTCTTTCGTACAAGTATCTGTGCTTCTACTTGAGTAGACTGTGAGTACTTTTACCTGCTCTGGTGTGACCCTGTTTATCTTAACATGGGCCCTGAACTTTGTTTTAGCTGCTTTGTGTTTGCACTTTCCCTGCTGCCTTCTACTCTAAAGACCAGTTTAAACCAGTGATTTTCAGCTGCATCCTGACCAATGAGATGTGGTGGTCACAGTGGGTTTTATTTTTGACAAAAGTGATGTGCTGGTATGTCATTTGCAGCGTTCCTTGTGGTTGCAGTGAAACCAGGAGGAATACAATTCATTCTATTAAAAAAAACAAAAAACAGTTAAATGCAGTTAAGATGGTTTATTTAATACTAATTGAGCAAAATATGAATAAAGGTGCTGGCATCTTTCCTGGAATTAAAATATTGGTTAAGCATCACGTTTTGTTTTTTTTAATTTACTGAATCAATTGTCTGAGAACCGCTGGTCTAAACATTACTGCATTTAAATGAAAAGACAAAAATTGAGCAAAATTGCAATTTTTTGAAAGCAAATTGACCGTTTATGTACTAATTCTGTGTTCTTCTGTAATATCTTGTGTGATTTATTCTTTCAATAAACTCTGAATATCAATTTCTGCGTTTGTTATGCAAGATCGCTAAGGTGGAAATAAACTGGCAGATGAAAACCTGACGTGGAAAGAAAGGCTGCAGGTTCAGACATAAGAATCTGGCTTCTTCAGTTGTTTTTTCTTTTCCCAGTAGTTTTCCCTGGCGTCTGTTCGTCCTTGCATTTTTCCATGACTCCAAACTCCTGAATTCACTCCAGAATGAAGAGGACTCATTACCAAATGACTGTTTTAGTCAGTGGGAGAAACCCTTAGCATGTGATGCTAAGTTTGTCCTCTGATTTTGTTTACTTGGTGAAACAATCAACATGTCATCAGTTTAGGAACTGGAGGTTAAATTAAATGAGCAATAAAAATCTGTTCTCATAAGTTCAGTTGATAAAGTATATTTATATAATGTGAGGAGAGACAGGATATCCACTATTTCTTCAAAGAGACCATTCATTAACACTGCACCTTATAGTCCAATGCAGAAAATACAGTATTTTCTGTATTTTATTTAAAAAACAAACAAACCATGGCGTCAGGTTGAGGTGTTTCAATATATTACAAATTTATTGGCACTGAAGCTCAAACATCCCTAGTTCTTACAACAACAAAAAAAGAACAAAACATCAAACTGATGAGTGGTTTTAATAATCTGAAATAAAAAACAGACCCAAAAAATAAAAATTAAGTAGTTTTATTAAAACTAGAAATTGTGCCTCAAAAGGGGCAACAAAAAGTATGGAGAGATATTCCTGCAAAATACATAATATTGTAATAAAGTAATGTTCTGACATTCTTCTAAGTATTCTATAGTTTTTATTTTAATTTTGGATCACCTCAGTAATGGTACATTTGTTTGTCTCCCTTATTTTTTAAAATTCACACTATGTAAAAATAAAAGAAGTCAGAGGCAAAACTAAAATAAGTAGAAAAATATTTAAAAAGTTCCTGAAATAATTTTTGCTGTTTTTCTTCAAAATAATCACAAAATAAAAACAGTCCAAGAAGTCACAGATTTTAGGTTTTAGCTTCCAAGTCCGCAGCTTTAACCGTCTTGCTCAACTCAGAGAAAGAGTGCGTCCGATTCCCAAAACTACTCCCGCAGAAACGAGGCTCTTCAAACCTAAGAGCCCTTCAGATAGGTCAAAGGTCATTAAGATTCCTAACATGGAGTCCTTTCACGCTACAAGCTCTCCTCCATTATTGGCGGCTGCGGCTCCATATCGACCCCGGACAGACGGATCGTGTTCATGTCTCCGGTGCTTTTGAACGTGTAGAGTTCGTTATCCAGCATCCGGCGGTCCTGGAAGCCCAGGCTGTCCTGCCGCTCGATGGGAGTGCGCGGACGGGGCGGCATGAAAGTGTCAGAAGGGCTCAGGAAGGACTGGTACTGCCCCTTCTCCGGCTCTGGGTCGGGTTCCTTGATAACCGGCAGCGTCCTGTCAGAGGGGCCTGTGAAGGTCTGATAGGAGTCCACCTGCACCCCGTTTGAGGTAATCTCGCTGTCGGTGAGCAGGTGGCCGTAGACCATGGAGTCGTCTATGTAGTCGTAGACGTGGGAGTCGTTGTCAGCCCGGGTTTTGACAAAGTGCCTGTCGTTTGGACGGAAGATGTTTCCCTTCCCCATGTAGATGGAGGCTTGGCTGGCCATTTTTGATTTCTTTTTCCTGCAGAAAAAGATGAAGAGAAAAATGAAATATAACACTATCATCTTTACAGATGATTTATTATGCTTCCCTGAACAAGGTTCGGATACGTCTATGGGCCATCCAAAACACATTTATTACCTCTTTTGCATGAAATCATTCTTAGAAAATGAGATTTTAGTTCTGCCTTGTTCAACCTCCTTTCAGATCGAGCTGCTTTAGAGCATCCTGTCACTTTAAAAACCCCAACTCAACGCTTACAGTTACAGTTTAAAATGACTGCACAATTATGCAACCATTCATCTTTGAAAAGCCGAAGTAGAGCCTCCTGCACAACCAACAAGAATGCTGATGATGTTCTAATTTGCATTCACCGTATTCATGTGTATATTGACACCAGGATTGGCATAAGCAAGCAGAAGAGTTGAAGTTATTGATCAAAAGCCAAAAGCAAAGTTCCTGAATTTTACTCCCCCTTCAAACACTAATAAAAATGTCTCACCAGACAAAGACATGCTGCTTACCTTACAACTATACATACAACAGTCAGTATCAGGAGCAGAAGCAGGACAGCCCCGACTAAACCAAGAAGGATGGGTAACAAATCTGTGGAGAAAAAACAAAAACATATTGAATGTGTTTTTGAACTGTCTGACACCAATCACCAGAATTATTCCTTACTGGTCTTTCTCTCAAGATTAATCGTGGCTTTGACATTAAACTGGTCGCTCCCCTCTGGCTGGCAGTTGGTCAAGTTCAGGTAGAAGCTCTGACGGGCCGTCATGTTTGTTGTACTCGTCTTTTCGCTCTCGCCGATGTCCAGGAGATCGTTCCCTTCTTCCTGGTGCTTCATATTGATCCTGGCGTGGCCGTGTTTGCATTCGAGTCCACTGATGTCAACCTTGACGAGCGCGTGGGTCATCCAGGGAAGGTCCACGATCCAGGAGACAGAGGAATGGGCCTTCATTCCATTAGGCCAGTTTGGGGTGGCCAGTATGGTGGGAGACATCAAATTAGGGCTGATCCTGTAGATGATGTCTTCTGAAGAAGAAATGGAAATCATGCAGAATGAGCTTCTCTTAAAAAAAAAAAACAACAGACAATACTGCCCCCGTGTGGATGTTGGAGGGAACGGAAAAATAAAAACTATGTTTTTACAGATTCTAACATATATTTTCCTAAATTACAAATCCCTTTATTTCATTACTAATAAGATTCAAACTGCCAAGAAATAAAAAATAAATCAAAAAGAGAATTTAAAGATAAAATCACCATTTTATAATTTATTTCTTAGATATGAACGTAAGAAGAACTGGAAATAATTATGGCTGTTTTGCTTATGAATTAAAACCACATCTTCCATCCCGTTTTGGTTTGGCCAGAACACGAGAAGCAGCCAGCAAACAAGTTGTAATTTGTTTCGTTCAGGTGTTGAAAAACAGCAAATGATAGTGACTCCAAACAATCTACATTCCTGCAGCTTCAACTAATTCATGCAAGTTGTAAAGACAGCTCAACATCATGTGTTAGTGTAAAAAATGAGTACTCGTTATCTTTTTAATATTGTCTAAGTACTTTTATGTTGTTCCGTATGGTTGAAATGGTACCAACAATTGACCTAACACTAATTTAGTTTTTTTTAAATTCCTCCTTAAGTAGGTTTATTATGACAATGCATTAGGACCGTTGTGGATAGAAAAAAATGACATAAAAAAACAGAAAGCTCAGAAACTTTGATTTCAGAAAAAAGAATTCTCAACTCCAAAGCAAAGTCAAAAATTTGCAACAACTTCATAGAAAAAAAATATTTTCTAAGTTTGGAAAGCTGAACATTTAACTTTTATGTTTTTGAAAATTAAATAAAAAATTGGAAGTTGGAAAGACAAAAATTAATTTTTTATAAAATTCTGATGGTCATAAAATGGCAATTTTCCTTTTTCCAAATGACATTTCCTAGAAAAAAAATAGGACTTTTACAAATTTGGAAAGCTAAAAATTTGACTTTTATCAATTTTCTGACTTTTAAAGTTGACCATTTTCCACTTTCCAAACTCAAACATTTCCAAATTCTTTCAAGAGATTAAATTTCTAGCATATTTTTGTCTTTCAAGCTCACAAATTCCCAAATGTTATTCCAGAAAATTTCAGAGATTAATCTCAAAATTTGAGCTTTTTTTGGCAGAAATTTATTCCTCCTTCTTTTCCAGTCTTAATATGCCACGGTAGTTTATTTCCTCTATTGAAATAATGGAAAGCTGGATTTTTCTCAACGTGAACTGTCATAAAAACAAAACAAAAATTAAGGTTTTTAACAGGAGAACAATTCATGTACATCTCCTGTAAAGATGTTTCCAAGGTAGGATCAACATAATTACAGACATTTCATTCCCAGCAGCTTTAGAGCATAAATTATTTCACCTTTGATCTCCGGACTGACGCTGACATTGAGCAAAGGCTCCTCAGACCTCCTAAGGTCTCGCGGCGTAACTGTGATGGAGATGTTGGAGTGAACTTGGAGTTTCTGGATCACACCGTCGGAGCAGAAGTCTCCGATAAAAGAGCCGTCGTTTTCGTCGACGCGCAGCACAGACGACGGATCGCACTCCTGCCCAGGCAGAGACTGCCGGAGGCTCCCTGTGGGAGACACCAGGTCCAGGGTGGCTTCATGTGGGATAGTGAAGAGCCATGAAAAGCTGTGGAGGGGCATCGGCAGGCAGGAATCCAACGTGGGAATAGAGAGGGGCGTCGGCGTGCACAACGATGCATTTGCACAGGCTGCGAAGAGAAGCAAGAAAATCTGTTCAAGAGAAAAACTTCCAGCAAATATCCAGAGAGATGGACATTGTTTTAATCTACCCCTTTCTTAAACAGTAAAGTCTTATTTAAAACACATCACTGCACACCAAATTACCTACTTAAAGCATTTATTTCTGTTAATTTTAAGTATCGCACTGCAAAAACACAAAATCTTATCGAGTATTTCTGGTCTAATTTCTAGTGCAAAGACAAATTCAGCTTGTTTTAAATCAATAATTCTTTAATATTGATGAAAAAGTGCTAGCTCCACTTCTAACATAGGAAAAAAGTATTGCAAAAAGTAAAAATAGAGAAAAAATAATACCAAAACAAATAGTCATGCTCAATGTCATGCAATTTTACATAATTTGTCTGAATAAAAACAGCCAGAAAATACAAAATCCTCTGATTTCCTCACATTCATCGTCCAGATAACTTAAATTGTTCGCATCCTTAAATCTCCAATTATTTATACACTTTTAATAACGACAAGGTCATTATTTCCTTTTTTCTTCAACACCGGTGAGAGAGGAAAGGTAAAGAATGGAAGAAAACTTCATTATTTCCTTTTTGAGAGGAAACTAGTACTTTTTAAAAAATATTTATTTTATTTATATTGCTAATATTCACTGGTGACCAAAAGCAAAAAACTCTTTCTAAACTTTAGAAATTGATTATTTTTCTTACCAATAAGTTTGCTTGCAGTCAGGCGAAGGTCCTCACTTGGACAGTCGAGGAAGGAGAGTTTGGCTGTTTCTCCTTTTGCCACATTTATCGTCTTTTTCTCCACAGAGTCCTTTTTCATCTCACAGAGAGGATCGGCGCCCACCTTCTCAATCTGCACTGACACTGCTTCCCCTTTGGTTAAATCCACCGTACAGAGAACTAGAAGAAAACACAAAAACACAAAAACACAAAGTTAGATTTTAAACTCGCCCAAACATGATGCTCCACGTCAGACTGCTCCCAGATCTCACCTGGATGGCCGCTCCTCATCACAGAGACCGAGTAGCGCAGGCTGAGTCCCGGCAGCGTTTGGTTCGTTTTGCAGTTCTTCAGTGTCAAATTAAACGCGCCCTGCTGGTGCTGAGGCTGCGGATCCGTCAGAGCCGTTCTGGTCGGCTTCTTGCCCTCCTGCTGATACTCCACCACCACCACGTCGCCTTCGTTCAGACACTCTGGGGCCGAGTGTTCACTGAACTTAACCGAGTAGTTGTGCATGCCGGGAATGCTGAACTCCCACAGGATCTGCTTCTCATCTGGGAAATCTTTGGGATAGTTGGGTGTGATGAACTCAGTGTCTGATGTGCCGCGGGGCAGATTGACCTTCACTATGGCCGTCGCTGGGGAGACACAAACATGAAGAGTTGAGTTGGGAACCATTTAAAGTAGAGGTGCACCGACTGCAGGTCACTGACCAATTGCCAATCTTCAAAAAGCCGAAACAGATTTTACCCAATACCAATTTTCTGTCTAAAATGTTGCTACATATAGCAAGAAAGTTGCCGAGTTGGTCACAATGGAGTGACTATTGTTAACTGTGAACGTTCAGAGAGGTTTACTGAAGTAGATGAGACCAGCATCACATACAACTAATGTATAATATTAAATGTGACTTTTTATTAATTGCCGTGTCGATCACAGACTATAACTTGACTTAAAAGTAAGGCTGAGGCAGCCATCACCTAAATTCAATGTTTTTGGCCAATTTTGAGAGAAAATCTCAGTAAAATCAGAAAAATTTATGAAAAAAAAAACTTACTGACATAATTTGGCGTCTAGAGGGCCACATAAAAAAGCTACAGCGGGCCAGATTTGGCCCCCGGGCCTGGAGTTTGTCAAGTGACTTAAAACAAGCTCCTATATGTTGCTCAAAAGTTACTTGCAATTTAGTTTAAAAACTATTAGGGACTAGAAACTACACCAAAAAAATCATTTTCAGTGTAATGATTAAATTTACATCATATATTTACCTTCTCACCAAAATCGGAAAGCCTTAACTTACAATTCTCAGCCAAGAAAGCATCATTACATTTTCCAGAACAACCTGACCCAGTTCATCACATCCAGCACCAAAGGCTACAGCAACAGCAAAAATCCACTTTTATACAAATAAATTGGATTTTATTTGATAAAACAATATTTGTTTGGAATACAGCTGTGCTTTTATGCAATATTATTAAACAAGCCACTTTGTAAGAGTCTTACCTTCCGACTGAGGTCCAATTTTAAGTTGGAAGTCCATAGGGTCCAGGGTCACATCCGACGGCACCGTCAGCATCACACGGCCCTTGTACTGACCCAGTATTGATGTCACCGTGCCGCCTTTGCAGAAAGTGCCGATGGTTGCTGGGGAAGCGCGGTGGAGGTAGAGGATGACGGAGTACGTGTGGCCATCTGGACACGTCCCCTCGTTGGGAATCTGTCGCAGTCCACTTCCTGGAAAGTCCAGGTGGAAAGTCTGAGTGGGTTGAACCTTTATGTCCCAGGTGAAGGTCCGGTTGTAGTTAGAAAAAAACTCGTTGTTGACGTGGACGGCGTTGCCTGAGCAGGAAGTCTTTGTGCAGTCTGACGACAAAGCAGAGAAACAGAATATGGATTTATTTTGTCGTTTTATTTTTTCAGAACAGGAGTGAATAAGTACGGCGCCTCCTAGAGGACACAGGGAAAAATGTTTCTTATGCGTCACCTCGCAAAACTTTAGCTTTCCCTCGCAACATGTTGCCATCTCCTCCCATCTCTTTCATCCCTTTCAAAATATAAACAGAAACTTTCCGTAAGAAGGAAAGAAACAAAATAAAAAACATCCAAACTATTCAAACTCTGAGTTATTATCACGTCATCCGACTGCTTTTACTGTGTCTTCTTGTCTGAATGGTTAATAAAGGGAATAAAGATGTGCAGTTCTATCTCAACGTTCCTCAAACAAACTCAAACATGCAGTAAATAAATCAAGTTTTTGCACCAAAGAGTTAACATATTCACACGTTTTTACTGATGATATTCGAAATTTTCAGTGGACATCTGTAACTGTAGACGAAATAGGTTATTGCGAAGAAATGCAAAAGAACAATTCTTCCCCATGTCTCCTAGTGTGCAGCGTAAATAAGATATAACACCTGAAGTAAATAAACTGGATATGTTCATATGAGAATGGAGATGTTAGGAGATTTAACAGGTAAAACAGGCAGCAATTATCTTAAAGTCCTGGAAATCGTATTTAATAATCAGCAGCAAACACAGGAGTGGCTCCACAACTTAAAATATAAACAAAACCGTAATTACAATGGTTCATTATGACGTCTGCTGCTTTAACTTGAGAAAAACCCAAAATTCAGGCTCTCAGATAGTTAAAATATGTCATATGTGGCTACTCTACTGATGAAGACTTTCATTTTCATACCAATTTCTCTGTTTATTTCCACTGTGTAAACTTTTTGCGGTTGAAGACACATAAATTCCACCGAAGCATTGCGAGGATTTTTCAGCCTTTTCAGCGTTTCAGATGTGCAGGTCTGTTTGGACGCCTCTGTTACGCAGACCTGACAGTCGGCCTCTTTGTCCACCTTGGTGATGATGAGGCTCATGTTAGGGTCAGAATTCACAACCGTGGATCTTCCACCTGAAAAACAGAGACACGAAGAATCAGTTAAAACATGTAGAATGGCAAATGTTGATTTCTTTCAAAATCACATTTCTGGTTACTACGAAAGAGATCAGGGACATACAAGAAAAATTTTACAAGAATAAAGTTAAAATAATTGGATAATAAAATCATAATGTGAGAATAAATCCATAATATTACAAGAATAAAGACAAAATTACTGGAAAATATAAATACCAACGGTATTAATAAAGTTAATTAATACACTACCGTATTAGATCGTCTATCTAAAGCAAGTATAAAGTCAAAATAATCGAGAATGAAATTACAATATTACGAGAATAATGTTGAAATATTATGAGAGTTAAATATGGAGAATTATTTGAGAATAAAGTTGTAACATGAGTTGTAATATTATGAGAACAAAGTGAAAAAATTTGAGAATAAAATCAAAGAATGCAAATAAAATTACAATATGAGAATAATATCAAAGTAATACCAGAACAAAGTCATAATATTATGAGAATAAAGTCAATATTATGACTATTCTCAGAGTATTATGAATTTAATCTCATATTATTTCTTTTTTATTCCCATTATTTTAACTGTATTCTCGTAATATCATGACTAAATTCTAGTAATTTTATTATTTCCTAATACTCCTGGTTCTCCGTTATAGGTTCCTTTATTAAACGTTGTTGAATTATTGTCTCACGTCTCGGTGCTGCTGTTGTATTGAACACGGTCTGGTCCGGTTCTCCTTCTTTGGACACTTCCACCGTCACAGCCATGTTTCCAAACAGGTCCAGTTGAGAAACTGGGCCGTGTTTGCAATAACTGTTGGTTCTCATCTGTCCGTCCGTCCTCATGGTTGTGACCGTGTATTGAATACCATCCTCACAATCCTCTGATGCAGATTTTTCCTTCAGTCCAGGAAACTCTAACGTTAAAACAGTTCTGTCTGGGACAGTAACGTCCCACGTCAGGGTTTTTTTGAAGCCCTTGAAGAGATCCAGATCCACTTCAGCCGAAGCCGGAGTGCAGGAAGTCTGGGTGCATTCTGAGACAAAACAGAAAAAAGATCAACACAACTGAGCCAAACTGAGTTTCATAAAGGTCTACACTAGAGCATAGGTGTCAAACTCATTTTTGTTTTGGGCCGAATTAAGTTCCTAAAGGGCCGGTGGTGCCAGAATGTATTGACAAAACCTGTTAAAACATTAACAAATCATTAAAATTAAATAATGCTGAACATCTTTTCAGTCCCTCCGGAATTTCACGATTGTTTTTGTGATTTTTTTTCAATGAAAATCAAAATGTTTGTGGAAATATTTGTTCTGATGTTGATTATAACATTCTAATCAACATTATAATGTTTTAATTAAAACATTTATAACCATATAAATGTTATATAATTACATATAAAATTTGAAAGCTGTTTAGAAAGTTTAAAAAAACTTTCAGCTGTTTAGAAAGTTTTTGACAATTTTTAAAAAAACTCTCCTATAAACTGTTAGTGAAAAAATGTGGGGATTTATTGATTTTGCATGAATTCCCATAATGAAACTGATATAAGTTGGTAATAAACAGATAAAAACTGCATTGATTTGGTTGATTACATTATATTTAAACACAGTGGTTAGTCTAGAATCTAGAGGGCCACATCAGAAGATCCGGTGGGCCAGATTTGGCCCGCAGGCCTGAAGTTTGACACCTGTGATTTAGAGGAAGTAAATTCTTACCAATTTTTGTTGTCATCTTCATGGTGAACACATCTTCAGGCTTCAGGCATCTGAACTCCAAAGGAAGTTTTTCTGCACTTTTTAGAGTCTTTTCTGTTGCGTGGCAGTCAGGACTGGCGCCGCCGCTGACACACACTTCACACTCGTCCTTCCCAGGATCCCGGGTCAGAACCACAGTGGAAGCAGGACCAATAGTGACGGTCATCACTCGCTCTTGTAAAGAGATTCAAGACAAATAAAAAGTAGTTAATTAATGCTAATGACTTTGTAAGCTCTGCATAAAATAGACTCTGGATGCTTTAGACCATTTTCTACTGTTTCATTCACCCTACACTGTAAAAACACAAAATCTTAACTAGTATTATTGGTCCAGTTTTTATTGAAAATATCTTAGTGCAGTTGAAATAAGACACACTAACTTAAAAGCAGCTTTTCAGCAAAATATAGCAGCTTGTTTAAAGTAAATCATTCTTTAATATTTATTTTAAAAATGTCTTTCAAGTTTGCAAAGATATTTGCACTAGAAACTAGACCAAAAAACAGATTTTGTGCTTTTGCACTGCAGTAGAGCCTTTAAATGTAAGTGGTTGTAATCTTGATTATGTGAAATATTCAGTTTTTCTTTCAAACTGTCACCGATGATATTATTTAATGTGAGAAAAATAAATCCTGTGAATGCTGACGGCTCAGTATAGAGCCACAGTAATCACCAGCAAAACAAGTTAGCCACATGCTAATCATAGAGTACAGTGATAACATTTTCCTATAACCAAATTATGTTCAGCATAGCACTATTTAAAGTTTGACACTGAAAAATCTCAATTTGTATAAGATAGGTCTACTATTGTTCTCAATGTGTATCCTCAAAACAAACTGGTAATACTGGCACTGGTAACATGCCATCCTTGGTCACTTATTTTTTCTTTTTGTAACTGAACCAAGACACAGAATTCCACATCACATCTACATGTTGTGGTTGTCATAGTCAAGCTAGCATGGCTGATCTGCTTCCCTCTCCACCGTTATTTTTTTTCTTTGACTTTTTATATAGTTGTCCTAGTGTTGACAATTAATAGCTAGGCACTGACTCCCTCTTTCATTTAAATATCAGGTGTACATTTAAGATTTAGAATGCTACATTGATAATTTGATAGCTAGAACTAATGGTAGTCATCGTCGGCCAGCAGCTTTTGGAGACGGGAGTTGAGGGCAGGATCTTACAAGTGTGACGTCACGCTGCAAGGGATCCATAGGTCCATAAGGCAATGGGACATAACGGTATACCGAAACTATTTTCCCCTAAGATCAACTATTGAATCAACATTTCACTGAAATATCTGCGGTAAAGAGCTGGAACAATTCTTACTCATTGGTGCCGCGAAGGCTTGAAACAGGACAGACTCCACCTGTGTGTTTGGTTTGGCTTCCAGGGACACAACGCCCTGATCGGACAGGTCCAGTTGTGTCTCGCTGCCACCCTCACAGTATTGAGTCGGGACTTCTTTGCTGGTTTCAGATGTGAGCACTGAATACTGCCGTCCATCATTGCAGGGGTGTGGAGTCCTACTCAGTCCGTTGCCGATGACCTTCAGACTCACGAGGGTCTTTTCTGGCGCTTTCAGCTTCCAGCTGAAGGTTCTGGAGAACGTCGGCAGGAGGGACGACTGAACTTCTACCGTCGGTGGTTTGCAAGCATCTTTTGTGCATTCTGTAAAGCGTTTTAGAAAAAGGCGAAACTGGTTAAACTCGTAAACTTGTGAAATTGTGGTGCTAGAATAGCAACACTTATTTTAATAGTGGATTGTTCTGATGATCAATCAAATGAAGAAGTAGCATATTCTGTAGATTTTTCATTTAACTGCTTCAGAATTTTAATACAATATTAAAAATGCGTTAAAAGATGCAAATAATTGAATTCATTTTTAAAGTAATAATATAAACTTATTTTCTTGATACCGTAGCATTCCTTTCATAAATCTGAACCATGTGAAGCTAGCCTTTGCCACTTGAGGAGTTTTGACTAAAATGTATTCACAACAAAATGTGTTTTTATCTTAAATTGAATTACGGTCCTGAATGATGTTTTTCTCTAAATGTTCAAGTTTTAAGAATCTTTAAAATCCAGTTACTGATTAATCAGTCACTAAATTAGTTGATGATTATTTGAATAGAAAAATCCTGCAATAAAAGGGGAATTTATCTCAACATAAAAACATTCCTGGTATGCTTTTTAATAAAGTTCACAATTGTTTCTCACTTTTACACAAGCAGTGATAACATTATAATCTCCTCTCCCTGTTCACTAAATTTTACAACATTTCGTCTTGAGTTTTCTTTTTTATTATTTGCGTAAGCTTTAATCCAGCAATAATCAAAAAACTTGCACAAATCTATTTCTGCACAAACCTCTTCTTAAAGTATTAAAAAGGACATAATTTAAGACTGAAATCAAAACCAAAAGAAGACATGAATGAATGTACTCTGGGATTAAATTGTGCTTAAACTTACCAATTAAACTGATTATTGTCACATTGTACGACTGTTCGACAGGTTGGGGGCATTGAAACAGCAGCTTCACCTCCTCTTCAGGCTCTAATTTAAGAGAAAGTTGGCAGGAAGTCTGATTGCCGTTAACGCCACTGATGGTGCAGACGGTGCAATCAGGCTGCAGGCTGGAAACAATGACATCTGAACCTTTATTTGGCTTCACCGTAGTTTGAAGGGACTCTGAGGAAAACATTGCAGAAACTGATTGGAAACATATATAAATAAACAACCACAAAATCTGAAAACACGATGCTAAAAGCAATAATAAAGACCAAATCGCTCCACAAGCATCAGCAAGCATGTTAGATGCTGCAGTTCACAACAGAGCGATTAGAAACAGACTGAAGATGTATTTCCTGTTTGGTAGAGTTACCCGATAGGCCAGTGAGCCGTACATCAATCAATTAATTGTTTGTATTTTGCAATATATCAAGTTACAACCCAAATAGTAAACATTTTAAACCATAACCCATTAACTTCAGATAATTTTATTCCGTGTCTCATTTCTTTTCTATTCACAATCATGCATTTAGACATTTGTTTTTAGAGACAGTGATTACGCTCGACTGACTTTCCTGTTTGGATCTCTGAGTCAGAAAGATAAACTCACATCAACCTTGACTTAGGCTTGATCTTGTGAAACTCAATGTTTCAAAATTATAGACAATTAGACAACTATTATAACGGTAAGAGTGGATTTAGTGACTCAAGGATGCAGTATTTAAAAAGATAATAGTACAGAAAATAGAGGTACAGGATGTTGATTGACAGCGCTAAGTCCGTCCTCTTCCTGGCTCTGATTGGTTGGTGCATTTTTTTTAAACAGGGAGAAGATTGATCTTTTCACAGATTATCTGTCTCATAACATATTGTCACAACATGGTAACAAATATGTAAAAAAGGCTACATACTGCAGCTTTAATTAGAAACAACAACACTGATAATAGCAGTAATTATTTCTCATATTTATATCAAGTGACGACCAGATTCTTAAATTTTACACAGTTTTTATGTTTGATCTTTGTATTTAAATCATTCCACAGCAATATTATCGTTTATCACAATAACTTCTGGGACAGTTCGCAGCAAAATATGTTCTTGTGATATAGGCCTACCGCATCACTCCGGACCATTTTTTTAATCTCCTGCACCATCTTGCAATCACTCAAAAACAACATTCTTAATCACCTCCCCTTAATGCAAACACCAGCCACTAACTCAGAGGGGGAAACCATCATTTGTTGGTTAAAAACCATTTCCTGAGGCTCAAAGGAGCTGACGAAGATTCAGACTCAGCGACATGAGAAACTGATAGTCATCCAGGAAATGACTGCTTCACCTTATTGCTGGTAGAGTTGGCAAAGAGAGGTTGCTGGTGACACATGAGCAAACACTGTTGCCAGGCACACCTATCCAACCGACAGAAACGATAAACCAGAGCGAATTAATGAGTCATAGTAAACAAAATAATTCATTTCTATTTGGAAACCTACATCTATAGTTTTGCACCAAGAAGACTGTTAAGCATCCATCTGGCCTGTTTTTTGTGGCCCATATTCCACGCAAAGTAAGTAACATTCCTCTTCAGTCGGCTTTGTGTTGACATGATTGCATTGCGTCACGCACAAAAACTTATTGGCTGCACAGCAATCGCTTGTTCTTCCACAACCTAGAGGCATTTATCTAGATTTCAAGACTGGTGAAGTTTCCTCTACCGGCTTGGCGGTCAGCATCATCTTTTTGACTTGAACCAGAAATGTGGCAACAGAACAGAGATAGAAGATTATCTATAAAACATTAGTTTTGTAGATAAAACTTGAAGAGTTCACTGAAGGCCGGTTGGAGTCGTGATTCACAGAAATGCTGCAGTGGTTTTAGAGGAGGATAAAAACAAGACTTTACCTCCAATGGAAGAGAGAGTTTCCATGCAAACATCAAAACTTTCATTCCAGACATTTTACAGTTTCGCTGGAAATTTTGTCCATTACAAAAAGAGAAAAAGAAAATGGAGAATGTATCGCCTCACTGGAAAAACAAGTATTTTTTTAATCATTTTTATCTTACAAAAAGACTTTTTGGCAAAATATATGAGCTTCTTCTAAGTCAATAATTCCTTAATATTGATGAAAAATAACTAGTTCCTCTGGTGAATTATTCCACTTATAACAAGACATTTTTGCCATGTTATAAGTGAAACAATCTGACAGTAAAACTTGTATCAATATTAAAGCGTTATCGACTTAGAATATCTTGTTGAAAAGTTACTTGTGATTTAGTTTTGTTTTATTTCAAGATATTCGCCCTATTACTAAACCAAAAACACTTTGCAACATTTTGTCTTGTTGCAGTTCTGATCTGAACAGGACAATACTACACAGGATAAACAGCTTTTTGTTAGCACTGCAGGAGTCAGGACCTTTTAGCAGTAAGCAGTGGTAAATATTTGAACATTTTTATGTATAAGTCATTAAAATAATCATAACACTCCTCCTCAGAGCCAAGTGCAGCTTCTAGAAAGACAGCAGAGTTTAAATCCAAACACTGGCTGTAATAAAACACCCACCAGAATCATACTTCAGCAGATTGTTGGTCAATCATTAATGAATGAAGTCATGGCTCCAGGAAAGAGGCTCCATTAACGCCTCAAAGCTTTTGAAAGCTAATATAAGAGCTGGGCAGCTCAGTTCTTAAGTTATTTCCATCATAAATGAGGATACATTAATGTTCTTTGCTATTCCAGTCATAATGTAATGGGTGATTCAAGCTGAGCTCATCTCCAGTGGAAGTGACCCAAAAAGGTGGAACTTGGTACAATGGTGAAGTTAGGATCTGATTTGAACTTGAATAAATAAATGATTGCATTTAACAAATTTAGCAAAGACTTGATCCACTAATGAATACATATTATATAATTCACAGTTATCTGATTTGTAGTTTAGAAAAAACTCAAAAAGCTGATTTTCTTTATCCTTAAATCACTTTACACAACAACCTTCACAAAAATAGCTCTACAGTATTCACACAGAATATAAAACAGTGTTTTATTTCATAAAAATCAATAGAATAACTCTTTTATAAATGCCTATTTATATTCTCTATGGTCTTCTACTAATTTAGAAACATTATGGTAACATCTGGCTTCAAATGTCTACATTTGTTGGTATTTTCAAACCTTATCAAAGGTATTAAAAACACAAACTGGATTTGATATAATCTATCATTGATGTGGAATGATTTTGTCTGAATTTCACATGAATGGTGGTTTAGTTTTTTTCAAGATTGACTCCATCTAAAGTCAGGGCAGAAAAATAATCATAAACTTCAAAAGTTACAATCTTTACTTTTTCAGTTGTGTAAAATGAATTATGTAAAGGTTGTGTCTGGTTTAGTTTTCAAAGCCAGACTTAATGTAAAATGATTTAAGGCCAAAATTAAAGTTTTTAATATTAAGTCATCTAACTGGGGTCTCCAACTCCTAAATTAGCTTTCCAGAATCTGAATGAAGGTCAGATTCAGAAATAAAGACAATGATGCTAAATATCAGACTGCATTCCAAAAACATATGGAATAAAAATTAAATGATCTGTTTGCAGTATGTTATTAAAGCCTGTCAAACATTATCAAATTAGTTGGAATAGCCCTTTAGTCATGCTTTCAATCATACACGAACTTCAGCGTCATGAAAGAAGGCTTATCTTAAACAATAAGGGCGTTTTGCAGCGCATATGTTGTTTTACACATTTCAACCCTCTTAAACATCAACATGTGACGTTAAACACGAACACAAGTCTGCAACAAATGACTATTTCCAGCTGCCAGATGCGTTTTCCCTCACCTGACGAGTCCAAAGATGACACAAGTAACAGCGCCAGGAGAGCGCATGCTCCACAAAAACGCATATCGACCGTATGGAAATCCTTCCGACGAAAAAGAACAGTAAAATATTTAAAAAGAAACAGATGCAGGCTCGCTTTTCAGACAAGCGAATGCATTATTTTACGATTTCCAACAGCAGCGATAGGCGCTGACAGCAACTTCCTGCTCCAGATTTCCTGCGCAGGAGCGGAGGGCGTGGCCCCACAGGTGGGTTACCTGTTCCAACTTGACGCCGTGAGAATCCTGCCCAACCGTTGAGCAAAAAAAAAGAAAGAAAGAAAGAAAGAAAAAAAATCCACGGGAGACTCACTCCACCCGTGGGATGAGAGTTAAAGTCGTGTGCAGTGAGTGTGGCACAATGGGCGCCCTATTTATAAGCAGCCAAACATGCCAACAGATGGCTGGCATGGGGCCGTGGATCCCCAACATGAGGCGTGGGACGGGCGTGGACGCTGCGGCATAAGTTCAGGGTGTTTATGTATTTAACTGTGTCAGAATATTGCAGGAAAGCAGAGAGCTTATGAAGGAGGCGGTATCTGTTCAAACAGGCAAATGAGTAAGGAAGGAAAGGTTCTTATGCAAAAATGAAACGCATGCTTGGTCAGGTGGATTTTTTTTTTTCTCTCAGTGCAGTGACAGTAAGTATATGATTTCCTTTGGAGGCCCAACACTCCCAGAGCTGCAGAGGCCTGCTCCTGCCGCCACATGCCTCACAACATTCCTGCTCAGAAACATACCTGAGGGCTGGACCATTTCGAACACACTGCGTTGGTTTTTAATCCACCAAACCCTCATTTTATCGCTCACTTTGAATTTCCATTCAGATTCAACACACTTAAAAAAAATTAAAGGTCAAATTAACACAACAGTCCAAAAAGAGTCAAAGTTTTGCTACGTTTTTACGTTTTCGCAAATGTTTTAACCTCAAATGTTTACATTTGTGTTTACATTAAAACATACAAATGGGCTTTTTTTTGTGTGTGTGTGTGTCCGAACCAGTCTGACGGCATGCAGAGTGGGCGTTGTGCTGCTGTTTCTCCTCTTAACAAGAGGCTCTCAGAGAAAAGTCAGCAGCTGTCAAACTTCCCCTCCTGTCCTGTGAAACTGATCCCGAACCGCCACACATGCTGCTGCTGCCGCTGCCGGGGGTTTCAGGGCCGCGTTTTGTTTCCTGGAGGGAGAATTACAACGGCTGACAGATACTGGGAAGCACTGGGAAGTGTTGCAGGCCCACTTGTAACACAAGTTACAAGTGATTCTGACTCTTAAATAAGAGTCAGAATCACTAAATCTACTGTAGCAGCTTGTATTTATTGAAGAGAAAATACTCGGTTACGTTGAAGAGTTGGACAGTCCACATGGAGGCAGTAACACATTAGTTCAGAGAAAATGTTTTCATGCTCAGTGTTTTACATGTGCAGACCAGCTACAGAGAATCACAATGGATTATTTTCTGTTTGTAACAACAGGTCAATTCATTACACCAGCATTTATTACAGGTTATTTAAATTAGTTTGTAAATCCACTTCACAAGAGACCAGGTCCAGTTCAGATAAGAAAATTCAGCTTGGCTGAAATTCAGTTCAAATTAGTTCAGTTCATTTAATTAAACTCAATTGATTCCCAGGATCCAATCACATGTTTTTAAGTTTAAATTTACTCTGCACTCATTTATAGATTTATATTCACATACATACTTGTTTTTTATTTCATTTTATTTTAGATATACTTATAATTGAACACTTGCGTTACAAATTTTATATCACAAATAGTTATATTTATATTTACTATTTAACACTTTGGAGAAATTGTCAACAAATTTCCCTTTATCATTATAACTAGTTTAAGAAAAGATCAAAATATAATTAATTCAATATATTATAGCATTTAGTTCAATTACATTACATGACAATTCAGTTATCCTGAATAATTTATGACAAAAGTTATATAACTTTAACAAAACTTAAGAATAAATATCTAAAAACAACATAAATATCTGCATATTAATAAAGTACCTACAGATGAAATACAAATAAAATCAAACAGAATATGGTTATGTGTGAAAAGTGTGATTATTGTCATTGTTTATATAAACATTACTCTGAATGGACTTTGCTCTGACTGAATAAGCACATGTGGACAGTGGAGAAGAACAACTCCCTTTGAACAGGAAGAGGTGTTCCATCAGAACCAGAACCAGAACCAGGCTCAGGACGAGCAGCAGACCAAGCAGGAAGCAGACATGGAAAACATGGCCGCACTGTTTAGAGACTTATTTTCATGGAGAGTTTAAACAGAAACAGAAGCTCTTAGTCAGGTGTATTTTACCTGGAGAGGAAAAGCAAAGCATTTGGATTTAATAGCAGCAAAAATATGAATTATGAATGAATGGAGAGCAGTAGGAGAAGTAACAAAGAGAAGTAGGTAGTGTGTCTTATGGCCTGTAGGTGAGAAACAATTATAAAAATTCTAACCATACGCTTGATGAAATTATTAACTTCTAACACTAATGCAAAATGTAAATATTTGCTAAATGAAGCTTCAAATCTGACAGTCTAAGGAGTTTTGACTGTTTATCAATACCCTGAACTGTTAATATTTTCTAATCCACTCAGATGGATGACTGAGTGGATGGATGGATGGATGGATGGATGGATGGATGGATGGATGGATGGATGGATGGATGGATGGATGGATGGATGGATGGATGGCTGGATGGATGGACCTTTAAACTCAGTGTTTTCTGTGGGTTCTCCTGGAGGTTTCATGTTTCTCTCCACTGTCGCCTCATTCTTGCTCACAATAAGCTCAACCACTTCCTGCTTCTTTACACAGATGAACTTTTGACATTATAAACTTAATTATTTGGCCACAAGCTAAATGTGTATAATTTAGTTCTACTAATAACTCCAGATGATGTGACCTACTTGATTTTCTTGTATATTTCTGGATTTAAGTTGCGTCTGTCCTGCGAAGCGCCTGTCTCCTCCTGCCAGTTGTCGCTGTCCGTTGCCACCCAGAGAGCTGCCACCGTCGGGGAGTCGGGGCGTCTGCAGCTTATTGCCCTCCAAGAAGCAATAGCAGTAAACCAGAGATCAGCTTCCCTTACAGCTGTCTGTAAATTTAGACTGTCAGAACGAGACAACTAGAGGAGCCATGGAGCCCAGACTTTGCTTTGGTGAGGATGATGGTTTGTATTTTTATCCGCTTTGTTCTGTTTGGTTCCTTATCTGACATTTGGGTCGTGTGCGATGTGACTTCAGGAAGCTGCACTAGATGTGGGGAAGCCGTGTTTTCTGCTGGAGGAGCCTGCAAGGCGATGGGACATTTATTCCACAACACCTGCTTCACCTGCAGCGTCTGCAGTGAGTCGCCTGGTTCATGAACGTCAAGGAACCTCAGCAAGAGCAAAAGTCAGATTTACAGTGTCGGTGTTGTGTATTTAAAATATGGTGTGAATTTAACACTTGTTTAGTGAGATTCCATGATATTTGTTGTTAAAGTTGCTGAAGTTAATAGAGCGTTTTTAGAAAATTACAATATTGTTTTAAACCATTTCTAGTGTCTTTACATATATAGGTCTAAAAAAAATAGAGTCCACTGCAGTGAAAACCTCCTGGCTATTCCACCAAATATTCATTTCTGAATTAAAACATTAGTATTGTTGTTTCTACATAAATATGAATTGGTTTTCTTTGTGTAATTTGAGCTCTGAAAGCACTGCATCTTTTTCCATTTCTCATTTTCTGCAAATAAATACTAAATTTTTGCTTGAAATTTCAGAGACATGTTGTCAGTAGTTCACAGAATAAAAGAACAATGTTCATTTTACTCAAACATAAACATACAAAAAGTAAAATCAGAGAAACTGATAATTTTTTCAAGAGCTGTATATTTAATCAGGTTTTATCATATTCTTATATTCTATTATATTTTTAATTTGGGAAAACTTTTAAAGCTGTTCATAAACCCCAAATAAATACAGATCAAGACCAGAAATAAGATAAAAAATATATAAAATAATAGATTATTCATTAAAATATAATATAATCTAAGTTCTACATTTGTAGCACAAACAAGCAAAGCTTTAAAGACATTAAAAGAGGGAATTCTGTCCTTAACTCTACATATAAATACAAGAGGAATGACTCAAGATATTTACACAACCTTGTTTGTATTTTAAACTCCATTTCCAAATTGTCAGTAAACAAAGTGATGCTAAGTGTAAACACAACATCTCTGCAGCCCAACCTGGATAAACCCGTTTCTCTTAAAATGAAAAACAAAAACCAGTCCGGTTGCATGTAATGCTCATGATGAATTTGGATAAATTAACTATACAACAGGTTCTGATGACATGTGGAAACAAGTTTTTACTTTAAATCAACTGGATTTCCCATCAACTCCATTAGATTGGTGTTTTCTGGTTGCTACACTGCAAAAAAAAAAAAAAAAAAAAAAAAAAATATATAATATATATATATATATATATATATATTAGTTGTTCACTGAACAACTCAAGTTGTTCAGTGAACAACTTGAGTTTTATATATATATATATATATATATATATATATATGGCAACCTCCATATAGCTGACTGGATAGCTCAATACATAAGGCATCAGTATATCACCCGAGAGGGCAGGGTTCGAATCCAGTCTGGGTCCTTAGGCAAGACCCTTCAAGCTACTGCCTACCTCATACCATGAGAGATACTAAGTTGCATAACATGCCGGCTCAGACGTCGCCCGGCCAAACAAGGTCTGCGTCAGGTGTTGGGGAACCAGAGCACCTTGATGACAAATGGGCTACTGGAACAAGAAGGAAATGGGCGAGAGATGAAAATGTGGATCTGTTGGAATGCTACTACTCAAGTAACCCTAGTCAGAGGGGTTACATGCAAAGACTGGGGAAGGAATGGTTACTTCGACATCCCCAGTCAACACTAAGCGCTAAACAACTAGTAGCTCAGTGTTCCAACATCCGCAAACGGCAACTGCTATCACAACTTGAGATTGACGAGATACAACACAAATGCTACGGCAAAAGGGAGGAACCCGGATGTCAGGACTGTGGGGACTTAACTACAAGTCCCCACCCAGTGAGGGGATACACGGCCCCAATGAGCGAAACAGAGCTGAACGAGACAGCTGCTGACCTGAGAGAGAGAATCATGACCCGAATGACAACCAGGCCTCCCCGGCGCCAATTACAACGGCTGAGTGAAGTACCATCTGAAAGTCTCATTGAGAATGTGAATGCAGCATTGAGAACGATCCCTACCAACACCATAACAGAAACCAATGAGCTGATCTACAACTCAGCATCAGTGATCCTTGAGATACTTGGCTATAAGAGCAACCATGAGACCCAATACCCACCATGGAAAAGACGGTTAGAGGCTAAAATCAAGGTAACAAGGAGGGAAGTGAGCCAACTGTCAGAGCTCCACAAGGGTGCAATGAAAAGACCAGTACCCAGAAAGTACAGGCAGATGCCCATACCTGAAGCACTCGAGACTGCCAAACAGAGGCTCCAAGCCTTGTCCAGCCGCCTAAAGAGATACACAAGGGAGAATGAATCCAGAAGGATTAACCGGCTCTTCTCCACTCAACCAGCTAAGGTGTACTCTCAATGGCAGGGTAATAACAACAGAGCAGACCCACCAAGGCTGGAGACGGAACAATACTGGAAAGGCATATGGGAAAGGGAGGCGTCCCACAACAGCAATGCACAGTGGCTGATCTCTCTACGAGAGGACCACAACAACCTCCCTGAGCAAGCCCCGGTAACCATCACTGTGACAGATGTCCAAGAAAGAGTCTCAGGTATGAAAAACTGGACAGCACCATGCCTACTGGCTAAAGAAACTCACTGCTCTCCATGAGCGAATGGCAGCCCAAATGAACCAGCTGCTACAAAGTGGGACTCACCCTGAATGGTTAACTGAAGGGCGGACAATCCTAATCCAGAAGGATCCATCAAAGGGTCCAGTCCCACCCAACTACCGACCAATAACCTGCCTCTCCACAACCTGGAAGCTCATGTCAGGCATCATAGCGGCCAAGATAAGCAAACACATGGATAAACACATGAGCACGGCACAGAAGGGTATCGGTGTAAATAGCAGAGGAGCCAAACACCAACTCCTCGTAGACCGCACAGTTGCCCGAGACTGCAAAACCCGACACACCAACCTGTGCATGGCTTGGATTGATTACAAGAAAGCCTATGACTCAATGCCGCATACTTGGATCATTGAATGCTTAGAGATGTATAACATCAACAGGACTCTGAGAGCCTTCATTGCAAACTCGATGAGGCTGTGGAAAACCACCCTTGAAGCCAACTGCAAACCACTTGCACAAGTGTCCATCAAATGTGGCATATACCAAGGAGATGCTCTGTCCCCGCTACTGTTCTGCATAGGCCTGAACCCCCTCAGCCAAGTTATCAACAAGACTGGCTACGGATACAGACTCAAAAATGGGGCCAATATCAGTCACCTACTCTACATGGATGACATCAAGCTGTACGCCAAGTGTGAGCGAGACATCGACTCACTGATCCACACCACCAGGATCTACAGCACGGACATTGGGATGTCATTCGGACTAGAGAAATGTGGTCGGCTGGTCACAAAGAGGGGAAGGTCATCCACACAGAAGGGGTCACACTCCCAGAAGGAACAATAGCAGACATAGAGGACAGTTACAAGTACCTAGGTATACCACAAGCAAATGGCAACCTCGATGAGGTCACAAGGAAAGGAGCCACAGCTAAATACCTCCAACGAATAAGGCAAGTCCTGAGAAGCCAGCTCAATGGCAAGAACAAAATCCGTGCGATAAACAGCTATGCCTTGCCAGTAATCAGATACCCTGCTGGAATAATTAGCTGGCCAAAGGAGGAGATAAAAGCCACAGATATTAAGACCAGAAAGCTACTAACAATGCATGGAGGGTTCCACCCCAAATCCAGCACCCTGAGACTGTACACGAGCCGCAAGGAAGGAGGCAGAGGACTAGTGAGTGTGAGAACCACTGTCCAGGACGAAACAACTAAGATCCATAAATACATCAGGGACAAAGCCTCAACAGACAATGTGCTCAGTGAATGTCTCAGACAACAGGGAACGGAGGTTGAGGTGCCAGAGATACCATCATGGGAGGACAAACCCCTACATGGGATGTACCACCAGCAAATAACCCAAGTGGCTGATATCAGTAAGTCCTACCAATGGCTGGAAAAAGCTGGACTCAAGGACAGCACAGAGGCCCTCATCCTGGCAGCCCAGGAACAGGCCCTAAACACCAGAGCAATAGAGGCCCAGATCTACCACACCAGACAAGACCCAAGGTGTAGGTTGTGCAAGGAGGCCCCTGAGACAGTCCAGCACATCACAGCAGGGTGCAAGATACTGGCAGGGAAAGCGTACATGGAGCGACATAACCAAGTGGCAGGCATAGTGTACAGAAACATCTGTGCAGAATATGGACTGGAAACCCCAAGATCAAAGTGGGAAACACCCCCAAAGGTGGTGGAGAACGCCAGAGCTAAGATCCTGTGGGACTTCCAGATCCAGACAGACAAAATGGTAATGGCGAACCAACCAGACATTGTCATAGTGGATAAACATCAGAGGAAAGCCGTTGTGGTAGATGTAGCAATACCAAGTGATTGCAACATCAGGAAAAAGGAGCACGAGAAACTAGAGAAATACCAGGGCCTCAGGGAGGAACTGGAGAGGGCCTGGAAGGTGAAGACCACAGTGGTGCCTGTGGTCATCGGGGCCCTCGGGGCAGTAACCCCCAAACTGGAGCAGTGGCTACAACAGATCCCAGGAACAACATCAGACATCTCAGTCCAGAAATGTGCAGTCCTTGGCACAGCCAAGATACTGCGCAGAACCCTCAAGCTCCCAGGCCTCTGGTAGAGGACCCGAGCTCAGAGGATAAGAACCACCCGAGGTGGGTGAGAAGGGAATTTTATTTTTTATATATATATATATATATATATATATATATTTTTTTTTTTTTTTTTTTTTTTTTGTTGTAATGCAAAGTAGTTAACTTGAAATAAGACAAAACAATTTCTTACAAGTAACATTTCAGTAAAATATAGGATCTTGTTTTTGCTAATAATTCCTTCATATTGATGAAAAAGTGCTATTTATAAGAGAAATAATCAGCTTTTTTTATCAGTGTTAAGGAATTATTGACTTAAGCCAATTTCAAGTGAACTAAGATACTTACACTAACAAATAGAGAAAAATACTTTAAAAGACATATTTATTGTGTTTATGCTGATTTGACTTGATCTAATGACTCAAAAGTTGATCAAATGAAAAGATAAAAACATTTCAGGCTTAAAAACTTACATTTTCAGTGATATAGTCACTTTTCTCATATTGACCTATTTTATTTATTTTATTTCAGACAAACAGCTCAAAGGACAGCCGTTTTTCACCGTGTCAGGACACATCTACTGCGAGGATGATTTCTTGGTAAGTATTGATTTGTTGGTTACTCTTCACATATGAAATACTCCAGTTCTCATTGTTTTGTTTGTTTGTTTTTTGCAGTTCTCTGGAGTTCACCCATCTGAAGAAACGTGTTACAGTTGCGGGAGTTCAATCACAGATTTGGCAAGGATTTTCTTGTTTACCCGCATGAGTTCACCTCTTTGTAAACCTTCATGTTTAAAACAACTGAAGCTACACATTCAGGTTCTGCAGGCTCGGGGGAAATCGTACCACCCGACCTGTTTTCACTGCGTGGTCTGCAGACAGGAGCTGCAGGGTCAGGCCTTCGCTGTGGACTCAGACTGCAGGGTTTACTGTGTCACCGACTATCACAGGTGACATTACAACAACAATAGACCCGGCCCAGTTCTGATTACAATGAGGACGGGGGAGTCTCAGGCAAAGAGATTTTCAGTTTCACCGAGACTTCTTCATGGTTTCAGGGTCCAGTCTCCCCTCTGCGGTGCCTGCAGGAAGCCGATACTGCCTACAGAGGTGAAGTCCAGCTTCAGTGAACAACTTGAGTTTGTTATTATTTACTCATTTTACTCATGTTTTCCTTTTCCAACTGTTTCAGGGATCTGCAGAGTCAATTCGAGTGGCATCATGTAACAAATACTATCATGTAGAGTGCTACAGCGGTGAGGTCAGCCTCATTTAATGGAGATGAGTGTATTATTGTGATGTTTTATACAATGTCTCAATTAAATAAATATTTTGCTTTCCTGATTTACCACTTTCAGAATCATTTATTTATGTCATATAGCAGGAAATATAAGAACAAATTCTTTAAATTTTTTCATGAATCCACTTGGCAAATTTAAATTGGCCAGAGCCAGGCCAAAGCAAAGCAGACTAGGTTCCTTATTTGTTTCAAATGTTAGTAAATAGCACATTTAAAAACATTTTAAATCAGTAACTGTTTGGTTGATAGCATGAACAAGATGAAAATATTATGTCACCTTACTTGTTTTGTAAAATCTGTTTATGATCAGATTTGCTGATTTCTAGATTTGTTCGTAAGATGTAAATAGTTTGATCTATATTAATGATGTCATGATTTGTTTCTGGTTCATCATTTGTTTGAGTTAGATTTTTTTCACACAACTAGTGAAGTTTGCTAAACTCCTTTAGCGCTTGAATTAATTTTTATGTCAAATGAAGAAAACATATTTTTTAAATATTTTCCACTTATGCAGGTTCAAGTAAACAACTTAGATGTCCCATATTCATTTCACAGATAAACTAACCCAACAAAACGTTTGAACATAGAAAAACATTTTTGTTCTATTTGGAACTCCATACACAACTCAGCAAATCACAAGTTTTTGATAACTTTTAATAACATTTCTGACTTGCTTTAGCGATAAACTTAATAAGTGATATTAAAAATTTAACATGCAGTCCTTTAATGATATAATATTTACTTTTCAATTGCTGAAGTTCACACCGTTTAATTCTCAAATTAAAACAAGTTTGGCGCTAAAATACCAGGCTTATGCGAACAACAGCGCCATCGTGTGTTAATAATCCGTACTGCCGTCCAAGTTTTCTCCCGGAACTGTGAACATGACAGAGCAGCGCTGATTGAAATGGCGTCAGTCACAGCCCGTGGCTGGGCTCTCTGCGCGCTCTCTCTCTTTAACCTGCTCTTTGTGTTCATTTCTGGCGCAGACTTCATTCGCTTCGTGTCGTTTCGGCCCATTTATCATAACATTACAGGGGAGACGACGCTCTGTCAAGGTAAGCTCTCGGAAAACTGGAGGCGGCTTGCAGCCGCACAAAGTTATCACTTGAGGAAGTTGTTTACAGTCATGATGGGTGCGTAGTCTTTTCAGTCATTCAACTGTTTGCAGTGTTTTATGCAGAACTTCTGCAGTACCTATGACGTATGGCGGGATGATGTTCGGCGATACCAGCGCCCGGCTAGCTCAGTCGGTAGAGCATGAGACTCTTAATCTCAGGGTCGTGGGTTCGAGCCCCACGTTGGGCGGTCGTTATTTTTTGTTTTCGGAAATTTAGCCTCAGCAACTAAAGTTTCCCCACACACTGACTGACCTTTTGTTATTTTATGTTGTTGAATGTTAAAGTCTACCTTAATAACGCTTGTTATTTTCTGTTCCTTCATTATATATTGAAACTGCTGTATTTCCTGCCACCAGGGCCTGATTTGCAAGGATGTGGGGCTTTGGGCTGGTGCCAGTTTTGGTGCCCTATACACTAAGTAAAAATTATTTTATAATGTAAATTACAGTACAATAATAGGTACTCTTATTTTATGTTGTTCCCAAAGAAATCAACTATAATTTCATCATTTTTAAACACTTGAATATTGTTATTAATAATAAAAATCTCAAAAGATTAATACAAGTCATCTACTTTGGGTTTTATAAAAAAGAAAAAAAAAATTAATAATTTTTAGGCCTTCCCCAAAAGTTGGGTATTTGGGCCACTGCCCATCGAAGCCCCTCCTAAAGTCTGGCCCTGTCTATCAATAATTAGATTAAAATAATGAATTAAAAAAACTGGAATGTTTGTTGATTTGTGTCCACTAAGACTCGGTGCCCTGGTCCGTGGCGTTGAAGGACAGTTCTGTGCTCTGGGCTCTTTTTGTGGATCTGTGCTTGCTGGCTCTCTTCGTTGCCCAGCACAGCCTGATGGCCTGGGCTCCGGTCAAACGGGCCCTGCAGTCGGTGTTGGGGGCCTTGAACAGGACAGCTTACTGCTTCACTACTGCGCTCGCCCTCCAGGTACAACTGCACTCCCCAAATCAGTTTCCTGTTGTTTTACTAATATCCAAAAATGCATTGAATCCCATCTTTTGTTGCTCTTTTCATTTTGTGAAAACTCATATAAATCCCTGAAGTGATGCCAAGATTTAAGAAATATCTTTGAAATTATTTATAAGTTACCATTCAGAATATTTTAGGTACATGTACAAGATTTGCAGTTTTGTTATTATTTTTAGATTAATTAAAATCTTCATGCATAATTTCTTTCTTAGTTTTTTATTATTTTTATTATATTTTTAGTTTTTTTATTAAATTTTGCATTCTTAGTTTTGATTTTTATAGTTTTTTTGTCATATTTTTATTACATTAAATTTTTTATTGTAGCC
This sequence comes from Poeciliopsis prolifica, assembly GCF_027474105.1. Taxonomy (NCBI): domain Eukaryota; kingdom Metazoa; phylum Chordata; class Actinopteri; order Cyprinodontiformes; family Poeciliidae; genus Poeciliopsis; species Poeciliopsis prolifica. The sequence goes on along the minus strand of NW_026562480.1, from coordinate 877,711 downwards.
TATTGTTAGTTTTCAGTTTTTGTAGTTTTGTTTTTCTTTAACTAAGCTGTGCTGATTTCTTTGTACATATCGTTTTTGTAAACGTTTGCCTCTTTTGGTGTTAATTTTTTTAATCTCCTTTTGAGCATTTCCAGTCTATGTACAGTTGTTTAATATTTTAAAACTCTTGTTTGGAAGTTTTGATCATAATTTTTACCACACTTGTTCTGTCATAACAATTTAACTTTAATCAATTCAATTTTATTTTTTCTGTGTTGTTTATACAAACTCATTTTGAATCCAGTAATCAAATATTTTATTTATTTTTTTTATTTCTGTTAGATGTTGATGCTTCACTGGCAGCCAGTGACTGGCGCCCCCTGTCTGTGGTCAGTGCGCCATGCACCCTGGAGCGTCTGGTTTCCTGTGCTCTGCTTTGCGTTGCACTTCCTCTGCTGGGCCATCATCTGCAGCATCCTCGTTATTTTTGATTATCCAGAACTGCTGGGTATTAAACAGGTAGAAAAGTTGAGACATATTTTTGTTTTTAAATGTGATCTGAATGAGTTACATTATGTTACTGGTAGTGTGACATTTAATTTAATTTTGAATTCTACCATCGTTTTTGTGCAGCACTTTGGTGCCGTTTTTAACCTGTTTATAAAACGCTATATCAACACATTTCAGTTGATTGATTTATAGTTTACTGCAGCAGGTCTATAAATGATCAAATCCTCTCCTCCTAGGTGTATTATGAGTGCCTGGGTTTGGGGGACCCTTGGTCCCAGAAGCCAGCCCCGGATCAGCGCCTGCTGTCCCACCTCCGCCACCCCGTCTGCCTGGAGCTGGCCGTCATCCTGTGGCTGCTGCCGGCCTTTTCCCTGGACAGGCTGCTGCTGGCCGGCACGCTGTCGGCCTACGTGGGCCTGGCGCACTCTCTGGACAAACAGGATTTAGCCTACCTCTGCGCTCAGCTTAAAGGCAAAGTGTGGCTCTTAGCGGAGCCGCAGCGAGGCGGCGTGGAGCAGAACAGCAGCAGCCACAAGGAAAAGGAGGGTTGAAGGGATCCAAAGTACAACTACTACTGACATGTTTGTGTTTACCACATGCTAGGTTTTTAAAAGGTGAATGATTCTTGAAAAACTGTCTTAATGACATTTCATGCTGTATATTACTGCTGGATAAAAGAAGAGGAGAAAGTCTGGGTGCATTTCTGATACTATGAATATATTTCTCTGACTTGAACAGACTGAGTTAAAACTTCATGTCTTGATAACACAGGGTGACCAGTGCTTTTGTCTACTTGCAGTTCACAGTGCTGTAATAATTTTATTTAGACCACAATTGTCAAACTCATGGCACATGGGCCAAATCTGGGCCACAGTAGCCATTTATGTGGCCCTCCAGTCTCTAGAGGGCCACAAAAACAAAACTTCAAGAAATCAAATTAGGATTATTTTTGTATAAATCAATGTGAAAAGATGTTAAGTGTTAATTAGTTTTAAGAGCCACTCATTGAATACGCTGTGGGTTTTTTTATAAGAACAGTCTGCCAGAAAGAAACTCATAATCCTAAATTAGAGAACCACAATCATAACTTTCAGTATTTTTGTACACTACATTAAATACATTAACCTTGGATGTTTTTTGTTTCTTTTATAAGGATTTGTTGCTCTCTTTCACAGACGTTTTACTCTGTTTCTAAATAAGTCATTAAGGTAACAGATTCAAAGCCGTTTCCCCGATCAGTGCATATTTTTAATCCTGGCTCTCAGAGCTGACCAACCTGCAGGTTTTAACTCTTTCTCTGCTGCCACCTGATGAAAATAAGTGGGACGTATCATACAAAATTCACATTCTGTACATTTTTCTACTTTGATCTGTGTCTCTAATGTGTCCAAAAACAGCCCAAGCGGATAAAAAAAAAACACCCAGTCAATGTTTTGGGTCACTTTTTCTAAAAAATAAAATTTTGCTGTTTTGACTCAAAGCCATAAAACAATCAAACTTTTAAACAATGTTGTTCTTGTTAACATGATGTAGAATTTATCTCTGTTTGCTTTTACGTTTTATTTACTCATCACATCTCAATTAAAAGAGAACTTTTTAATCCCCAATTTTAGCACACCCAGGCAGTATTTTTGTTTTTGTACAAATCTAGCTGTTCTTTCTTTCTTTATTTATTTTATATGGATGGTCCCCCAGGTCCTGGGCCCCAGATTAAACTCTTCTTTGGGCCCCCTCCAGCTTTGGGCCCCCTCCAGCTCTGGGCCCCCTCCAGCTTTGGGCCGCCCCTGCCAGTGAAGCTGCTCTCAGGTTTGGTGAACCTGGTCCTGCTCCTCTGCCTCCTCCTCTGAAGGGAGGGGGTCAGGAGTCGGGCAGACGGCTCTGCTCTTTAAACTCCTGTTCTTAGTTCCCACAATATGGCGTGTGCCGCTAAACGCTCCTGACGGAACCGCCCGCAGTTATCGGATTAGCGCTGCAGTTCTGGAGCTGCAGGCGGACCGAGCGGCCGTCCATCTCGCCTTCAGGCAAAGACAACTTTCCGGGCGACTTCGTGGGACTGCATGCCTTTTAGACAAAACGTTTTAAAGGCTTGATTCTTCCTTTGTTTTTATTTATTTGCTCTTGGGGAGATTAAGACGGAACGGAGCGCGTTGGATCCCATAAATCTTTGCGCAAACATCGTTGTAAGTATTTCCTCTCAAACGCAGTATCAAAGTTATCTAAATCCCAAACTACTACTATTATGAGATGCTTTATTGTTATTAGACTTGTTAGTGAGACAAAACTGAATTTTCTGCTAATATTTATTTCTTTTTTTTTAAATTACAGATAATTCCTTAAATCTCCTGGGAAAGAGGTTTCACCCACTTTGGCCACAGAGGTGCACATTTCTTTTTGTTATGTCTGTTTCTTCTCTGCCAGAATGGAAACAGCTTCTTCTGGAGAGAAAGAGGAGAGAGGAGGAGCAGCGAGAGAGGAGAGAAAAGGAGGAGGAGGAGAAGCTGGCCAGCATGCCGGCCTGGAAACGAGGGATCATCCAGCGGAGGAAGGCCAAGCAGGACAGTTTAGGTGACAGGGACAGAGACATCTGCCTGCTCCAGGTGGATCCCAGGACTCCCTCCGACTGCCTGAGTGACACCGACAGCTCGATTACGGTCAATCTGGGAAGCGAGACGTCACTCAGTCCGGATCCCGGGATGTGGCTGGATGCAGAGCCCAAACCTGGAAGTCAGGTGTCGATGGAAACCATCGTTCCAGTCCACGAGAATCCGTTCATTCGCACCCAAAGTGTGTGGAGGAAAGGCAAAGATCCTGAGGCGGCGAATGAGGCGGAGGGAAAACTCTGCGTCAGGTCGCAAGAGGTGGAGGTGAGCAGAGGACGAGATATCGAGCTGAAAATAGAAAGGTTTAGGGATTTGAATGAAGGGTGGGAGAGAGAGAAGAGCAGGGAGAAGAGTCTAGGGAAAGAAAAGGAGAACAACCAAGAAGGATGCGAAAAAGACAAAAAACAGTGGAAAGACTCAGTGAAAGAGCAGGAGCTCCTTAAAGGAAAAAAAGAGATGGAGGATAAAGATGTCCTTCAACCATCTGGTCAGTTTTCACCCGTTCTTCCCTGCCTTCGAACCATCCGAGCCGACAACATCATCATCATCGAGCAGGACCGAAAAGGCAGCAATGAAAGAAGGGCGAGATGGAGGGAGGCGGAAAGAGAGACGTCCGAGGAGGACCAGCAGGGGAAACGAGGGATGAAGATGGACCTGAGGGAGATCCTGGCAGGAGGAGGGAGCGTGACGGAGATCCGAGCTTCTGAAGTTCTGATCATCAAGCCGTCGGTCAGCACCGAAGAGCGGACAGCAGGGAGAGGAAAGTCTAGGGAGGATGGAGAAGGGAAGAGTGGCTTGGATTTAACCAGAGATACAAAATCAGAAATGTCCTGTCTGAGAGAAAAAGAGAAGGACAAACCCTGGGGTCAGGCAACTGTGATCAATAAAGACGAGGGAGGAGACAGCTGTGATGACAACGTGTTTATTGAGAAGGGAGGAAGGGTCAGCAAGCTGCTGAGTAAGTTCGGGGAGCATCCAAAGCCTCCATCTCGGTCCAAAAGTTCAGATAACTTCCTCCAATCGGGGAGGAGAAAATACTCTGGAGACCAAGATGATCGACAGTCTGAGGAGAGAAAAGCAAATGGAAAGAACATGCTGATGAGGAACATCCCTAAACGCTCCTTCAGCTTCTCTGATCGAGTCATTGGTGCTGTGGAAAACGGGTTAGGAGACGTAGGTGGTCAAGAGACAATTCACCCAGACAAAAACATTGGTCCTTGGGAGGATGTAGTAGGGGTAGCAAAGCTCAGACTGAGCTGCAAGGAGCGCTTTGGAAAGCAAAGAAATGTAAAGGCTGAGGATGAAAAAGGAGGCGATCAGAAGAAAAACGATGCAGAAATGTGGAAGAAACACAGAAGTGAGCTGAAGAAAGTTGAGCCTGTCAATAAGAGAGCCGCAGAGAAAGTACTGGACGCAGAGGGAGACAAGGGGTTCACGGTGGCATCAGTCAAAAACACCGAGGGAATATCGTTTGCGAGAAGAGTGCCAATCAGACAAGACGGCAGAGCAAGAGCAGAAAGAGACCCGAGGAAAGAGAAAAGTTTGGAAAAAGATTCAGAAGCAAATGATGGACTGAAAAAAAAAGTGCAAACTGAAAGTGATTATGTTGGTGCTTCATTGGAAGTGTCACCAAATCCCAGTGAAGCTCCTGACAGTCAATGCAAACGTGATTCGGCTTTCACAGAGTGCTCCAGTTTGCTCTCCATGGTCCCTGATCGGATCCCCCACCGAGGGCCGGAGTGGAGCGGCACAGGACCACTAGGACCTTACCTCATGCACTCCAACTTACCCCAACAAACCGAGGAGCTTATCAGCAAAGTAGAAAAAGTAGGGGATACAACTATATACATAAACGATAAGGATCTTCAAACAGGAAGTCATTCTGGACCAGAGAAAGAGATTCCTAGATCTCCAAAAAGGATCCCACCTCTTGAGGTTCAAATCCCAAGGACTGTGTTTTATGTTGCCGAAGAGATGGTGGAGAGAAAAAGCAGCGAGTGTCGGAGCGCGGACGGACAAGGCTGGGAAGGAGGTCAGAAGGTGGAAAGGAGGGACAGCTGGAGGATCGGAAAACCTTTGAGCCGGATCGAGTCCCTCCGAGAGAAGATCAGGCAGAGAGAGCTGGATAAGCAGAGAGAAAGAGAGGCCCGAGTCGGAGATGGATGTGAAGCTGCAGACATCTGTGATGCTCCAGCAGCTGAGGACATGTACGAGGTGAGAGGAAGTCAGGTAAACAGAGAGTGGGAAGCTATGGCGGTTCAGACAAAGCCGGCTGAACCAGAGAGCGTAAAGGGAGAAGCAGCAGAGCAGACATTCACGGGTCTGCATGACGTCAGACGGGAAGTCGGCGTGTTGAAAACCAGCCCTCAGCTTCCTGTTTCTGTCCTCAGTTCACAAGACAGCAGCAGAGAGGAAGTGGCAGGCGAGCGCTCAGCTTCTGCCTCTGAAGGCTCACAGATTTCCGAGGATGAAGCTGAATCCCTGAAACATGTAGACCCGCACCTGGAGCAGCACAGGGCCCGATACGAGAGCGCAGAAGAGGAAGACGAAGAGGAGGAGCAGGAAGACAGGGAGCTCTCCGAGGAGGAGTTGGACAAATACACAACTTCTACAGATTCTATAGGATCTCTCTCTCCTTCGCCGCCTCATCCCAACTCTTTGGCAGCCATGAGTCGGATCTACAACCTGGACACTGTTGGCTCCAGAACTGGATTATACCTGAGGGACAGGACAGTAGACATCCCATCTTCTGTACACCTCGTTAAAGTGAAGCCGTTTATTTCAAGCTCCCAGCAGGGGGATAGCAAAAGCAAAGCAGGCGACGACATCCGCGGGGTCCAGACACAGATCGAGCAGTTTCAGCTGAAAGAGCAGGAAGTCCTGAAGTCATCTGCAAATTCTTCTGCAAAGGAAAGAGAAGCAAAAATACAGCAGAGTCCCAAAAGAGAGATAAAGCTGCAGGTGAAAGATGCTGAAGAAACACCAGAACTCAACCCCAAGGAGTCTCCACGACATCTTTGTTCCCCAACATCTCAGCAGAAGCAAACTATCACCATCAACTCCTCATTTTCAAGAACCCAATCACCTGACAACTCCCTGAAACCTACAAACTGTGCTCCCACTCCAGCCTCCTCGCCATGCTCGCCGTCTCCTGCCAACTCCCCCGGCGTCTCCCCGTCTCCCAGCGCCTCGCCCAAGCTCTTCACCATCAAGAGTGCTTCTGGGGGCCAAGTGAAGAGAGGCCCCACCATCACAATCACCCCCAGAAAGCCCGTCGTAGGAGGAGCCACGGGGTCGGCGGCGAAGCCCGGAACAGCAGTACCAGCACCAGCATCATCATCAGGGTCGGCTAAAGCCCCACCCCAGCAAACGATGAGCCCCACTGTGGATGAGCCTACGAAGAAGAAGTATCCAACAGTGGAGGAAATTGAGGTGATTGGTGGATATCAGAATCTGGAGAGGTCCTGTCTGGTCAAGAGTAAAGTGACACCAAAGAGGGTAAGTTGTAGCCAAAGTCTCGCCAGAGTCAAAGTTTATCACTTTCTGACTTCTCTTGTTGTCAATTAGAATGGCCTTTCACTAGGACAGGGAAGTTCAAACATGTTGCCAATTTGCCCAAAAAGAACTGAAAATCAAGCAATCAACACTTGAACGCGATTTTTACGATGGTGTAGTACTTAGAAAAACAGGATTAAATTTCTGCCAATTTTGTGATATACTTTTAATGTTTTTTGTCAAATCTAATCTAAAAAATTGTTTTTTTTCTAACAAATTTCTTAGATTTTTTGCAGAAATGTACTACTTAGTACTACTTTCATTTTGCATGTTTGGTGTATTGACATAATTTCTTCAGTTTTTAAAAGGATTTGGGTCCCTTTCTTTCAAAATGTATTTAGCCAAGTTTAAGAAAAAGTAAAAGCTTATTTGGGTGCAGCTTTTCAGTAAAAGTCTCTGGATGAACTTGGCTTAAACGTTTTTTTAAAACTGTCTTAGAAAAAGACAAATACTTGGTGTTGTATTTTACGTTCCCTGGGTAAGAAAATCATGTAGGTAAAATCTCCATCTGCATCTACAGGCCACATTTGTATCATATTTTAACTGCAGCTTGGGGCCACATAAAATCAGATCAAGGGCCACAAATGACCCACGGGCCACACTTTGGACACCTCTGCAGTGGGAGAACATCCCCTTTGATGGAGAAGTGTTATCACGGAGAAGGAGCTAAGCCAGTTAAAGCCTTATGAAGCACGACATCTTGATTCTGAGCCATAAACCCTGGAGAGATCTCCTGTTGCACCGGTGGAAGGAATTGTTTACTTAAAACAAGCTTCTAACTTGCTAAAAAGTTACTTTTGTCTTATTTCAAGTGTACAAAGGTACTTGCTTAATAAACTAGGCTAAAAATACTGGGTAAAATTTTGTGTTTGCAGTGCAGGCTTCAGTGGAGGCAGAAAAGCTGCATAGGAAACCACAATGAAAGGCAAAATTTCTTCCCTTTCTTCAGTTTTAATTTTGTGTACCTGCTTGAATCATGAGATTTTCTGAGTGAATTCATGCAGGATCACTTCACAAGAACACTTTTCCTCACCAATAATTCACTGTACAACGTTAATTTAACAACCTTCTTTCTTCTTTTTACTTTCATATGTAGGGAAATGCAAGAAAGAGTCAAAAGTAGAGATTTTCACCATCCTGTGAAGGTCACTCTTGCTCTTTTTGGACATTTCCAGCCTATTTTAGATGACTCATGTCGCTGTTTTGGTGTTTTAACACTTCTAAGCTGCTTGAAATTTCCCCTGCAGACTTCATCCTTCGCCTCCTGTAACTGTTGAGTCAGCCTTTTCTATCTCTCGCACAAATCACTCTTTGTCTGAGCTTGGCTATGACCCTAGCGGGGGCTTTGGGTCGTTAGATTGCAGGTCAGTCTTTGACCATGTTGTCCCTCTGAGTGTTTCAGATGTCAGGCGGCCAAGTTTCCGTTGGATGTGCATGATTTGGTGAGGAAAATAGACAGTGTTTGAAGATCAGGCTGGTATTCGGGTGGCATTGAGGAGAAGTAAGGACAAAAATGGCAATTTGTTGATAGCTGTTGTGAGAAGATTAAAGTCTTTTTCTTTGGTCTGACAGAAAGTCCCTGTCAGGCTGTGTCTTTACTCGCTTCCTCTTTCAGATGTCTGAGCTTCTCTAAAAAAGTTTAAGGTTGACAAAACGGAAGAGATGTGGGGTCCACTTTTTAATTCCCAAACTTTTGTTTTAAGGACTCTGTGACGAAAGCTTAAGGTTATCCTCATACTCAGATGCTTAAGTTAAGTTTATTTTCATTGCACATTTCAGTAACAAGGCATTTCAATGTTTAAAAAACGTGATCTGCCGATTCTTATTTTGGCCAATGCCAGTTTTTTTATGTGAAATGTTGCTTAAGATAGCAAGAAAATGGCTGAGTTGGAAAAGGTGGGGTGGCTATTGTTAACTGGAAACATGCCGATGTGACCTATCACTCTGCAAAGCAAGAGAGGACAGTGGATGATTTTTAGACCTTGGCAGAGGAAGAGAAGATCTCCTAAGATTAAGGAAATCGGCACAGATAAATCGTCAGGCCAATAAATCCTGGCATAAAACAGTGACCCATTATTAAACCAGCAATAAACATTATGTCAACTGGCATAATCAAAATCAACAAGCTGTGCGGGCGACTGCAGGAAAAGACAAGGATACAAACCAAACTTATCATTGTATTATTTTAACGAGGAAAGATGGCGGCCATGGATAGCAGCCGTTAATCTTAACGACCAGCAGCCGTTAATAATAATGACTGTCAGCCCTCAGGGTAGTCGGATCTGTATCGACACTTTTTACAAGGTTAGAAGATTAACGTTAATTTATTTTATCAGTAAGTATGACTAGAAACATGAAATATTGTGTTATGGATAAGCTAAGGGTCTAGCCGTAACCATGGTAACAGTGCTGCGCCGTCATGTAGCCTAGCATGTACGGAAAAAGCAAACCGGTTAGCTTCTTGTCTTTTGTGTTTTTAATGCTGCTCCGGAGTAAGAGGAAACGCTGTTCATGACACATCCGCATAAATCATGTGGCGTGAATTCAGTCAAGGTCGGTAATTTGATCAACAGGATCAATACTTCAGGAGGAAGGAAGTAACGGCTCGGTTTCTAAGCTAGCTTCTGTGAATAGTATGAGCCCCAGGCAGGTGTGTGACGTTCACGGACAAATTAGCTCGACTCGAACCAGTAAAAACCACGAATAAACTGGCGAAAACAACTTTGGGAAACAAATTCTGTCGCTCAGTTCAGTAATCCCGTCCCTCACTTCCGACGTCCATCATGGACGTAGTGACGTATTTGCAAACGTCACGTTTGGTGGTTGTCGCTGCTCAACCAATCTATATTTAAGGGCAACGCGTTTTTCACATAGGTTGAAGTCTGCTTGGTTTGCTTTTTTTCCTTTAATAAACAAATTAATTTAAAAACGATCTTTTACTTGGTCACCTGAAACGTTTAAAAGTAGCAGAAATGGAATCTATAAACACCTTTTAGCTTTTGCCATGTAATTCAGGCGATAAGGACTTACTCTTTTAGCTGCAGTAAGAGATGACCACAAAGTGATTTTCTGACCACCTGTTGCTCTCACGTTGGTGCCTTTCAGACCGTTTGACGTCAGGCGTCCTTCCCTCCCCCCTTCAACACCATCACATCACAGTAGGAGGGTGAACCGCCTGGGCTTCAACTGACTCATTCTTTTCTTGCACTTTTATACCTCAGATCTTGTGTAATATTACTAAACATAGACTCCTGCAGCCAAACTTTGTTGGATTTTTTTGTCAGTGCAATATTTATTCTTCTGACCCATGTATTGTTTGAGTTTTGTACCTCTGCATAGTCCCACGAATGTTTTGCAAAAGGAAGTCAGTGTAGGAGGCGACCTACACTCCGTCGCTAGTTTCAGCCTTGCATTGTTGTGCCTGAATTTAAATGCATGAACTTCCCTCTTCTTGGCTTCTTCTTTGGCTCTGGTCTCCTGCAGTGTTAGCCTGGGTTAATCAGGGTCAGGGATGCAGGATTAGCCTTCTGTGCCTTAGTTTGATTCGGGCAGCCTCCACTTGAGCGGAGCTGTTCTCTGCATTTCAGACGGCCAAAGTTGAAGGTGAATCAGCTTCACGCACACCTTGTCTGCACTTCTAAATGTACTTACTGCCCCATCCAGGCACCAGAGCTGAGCTTCTGTGATTAAGTCTGTCGATGTGCCACTGCTTCCTTTTAGACTAACTGCTTTGTAATCAACCTCTACTGGGCTTTGTGCTACTTTTTCTTTCTTTTTTTTTTTTTTTTAAAGAAAACCAGAACTTAGCGTTCAGTTTCTGCTTCTGCCCCTTAATTTGCGCCGCTCTCCAGTCAACGACTGCATGGGGTGTTTGGAGTATTTCTGCTGGTTTAAGCCTCACGCTGTCAGTTGGCTTAACAGTCATAGTGTGTGCAAACGCCTCTCAGAGTCACACTGAAGCCTTTCCCAGCACCTACACCCTGTCTGTCTTTGCAGGTTGAAGTTAGCATATCGAAGAGGAAAGAGGCCGAGTTTGAAGCCGTTTGGTTTCAGTTAGAAACATTTTTCCACAATAGGTCATGTTTCCAAGAACTTTAAGCTTTCACACCGAGTAAAACATTTATTTCTACTCTTTTAGTCAAATAAATTTAGCAAGTTTCAGATTTTGTGTGAGTTTATAAAAGATAAACTTTAAGTATTAAGTTGTGTTAACTTTTTATTAATTTCCTAAAACCTATAAGAACTTTAATGTTTTATTAAGGCAAATATTTATTTTAATGCTTGATGATAATGTCCTGGTCACACTAAATGCTTATGAGCTGATTTAATTGTGATGATTAATAAAATGTATTATCGGATCAGAATTTTTGTTCATGCAATTGGAAACAAGAACTTAAGTTATTCTAAAGTAAAATAAGTAGCTATACTGTCTAGCTGAGGGAAGCCTTTTGTTGCACATTGCGAAATATTTATTTGGTTTAAATAGCAGCTTTAAGTTAAAACTCAATTAAAAATGAATGAACTTAAGAACAATGTTTAGACAACTTGTCTTGTCGTTAAATCAACTTCAGGAACTTAGTTAAAACCAAAACAATTTAGTTGTTGATTTAAATTGCATTTTTGAGGCAGCAATTGGACTTTCATTTCCAAGTTAAATCCCCCTTTTACAGTGTATGCAAAAAATTGGTTTTTGAGTTTTTATTTTTTGCCAAACTTAAAATGAGTTGTCAAATGTCAATTTATTTTATAAAGGAAAAAATGCTGTAAAACTCATCATGTCTCTTAGTGAAAATGTTTTTCACCTTCTCAATAAATCAGGAGTCTCATTAACATTAACACTATTTTTGAACAGCTAAGTAAAATTACAAATTACTCATGTCAATGTAACACATTTCCATCTCAGGATATAAATCATGCCGCTAAGCATTCTGGGAAATATTTCCCACTCCTGTCTTTTTTCTCTTTCAGTTTTTTTTAAGTGCTCACCTAAAACATTAATAAAAAGTCACACATTTAGGTTCAAAATCTAAAAATCGCTAAATTTATTTGACTCAAAGAGCAGAAGGTAGTAGACACAACTAAATGCAGCTCAAGTCTTTTACAGTGCGACGTCACTCATTTATTTTTAGTTTAATACAATAAAACCAAACTGTGTGTTGTCTTTTGCAGGGGAAGGTGTGTTTTGATGAAGACCAGCTGGAGCAGGTGTGTGAGTATCCTTCAGAGACCTTCATGCTGACGTTGAGCCCGCTCCCTTATGACCTTGAGAAGAAGGAGAAGGAGGCGCACAAGGGCGATGGTGAAGGTGAGGGAGGAGGAGGAGTCGTGCTCAAAAGCACGAAGAGCACAGGGACTGCGACAGCGCCTCGCCTGAGAGTGGGTCAGTGTCACCCCCGTCTCCAAAGACATAAAGTTTAATGAATGTTTTCTGCAGGTCTTACAGATGTCATGAGAAATTATTGATTTCATTCATTTAAAAAGTTGATGTTTTAGTCAAAATGAAGGGTTTTTTTCTTGGTGAAGCTACAGCTAGAGCACAGGTGTCCAAAGTGCGGCCTGGGGGCCATTTATGGCCCTTGAGCTGAGTTTTGTGGCCCTAATAACTATTTAAAAATGTATTCAAATTTAGAGGGTTTTAATTTGTAATCAGGGTAAAAGCCAAATTTGCTGCAGTTTTTATTTTTGATTAAACTTGGCTAAATATATCAAGTGTTTTGAAAGAAAGTGACCCAAATTCTCTAAAAGACAGCAAAAACGTTTTTTTCTTTTAATCCAGCAAATATGCAGAAAGTACAAAAGGGTAATTGTAGAGAAAAAGAGTACTGCCAAAAAGCTCATACATTTGACATTAATCTCAGACATTTTCCTCAAAAAATCCAACATTTTTGACATTTTAAACTCAATTTATAGTTTTTTTTCTAGAAATGTACTCTGCTTTTAATTTAATTTAATTTTTATTATTTCCAGTAGCTGGACTACACTGTCATAAAAATCCCTTTCAACTTTTGGATCTACAAAAGAAATTAATTTTGAAAAAATGAAAAATAGGGGCTACTTTATTTGCATGATTTTAGGTTAGGATTTTTTTCTTTTTCATGAAGAAGTCAATTTTGGCTCCAGTGACAAAAAGTTTGGACACCCCTAAGACTGAGATTATAACTCACATTGGAAAAAACAGCAAACAAATGTTTCACAGACATAAATACTCACCACTGCCTCATTTATTTTTACTATTGACCTTTAACCTGAACTGACTTCTCTTGCAATCTGAAAGTTGTGGGTTCGACTCCAGCTTCATGTTTATCCCTGTTTCTGGGCACTTTGCCATATTTTGCCGGCTGATCTGCATATACAGCTCTGAAAAGATCTAAAAGACCAAGTAAAATGATCAGTTTCTTTGATTTTACATTTTATATGTATATGTTTGAGTAAAATTCAAAGAATCGAGAATTATTCTTTTATTCGACGAACTACTGACAACATGTCTCCGAAATTCCAAGTAAAAATTTTGTATTTATTTGCAGAAAATGAGAAATAGTCAAAATAACTAAAAAGTGATTTCATACCTGAAATAATGCAAAGAAAACAAGTTAATATTTATTTAGAAACAACATGCTAATGTATTAACTGAGGAAGAGTTCAGAAATCAATATTTGGTGGAATAACCAGGAGGTTTCCAATGGGGTTCAGTGCAGTGGGCTCTTAAAGACCTGTATGTGTTTGAATACATGTTTGTGAATGCAGTTTGGTGAATGTGACTCTGATATAAAATGCTTTGAGTGATTAGCAGAAATGCACAACATAAATACAGTCTACATCCAATAAAACATGCTGCTAAATTGTTGTTTTTTTGCAACCACGTTGTTATCAATATTCACCAAATTGCATAAAGCCACTGCTTTTGGATGACTTTGTAGAATTTGTTTCTGTTGAAAGCACCAGTTGCTTTTGCAAGTATTTGGACTTTAGCTAGAATGCTAGCATTCCAGCTAGCATTCCAGCTAGCATTGTAGTTTTCAGTTTGTTAATTCTTCATATGCTGTTAATTTCTTCAATGCCTTTAAAAGTTTATTATTCATTATTATAAAATTGTTTCGTAAGAACATTCAAAGTAAAAAAATAAGTTAATTTTCATCAGCGTAGTTGGAATCTGCTTGCTGAAACTCTTAAGGAAATAGCTTTTGCTATTAGAGGTCTGAGCCTGTCTTTAATTTAGTTTTGTTGCTCCTCCCTACATTATATTTCTTCATATTTAGAGTGTTTACTTATTCAGAAAAATTCTTTATAAGTGACTCAAAACATCTTCCTACATTAGCCTACCTTTGGCATGTTATGTAGCATTGTAGCTATCTGTTTACCAAAGGTCTGAGAGAAATACTGTTGCCCCGAAAGGTCAAAACAATGTTTTATTCCCCCTTTATTACAGCTTATCAACCCTCAGATAACTTCCCTTTCATTTTATAATCAGCGTTCTAACTGGGTAAAAATATATCTCAAGTGAGTTTTACTTTATCATGCTAGTTAGCATTGTAGCAATCATTTTCCTGAAATTTTCAGAGGAATGCTACATTACCAAAGCTCTCAGCATCGTTTTAAGTTTTATTTTATGTGTCTGTCTGTACCTGATTTTATAACTTTTAGTTTTTAAGTAGTATAAATATCTTCTCATGCTATCAAGCTAGCATGACTTCTGTTAGCAAGCTAGTTAGCATCAGAGTTTTAGAAACGTCTGTTTTATTATCTTGCTGAATGTTATATAAACTCCTCTGACATTTGAATGGTTTGCTGTGAAGGAGAAAATGTAGATCATTTAGATGTTATTTTCTAAATAAATGAGGTAAACATTGTAAATAACAGGTGAGCAATGTGGGCAAGCTCATTATAAAGAAGAAGAGTTAAACTATATCTGTATGTTCCTGTAGACACAATTGGTAATTTATTAATGAAAAGTAATCCATCTTAAAATCTAATTGTATTCAAAACGTAAATATCTATTAAAGATTCACTTTAATTTCCTTTCATCTCTGTCTTCCAGATGAGTCTTGCCCTCGGTAGAAGCCAATCATCTTCACCAAAATTGCCCATGTGATGAGATCATCGACATTTTATAAAAAAAAAAAATCCTATAATTTTTTATCCTCTGTTGATTTATTGGTGTGTTGTATTCCTTTTGGCATCTTTGCTTAATGTAGAATCAGTTCGTTTAGGATGAGGCCCATGGTTTTTTACTGTGGGAACATTTATTTTCAGGGACAGCTGTGAATGTTACGGCACGGTACGTATGTAAAAAGATAAAAATGAAAACTCAGGTGTGTATTTCTGAGTGATGACGATCACTTATCTATGCAATAAGAACAAATAAAAAAAAGATTTTCTTTTCCAGGTGATATATTTTATAGTTTAATCTATATTTGTTTTTTAAATGTTAGTTTGCTCTGAAGAAAATAGACTTGAAGTTATTTTTATGTCATCTGGATTTATGTGCCTGCTGGATTAGCTCATACAGATGACTTAAAGATTAATGTAATGTAATCTGATAGTTTGAAGCCTGTTTGATAAACCTCCTTTCACTGGGTTTTGGTGCAATTTGTGACATGATTGGTCTATGAACATAGACTGTGCTAAAGGTTTTATTTTGGTGTTTTTATTGTGAATGGGACCTTAATAGATGTCAATGAGAGGAAGATTTTTGCTTCGACCCAGACACCAGATGCACTTCAGCTGATTTTGGACTTTTATTTTGCTTATTTAACATAAATATTTCATTTGGTGCAGATTATGTGCATGTGATGGTTTTCCTCTGATGGTTGAGGAAGCTGGCTTCAAAACAGAAAAAGTTAATAAAATGTTATAAAACAGTTTTATGTCCTGTTTTTTTTTTTGTGCTTGTGGTTCAATAAATGTTTCTCAGCAGTTTCTGTTTTGAGTCAAAGTTAAATAACTTCTCCCAGATGTATTTTAATTCTGGTTTTCTTTGAAAATATTGCAAAATGTTAGAATTATTAAATAGAAAACTATTTTAATGTCTTTGGTTTTGGTGTTTGTCAACAGATGTCCCACAGTGTTATTTTCTACTTTTTCCCAGATGTTTTAGTTAGATTATTAATTCCACAACTGTAAAATATACCGCAGTGAATAAAAACAAAAAAATTGAAACCCAAATAAAAAGATTTTTGTAAAAACAAGGTCTTTTGTTTAACCTCAAACCAAATAATTCTAATATTTTTAAGAATAAGTTTTCTTTGGACTATTTTGTAATTACCCTTTTACTCAAACTAAAAACGAAATATGTGATTATTTAAACTAATCCTTATAAACTGCATGAAATGAATGAATGGTTTAATTAATTCTATCAAATTAAATGCGAAAATTTGTTAACATTTAATTCACTTTTATGTCAGAAGAAATTATGTCAGTTTAATCGTTTACTGGTCTGCAGTTACAGAAAGTAATTACCTACTTTTACTTTAATATGTTGGTTTCACCATTTAAAATAAACCAGGTGTCACTTTCTATTATAGACAGTGTCACAGGAAGTATGAGATAATTACATCAATACAAAAAAATGACAGATTATCTAAAGATAAATGGGATTTTAAGAATCTAATGTTTTAAGGACAAAAATGACAATTATTTATATGAGTAACAGAAAAAAATAACAAAATCAGGCAATGAAATTTTTCAAAATCAGTTTAACAGAAAAACCTATTAACTTTAACAAAAACTGCAGGTGTGTGTTTGTTTTTCTTTCAGTGGGAAGAAAATCCTGAAAATTTACCCAAGTAAGAGTAATGATACTCTATTTAAAGTTACTCAAGTAAAATACAGCGTAGTAAAAATAATCCTAAAAGCACATTTATTTATATAGTTCCTGAAGTTAGAACCCATTTCCGCTCTTTATTGTTTTTACAAAGTCTTTGTTTCGGATCACCTGCTGTTAACTAGAGTTGGGGGCACAACAGCGGCACCCTTTGCCAGACGCGGTACTGCACCTTCCTTTTCACGTCGCTGTTTACGGAAACGTTTTTACGTCAGCGCGCGTGCAGCAGCGGCGGCGGCAGTTATCTCCTCTCTCCTGCCCGCTACGTGAGGCTCTGCATGCTCGCTGCCAGAGGGAACAGCCGCCGGGGAGACGAGGCGGAGGGGCAGCGCGTCGTTTTCCGCCCTGAAAAAGCAACTTTTCTCCGGAAGCTGCGCGTCGAGCGATGAGGGCCGCCGAGTGTCTCCATGACGGAGAAGTAGGAGGAGGTCAGGGCTTCGTTTGGGCGATCTGACGCTGCGCAGTCTGAGCTGTGTACGTCTGTGGACGTAAAGAAAACGGTGCCTTTTTGTGGCCACGCATGCTCCACAGGGTGGGGAGCTGATCCGAGGAAATATGATTTTCAGGAATATTCAGGCGAGAACTTGCAGAGCATGGCTGTCTTTGGTGAGCCTTTTGTTTTGTCCACTTGTTTTCATTTACTTCGCCTCGTAGAGTGACAAAAAGGGGCAGGAATTGAATGTTTGTGTCAACAACCTTGCTGGTAACTAAATAACGAGTAGCGGATGGAGTTTCTACTATCATATCTTGTGCATTTCCTGCAGTTGAGCGATTTAATTGGCTCTGGTCAAACTCCAGTGGATGACAAACCAGGCGTGCAGTAAACAGAAAAACTCGTTTCCCTCTTCTTTTGTGCAGGTTTCCCCGAGGCAGGAGCCGTGTTTCTACTCCACGGTGCCCCCGCAGCCGGTGCCCCCGCTGACCCAGACCCTGCAGGGCTATCTGAGGGCGCTGGAGCCCCTTCTGCCCCCGGAGGAGCTCAACCACACCCGCAGGATGGTGCAGGAGTTCGGGAGGCCCGGGGGCCTGGGACAGCAGCTGCAGGAGGGGCTGGAGAGGAGAGCCAGGCTCACCAAGAACTGGGTGTGTGTGAAGCAGACTCCTGCTGAAGCTGGGAATGGGCGCATGCATCGCTGCTATTGGTTAAAAACAAAACAAACAAAAAAAACACGACACTTTCCAAAATACATTTAAAACGCATAAGGAGCATATTTGGCTCTAATTAATGGAGTTAAAGACACAGAAATAAACCCATGAAGTGCTTCCATGAACAAAACAGAGCAATTGAAGACATCCGGTGACACTTACAGAGCAACATTCAGTTTCATTCTCTAAATATTTTTGCCCAATTTTCTAGAATCCGTATGTAATTTTTACAAGAGTGAATTAAGGACTTTGTAGGTAGAAAAAAAGTAGTAAATTTACACCAAAACTCTCCAAACGTTTGAGATTAATCACAAAAATGTCAGGCTTTCCCCCAGAAAACTTGCTCAGGTTGGGGATCAAGGCGGTCCACCATGTTTTCGTATTAAAAGATGTTAAATTGACAGGAAAAGTAAAAATATTGCTGGATAATTATATGTTACGGGAAAACATTGCCAGTGAAACACTTTTTAAATCTACAAAAACAACTAATCAGAAAATACAATTTGATATTTGATGAATATCAATTCAAGCCTTCAGAGGCCAATAAACGCTGATATTTTAACACAGACCACAGATTCGTAAATGTACAGATAATGACTAATACTGAGATGAGCAATGCTGCTCAATTTGATTTAATGGTGTTAGGATACATAAGTTAAAAGATTTTAAATTGTTTAACTTTTAAATTTAAGATGTTAAGTAGCTGGCAAGTTTACTTTGTAAAAGTTCAAAGAACAATATTCATAGTTGAAGTGTTTTGTTACTGGGGCAACAATCTGAAGAGTTTAATCTTTGGGTTTGAGCTCCGTTTGTTCACAAATATAAATCAGTAAACTGCATTTACAGCTTTTTAGGTTGGCCAATTAAACTACTCCCCCTCTCCCAACACAGGGGCCCCTATGTTAAAGGCCTCAGACAGCGTAGGACCGGCCCTGCATGATGAGTTAAATCCGCTGCACTGTGTTCTGATTTAACTCATTTAATGCTGCTTAAATTTCTGTCTATTGAATTTTTACTAAGGGGACAGAAACTGTTCTGGCTGCTTGAGTTTTTCTGATCTGAAATGCATTAACTCTAGCTGACTAAGTAGACAAGGCATTTGATACGGTTTGATGCATCGTGCAACTGGAAAAATAACAATACAAATAATGATATGAAACCAGCGTGAAGCGTAACTACGAGGAGCTGAACATGCATGATGAGGTTCAGCCGGTGATCATATAGAAAGGGATAAAAAGTTTGAACTTTCTTTGTCCTTCCAGGTCTCGGACCTGTGGGTCCGGTGGGCGTACCTGGAGAGCAGGCAGCCCCTGGCGGTCCACTCCAACCCGGCCATCTCTCTGCCCCGCAGGGACTACAACGACTGGAGGAGCCAGCTGCTGTGAGTTCAGACACGGATCTGTTTTTCCCTACAGTTTGACTCATAATGAGTCTTAGAAACGCGTCTGAAGAAGCTGTTTACTTGCGGCGTTCAGACTTCCTTATCTGTGTTTGGTAGTTGAGCCGGTTGCTTTGTTTTCTGCTGGGGAAAAGTCAGATAGTGGAGAAGACATTTATCAGGAGAGGATGCATTCTGTCTGATAAAAGTCCGACAGAAGAAAGAACCGAGAAACTATTTATTTAATCTCAGATTGCATTGTTTTTATGTTATGGTTAAACCAGGGACGTCCTGGAGGCCATTTGGTTGCCTGGATGGAACCAATTTGTGATTAAATTGAGATATTTATAGAGAAATAAAATGTGTATTTATTTAGATACAAGACAACAATATTTATTTTATTAATATTTCTGTTGTTTTCAAACAAGTTTTCTGAAACCAGACTTGGTTTTTTTTCTCTAAAAAATAGGATCATAAACCTCTAAAAAACACTTTGGAAAATTTAATACATCAACTGCGCAAGGCTTTGTTTGTATTTTGGATCAACAATGATTTACAGATTGCTTTTTTTTTTACAAAAATTAGGCTGCTTTGCTTAATTAGTAGATTTTATTTATAATGCTTTTTATGGTTTTATTAAAATAGTTTATTTAGTATAATGTTGAAGAGATAAAAACAATAAATGTCTTCAGAAATAAAACTTTTCCTTTTTCATTTTAAATCAATTTAGTGCTAAAGTTTTCTCAACAGTTTTGGCACTAATGGCAAGAAGTTTAGACGCCACTGGGTTAAACCCCATAAATCACGTGTCAAACTCAAGGTCCGGGGGCCAAATCTGGACCGCTGTAGCTTTTTATGTGGCCCTCCAGATTACTCCAAATTTTGATGTGGCCCTAAATGAAAATGAGCTTGATGCTCCTGATTTAAATCTATAACGTAACGGTAATAATATATTCCTTTCTTCACAGGTTTGCATCTAAATTGATAGCAGCTGTTTTGGACTTCAGAGCCAAAATGAACAAGTGAGTTTTACCTTTTATAACAACGCAGTGAAAACTCTGACTCACTGGAGTGATTCCTCACTGGAGTGATTCCTCACTGGAGTGATTCCTCACTGAAGTGATTCCTCACTGGAGTGATTCCTCACTGGAGTGATTCCTCACTGGAGTGATTCCTCACTGGAGTGATTCCTCACTGGAGTGATTCCTCACTGAAGTGATTCCTCACTGAAGTGACTCCTCACTGGAGTGATTCTTGCTCTGTTCAGGTGCTGCAGGCGTCATTTTGCCCTCTTGTTGTTGCCTGTCTTATGTTTCACCCAGCTGGCGTCGCCGTGTGTTTGGCTGCCGTTTGACGATAATCTGTAGCTAAATTTACTTGGACTGACTGTAAGAGTATCTGCAGCTGATCTCAAACCTCATTGGATTACAGGAGCAACATGTTTACCTCCTGATATACATTAGTCATAGAAAGGATATATCAGTAGAATATATTTTTATTGTGGTTTAATGAATTTGTTTCACAGGCTTCTTCAAATTCCCTGTAACACAGACTGCTACAGGAGATCCACAGCCATCAGCATCTTCAATAACTCTTTGAAGAAATTTTCAATTAACATTTAATTTTTGATAAAATATATTTAATTTTTAATAACTTGCATTTTTGTTACCAAAGTTACCTTTGTTTTAATTGAATTTACTTTTCGCTAGAAACTAGACTAATCTGGCAGTAGCTGAGTGAAATCTAAGCCTGTATTTTCTTTGTGATAAATGAAAATAAACGCAGCAGGTACTTGTGTCTCGCTGGTTTTCCTAAACTGGTTTCCTGATGCTTGTTTTATGGAAGCGGTGGGAATCCTGACAGCTGCTTGTGTTTCTCTCAGTGGGCAGCTGCCGGTGGAGTTCATGCGAGGGAAGCCTCTGTGCATGGAGCTGTACCCGCTCCTCTTCTCCTCCAGCAGGATTCCCGGACCCAAACACGACTACGTCGCTCACTACAGCAACTCCCGACGCTCGCCGACCCACATCACTGTGGTCAGGAACTACCAGGTGGGCAGAGCTGGGGAGGAACCTGCATTACTTACTCAATTACAGTTACTTCAGTAACATTTTTTGAAAAAAAAAATCACTTTTAAGAGTGTTTTTGTTACTGTAATTTTCACTTTTACATGAGTAATTTTACTATGAAGTATCACTGCTCTTACTTGAATAAATTTCTGGATTCTTTATCAACTGAATGAAAAACAAACAAGTTTTAACCAAAAATTCACCATAAACAGACACAAACCTGCAGCTTTTGTTTCATTTTTTCACTGCAAAAACTCCAAATCTTGCCAAGTATATTTAGTTTATTTTGTAGTTTGAATATCTTACTACATTTGAAATGAAAAAAACTAACTTATAAATAACTTAAAAGCTTGCTTTAAGTGAACAATTCCTTAATACCGATGAGTTTCACTGCCAGAAAACAATACATTTCCCCCATGTTATAATCTACCAAATAAACTAGTATTTCTTCATCAATATAAAGAAATTATTTACTTAAAATAAAAGTAAAAATAAAAAAATATTAAAATAAATGATAAAAGTAAAAAGTGCTTTTGAATTTGAAAATAAGCTTCTATACCTTGACGATAAGTTCTTGCTAAATTAGTTTTGTCTTCAAGTGTATGAAGATATTTGCAGTAGAAACTTAAAATACTTAAGATTGTGTTTTTACAGTGTCAATGAAAAAAACTGATCTGGAAAAAATTTATTTTGCCTGATCTGGAAAAAATTTATTTTGCCTTATTTTGTTACCTTTTCTTTCAATAATTGTCATTTTGGTCTTTTAAATGCCAAAATGTCTACATAACTTTATATTTTGGTCCATCTGATGTAATTTTTAAGTATTAAATGATTGATAATTTAATCAGTGACTCAATACTTTTTACCAAATGCTTTTATACTCAAGTAATTTCTTGGATAAATACTGTTACTTGGGTTAAAGTATGTAGAAGGAGATGGGAAGCGTCTGTATTTTTGAATCGTGTCGGTTTTCATCCACAGCTCTGAGGTCATGTCCTGATTTTATTGCTACCTGTTTGGTTTCACTCCTGAAAAGGTAGATTTTGTGTTTTTGACTCAGATGGATGAAAAATAACTGATGACCCGGAGAGGAAGGAATGCGTTTATTCCTGTTCAGGAGTTTAAAGGCCTTGATGACCTTTTGTGACAAAGGAGATACTCAACACAGCATGAGATTCTTCTGGTGTTTAAAATAAGTCCAGACTGGACCAGAGGCGAAGGCTGAAATATTTTTATCCAGAAGGTGCAGAGACTTGGACCCGGCCAGAACATTTTATTAGTTTGGCTGACCTTTACACAAAGTGCTTCACTGTCCAATGACTCTTTGCCAATCTGGCTTTAGTTTAATGAACTCTGTCGACTGCAGAAAACCAAATTTATCGCGGTTTCTTTCTATGTTCATGGAGCGCCAAAGGTCAACTTTCAAACCCACCACAAAGGTCAGAGTTGAAGGTGCCTCTCAGATTTAGAGTTGCTTCCTAATCAGCACAAACGTCATGTTAATGAAGTTAGTTTTGAGATCATTGTAATGCTTCAATAGGCCTGTTAAAGTAGCACATTTTTGCTGCTGGAGGAGTTATTGCTATAAAAGACACTTTATACCATTAATATATTACGGTAATGATACAATAATGCAACTAATGATTATTCTGATGATTAATTGATTGATTGGATACAAAAATTGGCACACTTTCTTGTAATTGCATAAATCTTTTTATACAATATCAAAAGGCAAATGACTCCATTCTTGTTCTTTAAGTAAAAAAAAACATTTTGTTGTCTAAAATAAAATAACATGACATTTGAACCATGTGAATATAAAGAATAAAATAAATACCACTTGAGGAGTTTTTGGTAAAACATATTTACAGACAAAGGTGTTCAGAACAAAATGTGAACATGTTGGGTTTTTATCAGCAAGTGACCTTTTTTGCATTAGTATACTTTAGCCTACAATTAATTTATTACTAAATCAATTAATTTGATTAATCCTTTCAGGCCTAAAAGTGAGCGCGCCTTCTCAAACATCAGTGAACTTTAATTTCTAACAAATATTTAACAATGCAACTGGAAGACATGTTAAAAATCCTAACCCTAAAACAGCCATTGTGCACTGCATACAGCGGTAAAACAAGCTGACCAAATGTACTAGAGCTCAGTTGAGTTGCTAGGAAACGGCCGAGTGTCCACGGAGTGTTTTTGAAACTCATTTCACAAACACCGAAAACCAGGAAGTTAAACACCGAAAACCAGGAAGTTATTGCCTGAAACAATAAGCTGGGTGTTGGTTTTGTTACTGTGAATGCTTGGCCTGTTTTTAGAAGCAGTTGAGACTCGAATGAAAGCACAAAAACATGACGAGCGTCCTCTAATGCAGCCAAATCCTTAATGAATTAAAAGGTTTTGGAAAACTTTTTAATGATCTCAACAGTTCTTTATTGACGAGGAATGATTTAAATAATTAAAACTGATTTAAATGTTTTTTAAAAATCCAATAATTGTTGAGTTAATCACTAACATGATGAGTCTCTGATTTAACCGTTCATTTCCTGGTTCTAGTTCTTCCAGCTGGAGGTTTACAACAGCGACGGCTCGCGGATGACCGAGAGTCAGATTCACAGTCAGCTGCACAGAATCAGGTCTCAGTCCTGGAAGACGGACAAGGAGCCCATGGGCATCCTGACCAGCGAGCACCGCCACACCTGGGGCGAGGCGTACAACCGGCTGCTGAAAGGTTCGACCGCACATCATCACTTCACAGTCCAGTGGTATTTAATTAGTTGGATCTTATTTTTTGGATTATAAGCCGCTACTTCTTCCCATGCTCTGAACCATGCAGCTTATAGCCCGGTGCTGTTTTCGTAGGTGCGGCTTATTGTGAGGTGCCCTTTATAATCCGGAAAATACGTAATCAAAATAGACCAAAATGAACAATAGGGAAATGAAGAGATATTTTAATTTTAATTCATTTGGATTATCTTGTTTGGTGACAACACAAAAATTGGACGATCTCATAGTTTTGGGAGAGAGTTTCTTACATATCCAACCTGTGGGAATCGTTTGTTTACTTTGTGACTCTGCAACAAAAGGCCACATATGGATATTTTAATTTGAATTTGTCTTAGAACGCTCCGCTGGTTTTCATACTGAATTCTTACCAAAAAATGCAATTATTTTTCTAGGTTTTGTTTTCACGGTCTATGCTAGCTTTTGAGCTATTCAGACTTTTTTTCAAATATCAATTGTGTTTGCTTTTGTTTATTTTTCTCTTAACTTCAGCTCTAGCTGATATAGCTGAAACTTAAAAAATCATAATTCAGTCAAGTCATTGTGTGTGGAGATGCTAAGGCTAACATTAGCATGCTAAGGCCAATGCTAGCTGTTACTGTAGTTTCCAGTGGCTTTTCCTGAATATCAAGAGTTCTAGTTTTTGTTCTTTGTTTTTTGCTGAGCACAGACTTTCAAATTAAGCAATCCTTAGAACTACTGCAAAACACTTTTCAGTCTGAATTTTTCTTTTTTGCTGCAGCTCCTACTATGAGCTAAAACTGCTAAATAACTACAGCAAAAACTTTCATCTACATAATATTGTTGATGTATTGTTGATGTATTATTCAGGAAGAACAATTATTGATGAATGTATAGATAATTTTGTCTGAAACATTTATTAATCTGCATGCAAAGACCAATGTTTCCATGTTAGGTTAACATTAGCATGCTAACTGGTGTTAGCATGCTAATGTTAGCTTCCATTGCTAATTATTGGGCCTGCAGATGCAGTAGCTTCAGTTTCTCATTCTGATTGAGAGAGATTTTATTTGCAACTATGCAGTTATTTCAATCAAAATCCTCATCCTGGGGATTTTTGTTAATCTCATTGAACCTGCTGTTGTTTAAAAGTAGAAACCAATTTAATGCTAATACACATTTTGATGTTTTAGACATGCAGGTTGTATAAAGGTAAAACAATGTTCTTAAATATTTTCTTTTTTTTGTATTTTTTTTAATTTTCTTTAGACAAACTGAACCAGGAGTCGGTCCGGATGATTGAGACGGGTCTTTTCTTGCTGTGCTTGGATTCTCCCGTCATGAGAATATCAGATGAGAAGTATGTGCACACGCTCACATTCTCGGGTGTTTCTGTGTTTGCTGAACTTGTTGCGTAATCGTCTCTGCAGATATGATTGTGTCGCGTGTTGACGTTTGCTGCAGTGAGCAATTGTCTTTCCCTGTATTTGAACTGAAACTACAGATTGTGAAACGCTGCGCCGTTTGCGTCAAAGATCCTTAAGAATAATGTTTTATTTTTTTTCTTTATTTGAGTCTCATGCTTTTGGTTTTTATCTTGCAGGTACGCCAGCCGTAAGGCGGCTCAGATTCTGCATGGAGGCGGGACGTACTCCAACAGCGGCAACCGTTGGTTTGACAAAACACTGCAGGTGGGCCTGATCACCAATAATGCAGACGCTTTGGAGAAGCCGATTGTATTTGTATTTGACTGTGACCTGTATTTGTTTGAACAGTTTGTGGTGGGCGAGGACGGATCATGGGGCCTCCTGTACGAACAGGCCACAGCTGAGGGCCCGCCCATAGCCAACCTGCTGCACCATATACAGGAGTACTGGTGAGATAAAACTGTCTGGAAAAACTCCTACTGCAACAAATACTGCTATGCTGGATGAGCACCAGTTGCAGGGATTGCTGGACAAGCTTGTACATGAGTAAAACGGCCTCAGTAACAATAATCTGGTTTAAACCAGGTTTGAAAATGACTACATCTCACTTTTAAACCGGTGCTTGATATCCTTAAAAATTCTTGAATTCAAATAGTGTAAGTTTCAAAGTTTGTAAACTGCTCAGCTTTGTAATAAAGTACAATCGAGCATTTGATTAAAACCAAAATTTGGAAAGCAAAGTTTGAAAACTTACTTTATTTAATTTTATTTAACATAAAGTATGTTTGAATTTGAATTGAATTAAGAGCGATTTAAAAATGTTCATAACAGTCAGAAACATTTATGACGAATCCTTCATGTTTGTGACAGATTTTATGCCATATCCCTTCTAATAAAGTGTCGCCAATATTTCCTGCTCTTGAATATTTTTCTGCTTGTCGGCAGTGAGAAGCCCGACCCAAAGAGGGCGCCGCTCGTTCCCCTGCCGATGCCCAAGAAGCTCTACTTCCACATCGACCTGGACATCAAGAGGGACATCGAGCAGGCCAAGCAGAACCTCGACATGTGAGTGTTTGTTTGAACCAGGTCCAACTTCCTCCTGCTGGATTCAGCAAATCGAGAGAGTAAAACGAAACGAGTCGATGTTTTTCTGATTAAACCTTCATATTTTCAGAACGATCATAAATCATTCATCTCACCGCAGTGATATTTCCTGTTTGCTTCATCTGAGCTTTAAATTCCAACATAAACGCTCTGCAAAACTTTTGAAATTATTTTTTAGCGCTGAACTCACAGATCAGTTCAGATGGATTTTTTAAAATTATTATTATTCTTTGGATTTTCACAGATAAAGGGAAAAAATATGTTGATTATTTAAGCATCAAAACTAACAGTTAACAGGTAGAAAAATG
The DNA here is from genome assembly GCF_027474105.1 of Poeciliopsis prolifica. Classification (NCBI taxonomy): domain Eukaryota; kingdom Metazoa; phylum Chordata; class Actinopteri; order Cyprinodontiformes; family Poeciliidae; genus Poeciliopsis; species Poeciliopsis prolifica. Next base: position 851,070 of record NW_026562480.1, on the reverse strand, counting down.
GCAAATATGAATAAAAGAATAAACACAAGAACAGCTTGAAAACTATAATGCATAAAATGCTACAATAAACCCAAAATATACATTATGAGAGCAGGGATTATAAAATGTGGATTAAAATTGATGAAAGGTAAATCAAATCTGGTTAAACGATAATTTGGTTTTATTTCTTGAAGCTTTTTGATTGCGATTTAAATTTTATATTATTAAATATAATGTAAAATAATATATTGTACTAATATAATTTAATATTTAAACATAATATAATATTTACTGTATTATAAATATTGTATTAAATGACATTGCACAAATATTTTTTGCAATATTTTTCATATATTTGCTGCTTAATTCCCCTTTGGGATTAAGAAAGTATTTTTTAATTGAATTGAATTCAGGGCTCTTCTGGAATTTCATTCAAGTATTTTCCAGTTCAGACGACTGCTGCATAAATAGTTACTGCAAATTCACACTGAAATTAAGAATATTTGATTATTTGTAAACCTGGAAGTTGTTTTTTGCTCCCTTTATAACCAGATGAAATGATCAGATTATAATCCTACTAAGGATTCCTGTAGACGTTGTGATTAAATTATCTTTTACATTCTTTCAGTCTGATCAACGACCTCGACGTCCACGTCTTCAACTTCAAGAGGTTCGGCAAAGAGCTTCCCAAGAAGCACAACTTGAGTCCGAACTCCTTCATCCAGGTGGCTCTGCAGCTGTCCTACTACAGGTCGGTACCAGGACCACGATAAAAACAGTCACATTTATTTTAAAACGCTTCTGATTTAAAACAAAAGTCTTATTAGCTCCTGCTGGAGGTTTGTAGCAGCACCAAAGTAAGACCTAACCAGTACCTGATGAGCTGCATAACCACTAGAGGGCGCTCTGCTGGGATATTTGCACTAGACACTAAATACAAAAACTCTTGGAAGGATTTTGTGTTTTTTGCATTTTATTTAGAAAACTATCACATTAATAACACAAATCAATGATACCAAAACTGTCTCTTTTAGTTGTGTTTTTCTCCAAGGTTTGATGCTTGAAAAGTTTTTGAATTCCTCTGAACGCTGCAGTCTGTGATTCTTCCTGCAGAGTTCACAGCGAGGTTTGTCCTGCCTGCGACATCGCCTCACAGAGGATGTTCCGAGGAGGACGGACCGAGTACATCCGCTCGCCCACAAACCAGACGCTCAAGTTCATCCTGGCCTTCGACGATCAGACCGTATCGGTGAGGAAAGCTTTGCTGCAACTTGTCGCCGTCTTTCTGATTCTGTAGCTTTGACCCTTCATGTCTCTCCGCAGAGAGAAGCGAAGCTGGAGCTGCTCAGAGAAGCAGTGGATGCATACTCAGAGCTGACCGCGCAGGTAAATGCCTCAAGAAGCTGCTTTCCTCAGCTTCTTATGTGATCTGGAGTCTCAGTCGGTGATGTTTTTTCTCAGGCTCTGAGAGGACACGGCATCGACCGCCACCTGCTGGGGCTCAAGCTGCAGGCCATCGAGGAAGGACTCAGCATTCCCAAAATCTTCATGGACACGGCTTACGGCCTGGCCACGCACTGGAAGCTGCGCACAGGACAGGTCTGTTCCCACACAGCTGGACGACGTTTGTACACTTAAATGTTTTCATTTCATTCTGCATGAATTTTTATTTGTTTGGGGAAAATCCAGCTTCAAAGTAAATTATCATCAGAGTCCAAAAATTTTTCTGGATTTCCGATTTTTAATTTTTTTTGTAAAGACTATTAGGGATATTAGGGAAAAAGGAGCAAATTTTCACCAAAAAACTCAGAAATTTTGGATTAATCTCAGAAATAGATTTTCTAGAAAAAACGTGAAAATTTCTCTGTTTCAAAAATAGAACTCAGACATTTTCTTGTTTTTTATTCTAGAAAATGTATTTATGAGATTAATATACATTTTTCTTGTTTCTAGAAATTTTCTGATATTTTTTTATCCATTTTTTTCCTAATATCTACAATAGCTTAAATACGCCGTGTTCCATTTTTTCAGAACATTTTCAGGATTATTAAATTCTTTTTTCCATCTGTATCTGAGTCACATTATTATTTATACCTTTAATCAAGGAACTGTAGCTGTGTCTTACTGCAATCGGCGATCAGCAGAAAACTGCAGTTGTTGCTGTAATCATCTCACTCTGAAATAAATCCATGTATTATGAGTTATGCTGGTATTAAGCAGGATTAGGTAAATGTGGTTAATTTAGGTGAGCATGCTCAGTTTTAAAGTTAATATTTGACAACAAATACAGATTTTGATGTGATAGAAGATGTTTTAAATTCATTTCCTCACGTTTGGTTTTGCGTCTGCAGGTTCCCGCCAACACCGACAGCGTGATGTGTTTCGGGCCGCTCGTGCCCGACGGTTACGCCGTGTGCTACAACCCGCAGGCGGACCACGTCCACTTCGCCGTCACCGCCTTCAACTGCTGCGAGGAGACCAACGCAGAGACAATGGCTCGCACGCTAAAGGAAACGCTGTGCGACCTGCAGGAGCTGCTGCAGCCTACCGTGTAGAGCTGCTGCAGCAACAAACACGATAAACCCTCCTTCCAATAAGGGAAACTTTCTAAATGTTTTCTACGAGGCTTATATCTCAGTTACGCTTGTCGTTACTCTTCCATTGGAGCTGAAGGCTGAACTCTGCGGCTCTGCTGTGCTTTTGATAATTTTTTTTACTGCTGATCTTTCTCTCTTTCAGTACGAAACTCTGACTAAACGCTGGTTTCAATGTGAAAGCCAAAACAAGCTACCTGACACTCCAGCATTAACCAAAGCATCAAATCACTGCACTCCTCTTTTTACGAGTTGTTAGACAACCACCGGCCTTCCTGGTACGTTCCACCTTAAAACTACCGTTTGCACCGTCAGCACAGTTAATTTGATTTTTGTAGGTTTAGTGGCCTTTAAAAATGGACCAAAGGAGGTTATTATAAATGAAATGAAGGTTTCCTTTGCATCTGAGGGGGAGAAAAATACACAGAACCTGTAACACGGAGCAGGATGTGCATCTTCTTGGGAGAAAATTGATGGTAAAACCTTTACAAATGTGACTTTACATTTGTGTCTTCATCCGTTTCCGTTTTAGACTTTAATTATGGCTCTGACTGTAGATATGAGCAAGTGAAGGCGAGCAGCTATTTTCTTACCGCCATTTTCTGCCTTGCTTGGAAGTTTATGTTCTCATGTCTTTCCTAATTGGAAGAGTAAGTAATAGATGGGCTTCTGTGCCCAAGTCCTGGATTACCAACTAAATGTTCCTAGAAGTTCTGATGAAGTAGATACGGAAATGCTTGTTTTTGTAGGAATTGTTCCATTTCACAACCTGGATTGATTCTCTGATGTGATAACTAGCATAACAATGGTATTAAAAGTAATTTCCATTGTTGGGATGAATTAACTTCAATTTGTGAATGTGGCTGTAATTTACATGCTGAGGTTTCCCCACTCTGATGGCTCTGCAGGCGTTTGCTTCAACCTGCAGGACTCCTTAACAAATAAAGAGTGTGATCATTTGACCTCAGTTTCTTTGTTTTGAGACAAAAATAGAACCAGGTACAGAAGCTTATTTTTAATATTTGAACATATAAATATTTAGGAAACTGAAAAATTCAAGTGATGTAAATTAATAGTGGATTGTTTGCGACCCTTTGATCCCCAATTAAAAGCTGTGGCAAATTCACCATTAATTTGAGATTTTTATTAGGCCCGAGCAGCTAAGCGCTGCGAAGGCCTATTGTTTCTGTACTGTTTCTTATTATTATTATTATTATTATTATTATTATTATTATTACGATTCTCCCTCCAAATGAATTGGCTTTTTGGGGGCTTTATCATATTCAAAAACTCACCAAACTTGGCGGAGGCCTTAAGCCTGTTTCAAATTTACATATTTTAAAGTCGTCGCAAAAATTCCACAAGAAATGGCTCAATAGCGCCACCTAGAAATTTTCAAAGGACCCTTTGCTATTCACTTACTTCATCGTAGAGACATGAAATTTGGTACACTTGTAGAGCTCCCCAAGATGCTCAAAATTTACAATTAATGTCATAGTGCAAGTATCACAGGAAGTCAGCCATTTTGGATTGAAGGTCAAATTTTCACCCCATTTTTGCCGTTTACAGCATTCGTATTTGATAGAACTACTCATAGGGATTTCGATTGATCGGCTTCAAACTCGGTCAGTCTGTTCATAAGGGATGTTCCATCTAAAGTTATCAAAACGGTGAGTTTTGAGTATGCTGAAGGGGGTTAGCAGGGGTCAAAGTTCACCTACTCGCCGTAAAAAAATAAACTGCTATATCTCCTACACAGAACTCACAGAGGCACCAAAGTTACTGTGATTGATCATCATCGGCTGCCCTACAATACCCTATGGTCGAATGATGACATCACTTAGGCCACGCCCCCTGAGAACAGGAAGTGTAATGTTTTACTGTGAACTGTCGCTATCTGACCCCTTTGACCTCATCAACATGAAACTGTGACCAGACACAGAAGACATGTTGGTGTATTGAGGATTCCAACCCCGACCAGCTTCGATGGAGCAGGTGGGCGTGGGGGCGTGGCCAAGTGACCTGTAACGCCATCGCCATACGTTTGGCTCTCAATTCCACATTTTGGGCCCAGCTGCTCCAATTTCACAAAGATGGACCCTCATCTACTCCCCGACAGGAATCCATCACAATATTTGGTGGGTGTGGCCTAATTTCTCTATAGCGCCCCCTAGAACACTTTAAATGATCAGCCCCAAGCCATGCTTTAACCTACAATTACGAAACTTTGTACACGTGTGTACCTTGTCAGGACTTACAAAAAAGTCTCTTGGAGCCATTGTGTAAACCCCACAGGAAGTCAGCCATTTTGGATTGAAGTTTGGATTTTGACCCATTTTTGCCATTTACAGCCTTCCTATTTGATCGAACTCCTCCTAGGGATTTTCATTGATCGGCTTCAAACTCCGTCAGTCTGTTCATAAGGCATGTCCCATCTAAAGTTATCAAAACGGTGAGTTTTTGAGTATGCTGAAGGGGGGTTAGCAGGGGTCAAAGTTCCTACTCCCCATAAAAAATAAACTGCTATATCTCCTACACAGAAACTCACAGAGGAACCAAAGTTTGAGTGATTGATCATCATCGGGTCTCCTAGAATACCCTATGGTCGAATGATGACATCACTTAGGCCACGCCCCTGAGAACAGGAAGTGTAATGTTTTACTGTGAAGTTCGCTATCTGACCCCTTTGACCTCATCAACATGAAACTGCCCAGACACAGAAGACATGTTGGTGTATTGAGGATTCCAACCCCGACCAGATTCGATGGAGCAGGTGGGCGTGGCGGCGTGGCGAAGTGACCTGTAACGCCATCGCCATACGTTTGGCTCTCAATTCCACATTTTTGGGCGCAGCTGCTCCAAACTCACAAGGATGGATCTTCATCCACTCCCGACAGGAATCCATCACAATATTTGTAGGGTGTGGCCTAATTTCTCTATAGCGCCCCCTAGAAAATTTTAAATGATCAGCCCCAAGCCATGCTTTAACCTACAATTACGAAACTTTGTACACATGTGTACCATGTCAGGACTTACAAAAAAGTCTCTTGGAGCCATGGTCTAAACCCCAGAGGAAGTCGGCCATTTTAGATTGAAGTTCAGATTTTGATCCCATTTTTGGCGTTTATAAACCATTTCAGTACTTCGCCACTTGGGGTCAGTATTGCTCCACAAATGAAACAGCAGATAAACAGGATGAAGAACAATATCAGTATTTCGCCAGTAGGTGTCAGTGTTCCTCCACCGATGATAAACAGATCCACGGGCGGATGGGCGTTTAAAACTTTGTGAGTGTGTTGCCATGACATTTCTAAAAGGATAGAAATGTCTCAGATAATTTTTGTTGAATTAAATCATGCAGTAAATGTAGCGTTTTCTTACTTCTTACAAACCATTTCAGTTATTCGCCACTCTGAGTAAGTATTACTCCAACAATGAAATAGAGCGCTTTAGAAACACAGCTGAAAATGATGAAAAATGACGAACAGTAGTACTTCGCCATATGCATATGATCGGCTGTAAATGACACGTGGATCATCCGACTGACGACAAATTGGATACGTATGACCTTTGTTGACCTCTAAAGAGAACAACAGCATTGAAATATATTTTGACTCCACTGCGCGTCCTACATTAATCCGCCAGCTATATTTCCTCGCTAAACCAATGAATCTGCACCACATTTTTGCATCGTCAAGGAGCGCCTCCGAACGCATGAGTGCGTACCGCCTGGTGGATGGGCGCGGAAACTGCGCAACAACTTCTGTGTTGGCACGTGGCCAGCGTTGATGGAAACTGAGCAACAGCTTCCGTGGTGCGGGCGGAAGAGCTGAAAACTGCGTGAGAGCTTCTGTGGGCTGGCGTGAGGCGTGAGGCGCGGGCACGGTGGCAATAGGCCGGAGCGGCGCTTGGCTGCGAGGGCCGTTCGAGGCTGCTTGCAGCTTTAATTAGCATTGTTCCTGTTTTCATATATTACACTTTGCTAAAATTAGCCAGCGTTGCCCAACTTTGCTGCCAAATGTGTAAAGAAAAAAGGGGAAATAAATCCAAAAGATTTTAATTTAATACGTTTCAAACTGTTCAAAACCTTATTTATATTTTTGGATCAACAATGATTTACAGATTTCTACAAAAAATAAACTACTTGGCTTTAATGAAATAAGGTAAATTTTGTGTACTATTGCTGTTGGTCAAATATCACCATCAGAATCATAAATGTGTGTATAAAATATGCTGATCAATGTTCCACTTGCATCATTGGAAACTTTAGCCTTGATTTAAATTAACTCAGTGTTTCAGCCATTTTCTGGAAGCTTGTTTTAAGATTTATGGTAGAGGTGATAGAAGGCTGACTTTGTAACTGCCTTTATGTGACTCTGCAGGTTCACGTCTGAGTCAATCACCACACCCAGATTTGTGGCCTGATCACCAGTTTCTAGCTGTAATAACCCAAAGATTACAACTTCAGTTTTGCTTCTGTTCAGCTGTAAAATGTTATGATTTGATTTGTAAATCATCAAATCATGCATGTGATGAACAAATCATCGGTTCAGTGATGTTGATCATGACCATTCACGACAAATTTTAAGATACTTGGAGGATTTGAGTTACCACAGAATCAACAATCAAAACATGACATGGCAAGTTCCCAACTAAATTTATAATCGATTACGTTTTATATACAATTCTAAACAGGTGTGTCGAGGTTTAAAGGAAGTCGGTGTTTCAGCTGTTTTGCAGTTTTCTGGAAGTTTGTTCCAAATTTGTGGTGCTTAGATGCTGGAAGCTGCTTCTCCTCGTTTGGTTCTGGTTCTGGGGATGCAGAGCAGACCAGAACCGGAAGACCTGAGAGTACTGGCCCTGAGAGAATTAAAAAGGATTTGAAAACTTAAAGCTGAATGCGGACAGAAACGTGTTAAACCGGACCGCATGAAGCGCTGTGTTTACATCGAAACTCCACCTGATGCAACAAAATGGGGGCGGGATCGCTCCGCTGAGCGCTGATTGGACAAGTCGAAGCCGGAAGTGACGTCGGCAGCGGCCGTTTCACCTTTAATTTAAAACCGGAACAAACAGATGAGGAGTGGATCGGCCGCTGAATGTTTTCTCAGGTGTTTAATGTGAGTGTGAGGAAAAACTGCGTGTTAATAATAAGGTTTCTGAAGGGAACAGTAACTGTGAGCTCATCTGGACCGCAGCTGGACACCAAACGAACTTCAAGATGATTCCTCAACATTAGCTAAACAGCAGTGTTTCTTGTTTTGCTTTCTCCCGACGCGTCCTTATTCATGTGGAGGGAATCACTTTAGGGTCTCTTAACGCGTCTGCGTCTCAATGGCGGCGGCATCATTTGCCAGAACCAGGCGGAGAGTCAGCGAGGCGGCCGCGCTGCTGTGGCCGCTGCTCGGCGCGTGTCTCTGGGCTGCGGCGCTCGGCTACAAGCCGGTCATCATCGTCCACGGGCTGTTCGACAGTTCCGACGACTTCAAGAACCTCCAGCGGTTCATTAATGAGGTGAGCGGCTAAAAACCAATTCAGTGCACCATGTGGGACAAAAATATGCATGAAAATTCAGCATGTGTAGTTTATGAAGTTAATACTTTATAGCTTTTAAAAGTTTAAAATGTTGCTATTTATTCAGTATCGGAACATCAACACTATTATTTGCATTTAAAAACAGATTATTTTGGTAGAAAGTGGCCCAACTAGTTATACAAATAAATCCACTAAATGCTGCACACATTATTTTCTGTTTTGACTATTTTTTGTTTTGTTTCATTTTTCTTCTCCCCTCTAAGTTCTTTTGCATTCGTTATTTTTTTCTTTATCTGATCTCTAATTATTTTTTATTTTTAAAAGTTATTTTTTTCCTAATTGCATAAAGACAGAGGGGAAATTAATGTTACAGTAGGACACAAAACACATAGTGTAAAACAGTCATTTAAAATACTAGTGTATAAAAAGTTAATTAAAAGAAGAATGTAGATATATCCAAGTCAGTAAACGAAGAAACAAATTATTTGGAGCAGTTTGTGCATTAGGTAAACTTAAATGAAGATTGTTGTAAAAGCAATTAAATGTGCTCTGTCCTGTGTGTTTTCATAAGTTCATATAACATCCTAGTAAACATTTATAAACTCTCAAACTGGAAATGTAGCAATGGTTAAAAGAAGAGGAAATTTTGTGGGCTTTTTGAAACCATAGAGGTTTCGACCTGTACTTCCTCTTTCTTTCCTACTTTGAAGCTGCAAACCAAAACTAGAAAACCAACTAAATATAAACTTTTTCTGCTTCACTTAGTTTTAACTTCCACAACATTTCCTCAAGTGCCTTCCAACCCCAAGTGAAGTTTAGTTTCTGTCCTGCAGTCTCATCCTGGGACCAATGTGACGGTCATCGACCTTTTCGACAGAGGTGCCAGCCTGAAGCCCATGTGGAAGCAGGTGGAGGGATTCAAGGCAGCCATTTACCCAATAATGCAAAACGCTGCAGATGGAGTTCATTTCATCTGCTACTCTCAAGGTGAGCACATTCTTGGTGACACAGTAGCTCAAAGAAAGTGCTGGTATGCGACCCGGGCAGCAGAATTGATCTTACATAAGCAGTTGACTGTAATCTCTAAGAGTTTCTCTCAGCGCTTATTGCTGGATGCATTTTTTATGATGTTCGGGATTTCTGATGGAAACTCCCTACAATCACAGACATGCAGATTAGACCTTTAGACTTTTTGCCAAGGTTCTAATCAGGTGTTTTCTCAGAAATGCATATTTAGAAACAAGCATGCAGAAATTGGAATTTGATTTCTTTTACTAAAAGTGTTTGTTGAGGTTTTGGATCATAAATGTATTTTTTTCTTTTTATAGTTTAAGTTTCTCTAATTTATGTTGATGTTTTTTCTGAAATTAGAATTTCCTGAGTAGTTTCTATATTTATGTAGTTCAATTTCACAAAGGGAAGCTTGTAAATGACATAGACTCATTACAGAAAGACTGACATGTTTTTGGTGTTAAATTTGTTGATTTGTGAATTATATCTAATGAATAAATTAAATACATGTTTGTTACTTTAGGTGGACTCGTTTGCAGAGGGATCCTCTCCACTCTACCCGACCACAACGTTCACTCGTTCATCTCTCTGTCTGCGCCTCAAGCTGGGCAATATGGAGGTGTGCGCGACGTTGTTATAAAAATAATAGCAACAAATGTCATGGAATAAATTACTTTAACGAGAGAAGAAATAAGAAATGTATTAAAACAATGAGAACAGAAATACAGAGTCAAAGGAGTCTCTGTCTCTGGGTGTTTTCCAAAAGAGAGAAGAGAGGGTTGATTGGACAATAGGTGTGAATCCCTGATTGTTATGTAGGGATTCTGTGGAGCCCAACCAAATGGTCTTGCCATTTGTCTATTGTTAAGGAAAGGGGGTTGATCTGTGATGCTAAAGGGGCCAGATAAGTCCTGGGTTGGGGAAGTAACGCTAGATGGATCAATGACATCTCCTGCTGTTATGGCACTGTACAAGTCTGTAGGAGAGCAGCTTGACCAATCACATGATAAGATCATGCAGTCACATGACCTCATCATCAGACACAATCTAAAGCATAAAAGGGGTGAGGAGCACGTTATAAAATTTATGAGTTTATTAAATCCAGAGTTGGGTACCAACTAGTTACATTTGCATGAGTAACTTTTCTGAAGAAAATGTCCTTTTAGGAGTATTTTACTCAAGAACAGGTCATTGCTACCTGTTCTTGAGTAATGATATGATGAATTATTTGGGAAAGGTTCTGGAATCTGTAACTTCACTGTGAACAAACATGTTTTAACCAGAAATTTATCACAAACAGACACACAGCTGTAGTTTTTGTTTAAAGTTTTATAAGGTTTATATCGAAAGAAAATGATTTGGGGAAATGTTTCTTTTGGCTGATCTTATTTTGTTCCTTAAAATACCAAAATGTCCATTTATCTTTATATTTTGATTCATTAGAATGTAATTTTTAAATATTAAATGATTGATATTTTGATCTGTTGCTCTTTTTACGAACTACTTTTTCACTCTTACTTGAGTAATTTCTTGGACAACCACTTTTTACTTTCAGTTGAGTGAAAACTATTTTTGAAATAGTGCTACTTTGACACAGAGTATAATTTCTGGGTTTTCTGCTCACCTCTCATTAATCCTCTGGATCTTCTGCTTCTTATTTCCTCTCAGATACAGACTACCTGAAGTATCTCTTCCCTCAGTTTGTGAAGTCGAACCTCTACCACCTCTGTTACACGGCGATCGGTCAGAGGGTTTCCATCTGCAACTACTGGAACGGTGGGTAGTAACTAGTTACTTTTACTCAGTTACAGTTACTTGAGTAACGTTTTGAACAACAAATGCTTTTTGCATTTTACTTTTACCTTAGTAAAATAATTATGAAGTATTTGTACATTTCTGGATTTTCTACACACTGAATTAAAAACAAACATGTTTTAGCCAGAATTTCACCAGAACCAGACCTGCAGTTTTTGGTAAAGTTTCACATGTTTTATATTGAAAGAAACTGATATGAATTTATTTTTGTTTTGTTTTTTATTTTACCTTATTTCGTAATGTTTGTACATACTAACGGTTTTTCTTAACTTCCCGTTTAGGACAGTTGATGTCATTTTTAGCTATTAAATGGTGAATAATTTGATCAGTTACTCAGTACTTGAGTAAAACATTGTCTTACTCTCAGTAGAGTAATTTCTTGAACAGCTACTTTTTACTTTTATTTGAATAAAAATGTGTTGAAGTCGTGCAGCTCTCAGGGCACTTTGTGAAATCCCCATTCCTCCTAAACCTTTTAGATTTTGAAGTTATAAAATCTCAACTTGTTTCTGTGTCTCTGTCTCCAGACCCCCACCACAGAGACCTGTATGTGAACTCCAGCGACTACCTGGCTCTGATTAACAGCGAGAGACCAAACCCAAATTCTACAGGTTGGAATAAGTTTAATTATGTCTAAATAAGTAATGGCATAATAAAGCAAGTTCTCAGGATCAATAAAGTTTAAATTCTAACAAACGTTTAATACAAGAACTGGAAGACATTTTAAATATCCAAAATAAATAAACAAAACAACAGAAACTGGCTGAGACCGAAGCACCAGATTGAAGACTTTTATCGTCCAGCTTTTGGTAGAAAAAAGAGAAAATAGAAAAATGATGCAAATGAAAATCCATGTACCTGGAGATCTAGTCACGTTGTTTTGTTTAATGGGTCGAACTTCCTCCATCAGAATGGAAGGAGAACTTCCTGAAGATCCAGAAGCTGGTTCTGATTGGAGGCCCGGACGACGGCGTCATCACCCCCTGGCAGTCCAGGTGAGTTCACAGCACAGCTGGTTTGAGAAACAACACAGAGATCATTTCTAGTGGAAGGTTAGAAAAAGCAGAACCTGGTGCGCCGCTACTTCTCTTCTCATGTTTTCCAAGCAAACACATCAAATCTCCCCTGAAGGTTTTATATTTTCCCAGGGTCACAATGGTTCATGCCCAGTTCACATGTTTAACAGCGTTTCTTTTTTATGACGGGGTTTTCCTTAGATCTGCTGATTCTCATGTGACGCTCACGCTCTCCCTCTCTTGTGTTTTACAGTCAGTTTGGATTTTATGACGACAACGAGACGGTCATCGAGATCCAGCACCAGGATGTGAGTAGAAATCAGACGCAAAATTCAGCCAGTTTTCCATTTATCAGGAACTTACAGAGGTTGCTGGTTGAGGTTGTGTTTTCCAAATTAACTTGAAACTCAAGTTAATTTGGAAAACAAATTAACTAACTTAATTTGTTTTCCAAATTAAGTTAGTTAATTTAACTAACTTTTCATTATATGGAAGACACTGATGATTAATTTAATCAGAGGGTCTGTTTTTGTTTTTTGTAATCAAAAATACCATTTTGGATTGGAAGTCTGTTCGTGTTTTCAGGTTTTATAACGGAAACTATTTTGTGTCAAAACTATTCAATTAAAAAAACAACTCCTCCCAAATTCTGACACTTCCTCTTTACGTGGTTTTCATAATTTTATTATGGTTTACTTCATATTTTCATATTTCTAAATGTGTTGAAGTCATGGTACAAAATGGTACAAAATAATTTTTTGCTGTAGAGTTTTATGTTTTTTCCTATAATGAGCCTAACATAGTGAGATAAATGTAATTTTCAATCTAAAACATAAGATTCTAAGCTAAACAAAAAATGCATAAAGGGTAAAGTTTCAATAATGGAGGTTTGTGATGCTGAATATTTTGGTATCAATTTGATGCCGCCAGTATCACCAATACTGATACACATTATTCATTTATAATGAATAATTAAGCTTTTAGGAGTTTTGGTGGTTTTCTGTTCTGTGTTTTAATAAGTAATGACATGATTTACATATTTTCTTTAACTTTAACATAATTTTTATTATGTTAAAATGAGAGTATACTTTCTTACTATCTTGATTTTAAACGCAGATTGTGCATTCAGCTCAGAAGAAGTGTTCAAACTGCAAAAATTTAGCAAAACAAACATTTGTGTTTGAAGAGCGGAGTTGTTTCTTCTATCCTGCACTCAAAAACGCCTGAAGGTTTGTGAAGTTTCTGACGGTGAAGCCTTGCAGTGAAAGCTGTTTTCCCCCTGCAGCTGTACCTGAGAGACGTTTTTGGCCTGAAGACGCTGGCGGCCCGCGGCGACCTGTTCTTCTGCACCGTTCCGGGCGTCGAGCACGTCTGGTGGCATTCGAATGAGACGGTGTTCCACACGTGCATCGAGAAGTGGCTGGTGTAGCCACACACACACTCACACAGACAGATATTCTGCTATTTATTAAGCTCATACCATCTTAAAATCCAGAAATATCTGATGACTGACCATTTGAGTCAGATATCAAACAGCGATTGCTGGATTTATTTCTTCTTTCTCAGTAAGTTGTTGCTTTTGCTAATGAGAAATCTTTATTTATGCTCATATTTAAAGAAGTTGTAAATGTATTTGTTTGCTCTCCTGGTAAGACTCCAGTGACAAGAAGAGAATTTTATTTTAAATATACTGCAGGTAACTTTTTAAAACAAAGTGCAACAAAAACACCCAAATTTTACATGTAAAATTCAAAATTTATTTTTTTTATCGGCATTTTATTGTTTTCTGTTGACCTCAAAAAGTTGTAAACGCATCTAAAGTGGATTTAAATCATTGGTCAGAGCAGGGATGAGCTGAAAAATGATCCAGAATTGAAAGAGTTCATCACTCTTTGGTGTAAAAGCTGTTACAGAGTTAAGAAAACTCAAAATTCAACCTGCAGGCATTTTAAAGGAAACCATTTTTTAAAATATGTCAAGGCGTCTCTTCAGTTCAGGAAAAGAGAGCCAGGCTTTCAGCACGTAACAGGAAGGCTGAATGCAGTTCAGGAAAGTTGGTTTCTTTTGAATTTTTAAAGGTTTTGTCATAAAAAATCTTTTGATTTTGTTCTATTTTGGTTCTTAAATTGGAATCAGGTTTTATTGGCAGCTTAAAAATTTACCGTCACTATTTTGTGTCTAATTACCATTTGCTTAAGGTTTTTATTGACTTCCTTCAGACTACTAAAATAACTCATTTTCATTTTTAGACCTCCTGTGGCTTTGCAAGAGATACTCATAACACTGGCCCCATAATATTAAACTTTTATTTTAAGTGCTAACTTTGAAATACATTGCCACAGTTAAACAAAACCCATGAGTTTTGTTTAACGTATGTCAGCGACACCATGCAAACCCGACCGTGCCTGAACGACCTGCTGTCGTCCTGTACAGATGATTACTGCCTTGCTCATCTACTGCAGACATTTATATCATGTTTAACCAGATCCTGACCTTTATTAACCTTTTATTGTCAGTGTGCATGAAAAAGCTGATCACCAGTATCAGGGTTTTTCCTCAGATTCATGCAGTACTCTAGACATGTTCTCCTACCGCTTTAGTGGATTAAGCCTTAAATGTTTTTATTTTCCTTACATGCCTCAGTGTTTCATGTCCAAAGTGCTTTGACACACTGCCTTCAGTGACGGTGCTAAAAATAAATAAATACATCTATTACATTATATAGGTATAAGTGTAAAGTAGTGCAAAGTGGCCAGTCAGGTAGTGAAGCGTTACTGATCCACTAAAAGCTTACAGTTCTGGTCAGACATCTACAATCTCCTCCTCGTGGGAATTCAGGTGTCATTTAACTGAACAAGATGCAATGGAAACATAAAAAAAAAACAAATGGATGCAAGTTACAGATAAACTGACTTCAATAAGCTTCTAAAATAACTTCCTGTTGGTTATTTGTCTGTTCTCTTTGCCACAATTGGTAAAGTCAAATAAACCTGTCCTACTGGTTTATTTGCAGTAGGACCGGGTGAAAAATCGATTTTATTGATCTTTTTTTTTTGGGAAAATGTGGATTATGTTCACCACTTCTTCAGAGTGATTTCAGCGCGACCAAGGCAGCCATCTTGTTTGTCAGGCTTATTTTCCAGCTTCTCTTTATTTCTGTTTTAAATTCAGATCAACTCTACGACAAAATGTTAGTCCAGCTAAGAATTTATATGTTTAATTACGAGAATAAAGTCATAACTCGGACAAAGTCGTTCATTAAAGCCTAAAATGACGCATCAATTTTCATGACGAGTGATTAGTGCACAACTGTCGGATCAGAACTGTACATGTGGTGTTTGTTACCCTCCATTACATTTAGATGACTCAGGCATTTCACTGGTTTTCATATTTAGTGGAAAAGGGATTCATTTTTTTCCAAAAACTGGTTACATTTTTATGTTTGCTGATTCTGCAACATGTTTTATTCATGTATATTTATCAAAAGAAGGGAAATGGAAATTTGTTTGTTAATGTGTGGAGACGGGAAGTGAATTATCGAAGCGTGGATTGCACATGGAGCGAGAAGGGAACTCATGAACAAAGTTTGCTTTCAAATGTGTTCAAGCTGCTTACAATTTTATTTTTGTTTACTTTTTGTGTCATTTATTACAAGAAACCCATAACTAATGAGTATGAAGGGACACCTTCTGTTCATTTGTTCTGCTTTTACAACCAGATATTGTAAATAAGGAACCTTTTTAAAACTAGAATGACTATTTTGGAAGTTTCTACAGTGTTTGTCCTGCAAATGAAAAGAAACTAAAAGCTGACATTTTCTCAATAAATACATTTGAACATACACATTGGTTTGTTTTGTCTTTTTCCAGTTATCTTCTGGATCTCTATGCAGAAGAAAACTGATAATAGGAAGAATGATAATTCACATGTCACATTGTTTAATTTTTTTTTAATTTTGTGATTTAATGGATAACCATGTATTGCATGAAGTCATCACCTATAAAAGGGTTAGAAATGTTAAAAACATCTTAAAATAAGTCTTACCATTAAAAATTAGGTTACGTTATTTTATTCAGCAAAATTAATAGGTTTTTATATTTTCCATATGAAGTAAAGCATAGTATATGCATTTCTCGATATTTTACCTATTAAAATATGTGAATACAATTTATATCAAAATTGTTATTGATCAAATTCATAAATGTACATTGCTGTATTTAAATCCCAGTGATTTTGATGGCAAATAGTTTTTCTCAGCTTAAAGATAGTAAATATCCATGTCTTAAGAAACAACATTTCCCATCATGCTTTGCGACCTCATCGCCGGATATCCGTCCGCGGCGCCACGGTAAGGCCCTTTTCCGTCTCAGAGAAGTGTGGTTCGGAGCGGCAGAAACGAGTGAGTTAAGATTTCAGTTTATTTTTGCCGCATTTGCCACAATAGCAAGTTGAAACCAACATCTGATGGCATTTCTGAGCAGCATTTATCGATGCATTAACTCAGGATGGGATAAGGTTCCCTAACGGCGGTTTTATTTATCTTAACCGTTCCGCTTTAGCATATGGCTAACCTGTTAGCACGTGTGTCTGCGGCACGTTGAGCCGTTCTGGCTTGTGGACGTCACATTTGGTTCATCATTTCATCAAATACTCCACTTATACGTGTTCCAATGCTATTGAGACAAAAACACAGGTTCAATATAATGAACCGCAGCACGTTTTGAACATTTCCTAACGCTTTAGTTGTGAAAGTTAAACGGGCTTCTACTGCGGCCTTCTGAGCTCTGATTAGCTTTTATGGATTCAGACACAGTGAGTGTCTAGTAAATTAATTTAATTTCATTAAAAATTAAAGTATTTTTACATACAGTGTATTTTGTGTTCATCTTGAAAAGTCTTGTAATAATGGAGAGAGATATTACGAAGCGGATGATGTTTTTGGTCATGTCTTTTCGATTCATTATTTTCTTAAATCAATTATTTTGATGATTTGTTTGGTTTGTTTTCCAACCAAGAATCATTTGCATCTATTAAAAGGTTTTTCTCAGTCCTGCTAGGTGAATTTTACATCTGATTTTTTTTTTTTTTTTTTAATAAATTAAAAAAGTGTAGCATTATAAACATTTTTATTTAATTATCTACCACCCTACATTGGTTTAATATCCCCGTAGTTATATTTTGGTGTGACATTTGACTTTTGATGCATTTTAAGGTGTGGAAACTATTTGAGTTGTGAATAAGAAAATTAAAACTCTTGCATCTTGTGAAATAATGTATATATTCTTCTGTCCATCCATCAGTCTTCTCGTTTGTCCTTCATATATATATTTTTAAATCTATTCTTCAACCAATTTGTCCTGGTAGTCGTCCATCGTTATTCAAACCACAATGACAAACTAAATCTAACAAATTCTTGGCAATTTATTTATACTTTTAATGTGTCTAAAGAGGATTTGAAACTAATCAATGTAGAATTTTGTCACGGCTGTTGTAGGAACTCTAGTAAGACTTTTTATTTAAAAACACGGTGGAGTTTTGTGTCTGTAAAGTAACATTTTCTTTGCGTCCTCAGTGACTGACTGGGAGACTGCCCCAGCTGTGGCTGAGACTCCAGAGATCAAGCTCTTTGGCAAGTGGAGCACCGATGACGTCCAGATCAACGACATCTCCCTGCAGGTAGCTGTCAGAAAGTCACACATCAGCTAACGTTGCCGTACGCGAGGCTAGAGTCACGTCTGGGTATTCACCTGTTGCCCTGTCGTGCTAGAGTTCTCGTAGAGGAACAGATCTCTGCCTATTCATTGGCTGTAGTCTCTGGTGGCCCAGCCAATCACCAGCTGAGATACACCGCCCACCCGAACGACGCTGCACATCTTTGAATGAGCTGCGGCTTTTAAAGGCATCTCTGTTTGCTGCAGGATTACATTGCGGTGAAAGAGAAGTATGCCAAGTACCTGCCACACTCTGGAGGACGTTACGCCGCCAAGCGTTTCAGGAAGGCCCAGTGTCCCATCGTGGAGCGTCTGACCAACTCCATGATGATGCACGGACGCAACAACGGCAAGAAGCTGATGACCGTGCGCATCGTCAAGCACGCCTTCGAGATCATCCACCTGCTGACTGGAGAGGTAACGTCTCACGAAGTCAGAAATGACCAGATGATTCTGGGTTGAAGGAATGAAGTGTTTCTATGATCTAACAGTCTTAGTCTGGTGAGAACTGACTCTGGGTTTCATAGTTCATGGAGCAATGTTTTCTTCTTTTTCTGTTGTTTTGCTCCACTTCCATATTTTTAATGCCAACTACTCACAGGGATCCTCCAGTCTGGATATAAATATATCTGTCTGGATGAGTATAGAAAACTAAAAAAAAACTATTTCCAGACATTATCTGTCCCATTGTTGGTGAGTTAATTTTGATATCAAATATGATCAAATCCAACAACTTTGCTCTGTTCATCTCTTCCTGCATCCTTCTGTCATTTATTGTCAAAAGTTTTCAAAATGAAAGTATCCAGAACTCATGAATGTTTTGACATTTTCTTCAATATCTGCTCAAAAAATTTGGAAAATTTAATCTGGATGAATTCAAAAGGAAACTGTTGTAGAGAAAGATTTGTATTTCTATTCTTTAGTTTTTAGTTTGGTGTCATTCCTTTATTGATTAAGGATTTTACAAGTTGTTTATTTAAAGCCTGATTGGTGAAAGGATCTTAAATGCATAATTTAATATATTCTTTTAAAAAAACTACTCAGTTTTCTTCTTGACATTTGAAAATTGAGGGATTTTAGTTTAACCACTAAAAGCAAGATGCATTTAAAATGTAATAAAAAGCTTCCATCAGTCCCTCCATCATTCATGTGCCCATCCTGTCATCCTTTGTCTTGTTTTTCTAAATGTTTTTTTTTCTATCATTTTCTAAAGTTGTCAGTTTTTGAGTCACTTCTCCAAATTGAAAAGATCATACATTTTATCCAACATTGACATTAAATATGGAACCTGGGAAACCTCAGACTATAATTGTTCTAAATTAAATGTGTGAAAAATAAGTTTCTCCACTGTTTAATCTCCCTCTTTAAGTAGTCTCTGGTAGTTTCTCTGGGAAACCTATTGGGAAAACGGGAATTATTTTTTGATACTTGTTCCTGATGTAAATTTAGGTAAGCTTTGCACTTTTATAATTAAAAATTGGCTTAAGATCTGGTTTCTGTTTGATTCCAGAAACAGCAGTTCTTGAAAATAAATGTTTTAGTTGCACTTCTATCCGTCTGCATCTTAAATGATTTTAACTTTGTCAGTGGAGGCAGAGAAAAGCAAAGGTGATGCAGGTTGTAGCTCAGCTTGAAGGAAAAATACTGAATTATGATATAAAGGCTCCCATGTTGCTGTCATATAAAACATTTTCTTTAACTTGTGCAGAACAAACTCGACTCCAAAAAGCTACTGAAGAAGTGAGGGTTTGGTCGACGTTTCCTCCAGGTTGTATTTAAAATCTTCTGCCTCCACATTTGCTTCAGAATCCTCTGCAGGTGTTGGTCAACGCCATCATCAACAGTGGACCTCGTGAGGACTCCACCCGTATCGGGCGCGCCGGTACCGTCAGGAGGCAGGCCGTGGACGTGTCGCCCCTCCGCAGAGTCAACCAGGTAGAAAAGTCCAATCTTTTTTTCTTAAATCCGGGGAAAGTGAGGCTAGAGTCACGTCTGGATATGATCCGTTGTCCCGGTGTGCTAGAGCGCTCGCAGAGAAAATGTCTTTGCTTATTCATTGGCTGCAGTCCATTTGTGACCCGGTCAATCACCAACTCAGACACACGGCGACACCGCCGCATGTTTTAACTCTGCTGAAACCGACCCGCGACTCTCAGGGCCTTAATCTGAAACGTTCTGCTGTCTGCAGGCCATCTGGCTGTTGTGCACAGGAGCAAGAGAAGCTGCTTTCAGGAACATCAAGACCATCGCTGAGTGTTTGGCTGATGAGCTGATCAACGCAGCCAAGGTAACTCACAGCCTGAAATCAGACCATATTTCTGCCTCAGATGTTCTGAACTTTTCTTCTTGGTTTCTGTTCCAGGGTTCTTCTAACTCTTACGCCATCAAGAAGAAGGACGAGTTGGAGAGAGTCGCCAAGTCCAACCGTTAAACATGTTCGCTGTCAGACAAAACTAATAAATTTGGGAAAATTTCAACTAGTGTGTGTTTTGATTGGGGTGACACTAATATTTTTTGGTGCAATTGTGAAAACATTGAAAATTACAAACTATTTACTACGTTTTTTTAGGTAACTATGGCTCTGCCTGCATAAAAACGTTTCAATCTGAAATGGGTTTCTTCAGGATGCCACTTAGTGTGATTTTAAACTTCGCATGCTAACTGCATTTAATCAGATTTACTGACATTTATCTTTGAAAAAATATCGGAGAAAATCTAAAGGTTTGTTTTTTACGTAAAGTTAACGAAAAACTACGTTACTTCTAGAAGCTAAACTGAAACAAAAACTACTGTTAACGTCACAAAGGTTTTAATTACTGATTATCAATGGTTTATTAGATTAAAATTAGTTCCAGTCGATTAACCAGTAATGTTTAAGTGATTGAATTAAAAAGTAAAGGATCAGCTAGAAAAAGCCTGATCTTTGGTTTCTAATTTGAATCATTTTAGTTGGTTGTATTTGCCATAAAGAATGAATAAAACGACTTAAATTGACGATTAAAACTTATAATGATTAAATGAAGACTGGAGTCAGGGTGAAAGTTAAGATTTTATTTCCACAACTACAAATGAATATTCTAGGAAGCTAAAACATCCTTCGTTGAGCAGCTCGCTGTATTTCCCTAAACTAAAACTACACTTTGTAATGAATGAAATATGAGTTATTTCAGTTCTTACAGGTGAACCTTAAAGGACAGTGATTAGAAAATTAAACTTTATTATTTCAAGCCTTTTAAAATGAATGTAATTAACTTGTAGATTAATCTCTGAACAGTTATAATTCACTTTAGTGGTTTAGATCTTGTGCTCAATTAAAAATATAACACTACTTGTATAAAAAAATCACTAAACCATCTGGGTTTCTTCTCTCTTGTGCCAAACCTGCAGAAAAGTAGCATTTTTCTTTGTACTGTAAAATGAAATGACAGGATCTGACTGCAGCTGGACTTTCAGCAGGGGGAGCAGCTGCTCCACAGATCTCTGTCCTGAAACCATTATTATTATTGAACACTGTTTTTACTTTGTGGGCCGTGACTAATGAGCCACCAGGATAAAAAGCTGCGTGATTATGTGACGGCGTCCTCAGAAATACGTGTGCTTTCTGTTGATGAGCAGGCAGAGCGAGGACAGAGACGCTCCCAGCTTGGACGCTTCGCTGCAGGCCGTCGGCAGCAGGGTGTAGTCCTGCAGCTTCTGGAAGGCCTGCAGAGAACCGACAGGAAACGATTCACTCATCCAGTTACAGAGTCATCGCTGGCTCAGGCTGATGCAGGAGGAGGCGGATAACGGCTGCTGGAAAGCAGAACGGCTGAAATGAATCACTGGCATGACACTCGTTCACGATCGGAAACTTGGTTGGGCGTCTGCTTATTGCTAAATCAGGATTTTACTCTAGTCCAGGGTTTCTCAAACTTTCTCAGGCTGAGGAACACTTAACCCACCGGGGTCAAACATAAGGCCCGGGGGCCAAATCTGGCCCACCACACTGCAAAAATGTACTAACTTAGCAAGCACTTTAGTTTCTAGAGCAAATATCTCAATATGCTTGAAATAAGCTAAACTAACTTTTCAAGAAGACATGGAAAAAAACTCATTGAAATTGATGGGAAAATACTAGATTATTTAATTTAAAACATGGAGGAATTGTCCTGTTATAAGTAAATTTATCTGCCAACGGAATATAACGTTTTCATCAATATTAAGAATTTATTGACTTAAAACAAGCTTCAACATATTGCTGATTAGTTACTTGTAAGATAGTTTTGTGTTATTTTAAGTGTAGTAAGATATTTAGACTAAAAACTAGACAAAAGTACTTGGTTATATTTGCTAAGACAGTGTGTTTTTGCAGTGTGGTGTAAAGTGTGCAGTACAGTTTTTCCCACATTTGACAGCTGTGTAGTTAAATATTGTTTTATTAATCAAATCAAAACGTTTTTATCGGATTACTGCCAAAATACATCAGTCAACACCTCCAGTTGAATTGCGGATGCGGAAATTAATGCCCAAAAAAAGAAAATGCATATTTTTTTTTACATTTCTGCATAACAAAGTTTGTTGAATTTTTTTTCAGAAAAATGGTCAAAACATCGGCTTTAAGTGATGCCAACTCCCACCTCCAGGTGGCAGCATTGTTTACTTCTATCCTTATTTGAGAGGAATTACATATTGCAACGTTTTTTGCTTTTTTGCTCATTTTTCTTGATTAGCATCAGAAAAATTTTGATTCTTATTGCAAAAAAAAAAAATTAAAATTAAAAAGTGCAATTCTGGAAAACTGATTGATGTGAAAAGATGTTCAATATTTCATTTTAAGAAGAACTTATCAAATGCAGAGACGCCTCTAACGTTTATCTATCAGGGTGATTGATACATTCTGGCGCAACCGGCCCTTTAAGAACTTAATGTGACCCAAAAGTCTTTTGTTTTAATTTTTGTATTGCAACATTTATACATTTTTCATGCAGTTTTGGCTTAATATCTGAATATGTTCTTTCAGCAAATAGCCTTTTTTTTGAGTTTCTACACTCCAGTTGAAGATTAATTAAATACTTTCCTCATGAATATTTTTACTTTATTCTTTAAATTCTGTTTTTAAGCTGAAAAACACCAAAAACATTTTATTTATTTACAATCAGAGGAAAGTATTTTGAATATTCCAGGACAGTTAGGAGCCATTTTCCACCCAGATGGATGTGATGTGAGATAAAACCGTGGTAGCTGCTGTGAACTCACGCAGACGCTGTCGGGACACTCCTCTGCGGGCCGGTGCAGCAGGAAGTCCCGTTTGGACGGGCCTTTAACGTAGATGCAGTTGGCCGCAGTTTCCTCCGGGACGGTGAGAACGTCGTAGTGGTGATCGGTCAGCTGCTCCATCATCTGAAACCAACACACTAAACCTCAGACAGCTAAAATATCATTATTAGAAGAAAAAAAATGAATGAACATCCTGTCCTATTTTAGGAAGCACAATTTGTCACCTTTAAAGCAAAAACAAACAAGAAAAGAAAACGTATCTCAGGGTCTTTTTAAGCCACGCTACAAAAACAGTGTAAATATCTTACTAAACATGAAATGAGCCAAAATTAACAAGTACATTTTTACAAAGTTATAGGAGCTTTTTCCAAGTCAATAATTCTTAAATATTGATGAAAAAGCACAAGTTCCTTTGGCAGATTATTTCACATATATGATGGAAATGTCATGATGTAAGTTTAATAATCTGCCAGTGGAACAAGTAGTTTTTTAAAATCAATATTAAGGAATTATTGACTTAAAACAAGCCTCTATATCTTCCTGAAATGTGTTATTTAAAGTGTACTTAGATATTTACACTAGAAACTAGACAAAAATAAGATTTGGTGTTTTTGCAGTGTAGATATTTCACTTATATTCCAGCATGTGGGAGCGGAGCAGCGGGAGGAAACGGTTTCTCTCACCCTGAGGGTCTTCTTGGCGCCGTCGCCATTGCTGATGATGATGGTGTCCGGTCCGCCCATGGAGCAGAAGTTCTTGAGCCTGGCACCGCCGCAGACCGGGACGGTGGACACTGCAAAGTCCTGAACAGAAGATTTAAAGATGAACGTTTTGAGACCCGAGTTTCAGGGTTCGGTCGACGTTAACCAGTTCATGAATTATAGAAAGCTTTTATTGAGAAACTCGTAAAAGTTTAATGTTTCCATCTTTGTCAAGAGTCGAGACAAACGTCATGCGACTCTTTATTGAAATCAGATTTGAATCGACATTTCCATCCATGTTTTCAGAAAGAAACAAAAGAAGAATGAAAACTGGGTCAAATTCCTCTAAAGGAAAAAACATATGAGCACGACAAACACTTCCTGTTAAATCCCCGCCCAGAGCGCACGAACACCATCCACCCAAACAGCGTGCATAAAACCGGCTGGGTGTGTGTGTGTGTGTGTGTGTGTGTGTGTGTGTGTGTGTGTGTGTGTGTGTGTGTGTGTGTGTGTGTGTGTGTGTGTGTGTGTGTGTGTGTGTGTGTGTGTGTGTGTGTGTGTGTGTGTGTGAGAGAGAAAGAGAGAGATGCACTCAGCAGAAGTGGGGAAAATCAATCCTGATGTTGGTTCTCATCAGTCCAGAGGGAGGGCAGCGTGCGGTCCTTCATTATCCCAGGAATGAGGCGACCTCATTCATCACCGCTCGCAGACAAGAATTCCCAAAATGCAATAAAGCAAATGACCACCTGCTCACTTTAGCAGCAGCTCTCTGTTTACGGTCCTGGCAGCGACCCGGCCTCGACCGCGCAAATGTGGTAATTTAACACTTTTCGCTTCCTCCAACTTCTCTGGAAGAACTTTAAACTCCAGGATCTTTAAACTCCAGGATCTTTAAACTCCAAGATCTTTAAACTCCAGGATCTTTAAACTCCAGGATCTTTAAACTCCAAGATCTTTAAACTCCAGGATCTTTAAACTCCAAGATCTTTAAACTCCAGGATCTTTAAACTCCAAGAACTTTAAACTCCAGGATCTTTAAACTCCAGGAGTTTAAATCAGGCTGGTGTTTTAGTGACAAACGCTTCACGATGTCTTTAAGGCTTTAAAGCTTAAATCATCTGTTTCTGAATATGACACTAGATTATTTAGGAGGTGAAACAAATTAGGAAGCTGGAGAAAAACAGAAGAAATGCCTGGATTTTAAATTACTCACAGCAAATGATCTGAATGTTCAGCAATGAGACAGCAGGAAAAAAACTGATAAAAGGTTTAAAAAGATCAAAAATCACACGGATGGATGGACGGATGGATTCAGTCTTTTGACAAATCCAGGGAATATAAATATTCCTGTTTTTCTTGCCTTAAATTCTTCTCCAGATTCCCCCAGACTGTCAGGTCCCTGAACGCACCGCTCCTCTATGAAGTCTGCGGCTTCTTACCCTGAAGGTGTCTGCCAGCACCTCGGCTCCTCTACGGTTGGTGTGGGAGGAAATCCCCACGAAGAACTCCCTCCCTGTGAACAGGACGTCGCTGCCCTCCAGCGTGGCGCCGCCAGAGTCGCCTTGTTCGTCGCCCATCTCAACCACGGTCAGGTTGAGCTCTGACATCACCCGCCTCACTGCGTCCGCCTGAAGAAGAGGAGAAACAGGCACAGGAGGCGCCCCACTGTTGAACTTTAAATGAGCTCAGCTGGCGAAGAGTTGCAGTTCTGAAAATCAACACTAGATGGCACTGAACACAACACAGTGCTCCTTTAAGGATATTCTCTATTCATTAAAAACAGGTTAACTGCAACTTTTTTAGAGTTGTTAGCTAAAACTTTCCATTGAGTGACTGATGCATAAGAACAGATCTATTCAATCTAATTCTATGTGACATTATGCTTTATTACTTATTTTACATTATATTTAGAATTCCTAATAATTTCTGAACTTGAAAGAAAGTTTGTATTGTTTTTGTCCATTTCAGTTTCTTTATTATTTATTTTACATTGAACTCACTGAAAAAATTAATGTTGCTTTTTGATGTTGACCAGTTGATAAAGCTCTTGAAATGTGCTGTACTGGTGCAGAGTTATCAAACAACTTTATACTTCAGTACATTTATATCTGTGTTTTTAGACAACATTTCTCCAGTGGTCAGCCTTTAAAGGATTATTGATTATTGATGGAAAAACAGAACTGGTAGTAAAAGTAAAAACAAAGTAAAAGTCTAAAAAATCTAAAAACAATTTATTCTCTGCCTACATTTTCCAAATAGAACAGATTATTAAACTTATAACAAGATATTTTTCCTGTTTTAGTGAAATAATCTGCCTAGCAACCAGTAACCCTGGTTTTTATTAATATTGAGGAATTATTTACTTAAAAGAAGCTTCTAGAGCTTGTTGAAGTTACTTGTAAGTTATTTGTGTCTTATTTCAAGTTTGCTAAGATACTTGCACTAGAAATGAAACCAAAAATACTTGTTAAGATTGAATATTTTTGAGGTGTAGAGTTGGGGGGATGTGCTCCAGCTTCCTGGTTTTAGTCAGAACCGCAGCAGCAGCAGCCAGTTGTTCAGCTGGGCCGTTCCAGCTGCTTCTCTTTCCTGAAACAACCCCAATGTTTCTGAGCCCCACTGGTGGATTTCCTGGTGTTCTGCGTTACCTCGCTGCGCCTCTGCTGCTTGAACGGCCTGGTGATGAGCGCCGTGTCTCCCTGGATCACCGCCACGTCCTCCACCCTCCAGCTCTCCGGCAGCTCGGGGTCGGGGGGGATTTCGATCAGCTGGAGGCCCACCTTCTGCCTCAGCGCCCCGGTCAGGCAGCCGAACTGACGCTGGGCTTTGGCCTGGTCCACCGTGACCTCCCCGTTCTCACGGCCCTCTCCAGCTGTTTTCCCAAAGGTCTCTGGGATGCCTCTCACCACGGCGTGGGTGAAACGGCCATAAGGGCACATGTTCGCCATGACTCCAGCTCAATGCTTCTGCTGTGGAACGGGGGAAAAAAAACTAAAGTGGGTTTTCTCCGTCCAGACAGAGGGAAGAGGAAGTGGGGACGTTTTAAGCAGAGATCCTCATCCTGGTTGGCTTCTTCATCGATTATCTGATCCAAGCAGACCTAAGAGAGGAAGAGGAGCACATCAGCATTCAGGGCACCAAAATACACTTGCAGCTAAAGATTTGAACGTGAAAACAAGCCGGCATTGTTTAGCGCTGGAATATCTGATAAGACTGGGATTTGCTGCAGCTTTCCCCCAGATGTGGGACAATTGGCCTTTTATCATCTTTCCTGTAAGTCACAGCAGCCCCCCGCGGAGAGCCTGCAGAGAGGGAGCGGGTCCCTCCATACAGGATGTTCTCCTTAAAACTAAAGCAACAAGTGCTCCAATTTAAAATTCAAGTATTTTTAGGACAGAGCAGCACATCAAACACATCAGGAATACTTTGAAAAGCTTAAATTAACATTTGTTCCCCAACTCTGACCCTCTCGCTCAGAGTTGCATTAAAATGTGATGGCAGAGTTTTGATCACTTTAATCCGGTTTTTGTTTGGGTTCACCCGGCTGCAGGAATCGCCGCCCCAACAGTCCAGCAGATCTTTCCAAACACTTTGATGATGTTCCTCATCTTTCCAAAACAACAGCGGGGAGGAAACCATCCGGCTGGGAAACCAGGTCAAACTCTGACTCCGCGCCTGCTCACCTGTTTTCAGTGACTTTCTTATCCCTTCTGCTGGGTTTTTATCCAGTTTCATTTAATTTCCACGCCAGCTCTGCTCCCGTTACTCGCTGGATCCCTTTTTCTCTGCTGACCAATCGGAGAGTCAAGAAGGCGACCGTGGATGGGAGGACTTCCGGTTGGGTTTTTCAAAATAAGGCCATTCGCTAACCCGAAATATGACCGTTGATCAGACGTCATACTTAATCAAAGGCGTTTTAAAGTGACAGATCACACTGCGTTGGGCAGATTTGGTTCAATAACGGGGATAAATTATGAATATTATGTTTTAAATAAGTTTAAATGTATAGTTAAAAGACCAATTAAATATAGCAGAAGCTACTATTTATGGTTTGGGGACTTCAGCCAATCAGCATTAAGGAAAACAAATGGAGCTCTAGGATTGGATGCTTTGCTCACCAGATAATTCCCTTTTCCCAAGATGCATCAGTATCTCATCTCTACAAATAATTAGAAATTATGTTCCACAGAAAAATCCAGAATTAGCAAACAAAATAAAGTTTCTAAAGGACAGAATAATGAAAAAGATATTTTTTTTACGTTTGTTACTTTTTTATCATTTCTGTCATTTATAATTTACTAGTACTCGCTACTTACCTTCACACAATCCCCAAATTTCATAAAAATCTCAACAAATGGAAAATAACATTAGAAAAAAAAATGTAAATTGAAAGATATGGTGTAGTAAAACCATTCTTAAAAATACTTTTTTCTTTTTCCAAACGTTACTCAAGTACATGTAACAGAGTAAATGTAAGTAGCTACTTCCCAGTACCTCTGATAGTAAATATTTACTTCTATTGGTGACAGTGGTGCTTTTATTTTTTGAAGCCCAGTTGCACGACTTCCGGGTTCGTCGTATATTTGAAGGTGGCTTGATGCGGCTGCTCTCGCGGCGCCCCCCATCCCCCACCGCCCAGTCCAGACTCAATCAGCTTTGACTCTCCTGTCAGAGACTCTGATGTTTTAAATCTCTGTAATTAATCACGATCACGAAGAACCAACCCGCCTTTCCTTTTAGCCCGTTAGAATAAATAAATAAATAAATAAAATACAGTAATCAAAATGACCACGGATCAACTCGTGGGTGTTGTCCCTGAATTAACAAGCATAAAGAAGATTGAATTCAGTTAAAAATTACTACACAAGTAAATGAATAAATGACCAAATTTGTAAGGTGCTGACCATATAACGAATAGTCTGTCAAAGTTATGATTATTACAACATGAGAAAAAGACAAACAACAACAACAATAACAGTGTGAAGTTTTATTGTATGACTATAATTGCACGAAATACATATAACAAAAAACATTTAAAATGACCAAAAGACATCAATAGTCTAAGATAAGACATCAACAATAACGTATGTTAAGCTTCAACAATATAAAAATAAAATGTGATTAAAAACACATATAATTGCAACAATAATGTGTAAAATTGCCAGAAGTAGCGCGAGAAATGATCCAATTTCAAAACAAACCCCATAAAATGAAACAGGAAGACTTAAAGGTGTCACACACACTGAAATCAATACGACACTTTAAACACGACTAAAGTAATAATGAATATAATTATATAAGGAATGTCAATGATCAAAATAGAAACAATTTAAAAACTGCAGTTATATCCATTATTATCTTGAGTTTACCAGTTTCAGTGAACAAATGCTCCATGTTTTCAGTGTTTTGTGCTTCAATGCTGCAGCTTTTGTCTTAGGGAGCCAAATTAAAGGCAGATTTGTGTTTTTTGAGGATTAAGGAAGCATCTGTAATCCTAACCCAACATCTCTGCTAACTGAGTCACATTTCAGATTATTTGACTGCAGATTGAGGAGCAACGTCTGTCAACTTTTCCAGCCATATTTGTGTTTGTGACATGGTGAAAGATAATCTGTCCCTTCCTGAAATGTGGGTCAAATGATGCGGCGATGGAGAGATAATGAGGCTGCCTCATCTGAATCCAGATGTTAATTAACTTTGTGGACAATTATTGGTGAAATCTGACTAAACTATTTGGTTTTCAGTGATTTTTTTTTTGTTGTAGATTTTAGCCTGGGAGGCTTTGTGCAGCCCATGTAATTATGGGCTGCACAATATTCCCGTCTAGTGACTGGACTGAGTTACTGCAACACTGAGAGACAGACAGGAAGTAGACAGAAACTGTGAGGTGGATTTAGGACGGCAGGGATGGAGGATGGTAGACAGAGGCCGCAGACGGGATTAAAGACTCCATCTGTCCAACACAATCCCTCAGAAAACACATAAAACAAACCAGACGACACTAAATCTGTCCAAAAAAAGAAAAAAAATTACTATTTACAAACATTTAAATACATTTAAACAACGTGAATGATGGTTTTCACTCCAAATATATCCAATAACAATAGGATTAACAGTAGATTTATTATTTTTAAAGGATTTGAGTGTATCATTTTTCAGAATTAAAATTAATTTTACTGTCAATGTGCATGAAGAAAATACAACACAATTAAAAAATATAGCAACTCTGGAAGGAAAGTAAAATAACTGAATAAAATAATAAATGAGTATATCTCAATAGATATGAAAATATAGCATATACCACTTTATTTTATTTTAACTGGTATTTTTCCATCCCAGTTAAGGAAAAAATAACGTCTCAGTTATATTACATATTTATAATATGTGTTTGTACACCATAAATAAATAAATATATTTTTTTATATATTTCCTCCCTGCTGACTTTATATGTTAATAAAAATGTATGTTTTTGTGAATATTTATAATATTTATATACATATAAATTATTTACATATTCATAAAATAATTTTAGTCATTATTTTATTGTCAAACATTTGTCATTATTTATAAGTAATTAATACTAATATTTATAATTTATTGACAAATTAATTTATAAATAAATACATTTTCATTTACATACAAATAAATCATTTTATATTTATTTACCCCATGTAAATAAATATATTATAAATACATTTATATTCATTAATAATAAAAGACCTGGTTTTAGTTTGTACTGATGATGATGAAAAATAATTGCAAATAAAAACTAAGACAGAGCATTTGTTTAGCTTAGAATGAGAATTTATTGATGGTTTAGTTAATATTTACAATATACTCTGAAAACTTGTAGCAAATCTTCATTTGTGTCTGACTTACTGCCAGAGCCAGCCCAAGGCGTAAGTGAGCTAAGCAGCTGCAGAGCATTCGCTGGCCACCAGGGGGCTCCAAACATCACTCTACATAGAGTTCTGATATCAAAATATCAAATTTGACATGTCAAAAGTCAAGCCAATTTAAATATTAGTCAAAGACAACACAAGTGAAGACAAAATGCATTTTTTAGATGAAAGTGTTTATTATTAAAGGATAAAAACAAATCATCTCACTGATTAGGCTTCTCTATTACAACACATGCAATCAAGTGTTTGAGACAACAATAAACAAACCTGGGTTAGTAAAGTGAAACAAAGTTAGAACAGTAATGTTAAAGCTGCAGTATAAGGATTTTTACATATTTGTTAAAACTGACATCATTTTTTGACAGAATCATATGAGACAGAAAATCTGCTAAAAATATGAGCTTCTGTGGTAACTGTTCTGTTCGTGCTTGATAAGAACCAGACGTTGTGCTTCTTCTTAGATGCTTTTATTAAAGTCGCTCTGGCTCGTTTGCTCATACAAGTTGCACACAGGTGTCTCACTAATGACTGACTACTTCTGTTGTCCTATTCTTGACATTTATGCAATCACCTATGTTCGCGACTGCCATCTAGTGGACATAAACAATTCATTCAATCATCACATCCTCCTTTCTTTAAAGTTAGAATGTTACATGAATACTCTCTAAAATTAAACAACCATTGTATGAGACAGATAGCACATAATATCACATAGCTATAATAAAATTCACTTAACCTATCATACTTAGTACTCATTAAAAACATGAATTACAAACTACATACATTTCAACTTTTTTTCTGTTTTTCTCTTTTTCCCCCTTTTTTTTTTTTTTTTTTTTTTTTTTTACAACATCAGTCTATCAGGTTTCTTTACCACTCTGGTAGATCTTCTTAACACAGTGGTGGATTGTCCTTAATACTGTCCATGTCACAATGCGTTTCAGTTGTAGGAGTAATCTGAGAGTCCTTAGAATCTTCACTCGACTCATCAACATGTTCAAATGGAGTTTTCAACAAACTGCGACGATTTCGTCTCAGAATTTGTCCATCTTCAGTTTTCACTTCAAATGAACGTGGAGCTACTTCCTGCAGAATAGTTGCTTTCGTTTTCCATCCCTCATCATCCTGAATCCTTACTGGGTCCTGGTATGACAGTGGGGGTAGAAGCTTTGCTGATCTGTCATAATATGACTTTTGTTTTACTTTCTGCTTTCGTAACTTGTACTCCAACTTTGACGATTTCTTTGCTCTTTGTCCTTTTTGTTGTCATAACTTGGCAAAGTTGTACGAATCTTTCGATTCATCAAAAGTTCAGCAGGTGAATAACCACATTGCAATGGTGATGATCTATAGCTTAATAAAGCTAAATACGGGTCAGAGTTACTATCTGCAGCTTTCTTCAGAAGTTGCTTAAGAATATGAACTCCTTTCTCCGCTTTTCCATTTGATTGTGCATAATGTGGACTTGATGTTACATGCTTAAAATCATTGTTCTGCAAACCTTTGCCATTCTCTGCTATTAAACATGGTCCATTATCACTCACTACAACATGTGGAATGCCATGCCTTGCAAAGATTGATTTTGCATGTGTTATGACACAATTTGATGACATATTAGCCAACAGAGCCATCTCAGGATAGTTTGAATAGTAATCAATGATCACTAAATAGTCTTTTCCTTTAAGATGAAATAAATCCATTCCAACTTTTAGCCATGGTGATGTTGGAGTGTCAGATATGATCATCGGTTCTTTGCTCTGTTTGTTTCTAAATGTCTGACATGTTTCACATTTACTTATCAGCACCTCAATGTCCTTATTTAGTCCTTATTTAGGCCAGAAAACAGATTCTCTAGCTCTTCTTTTACATTTCTCAATGCCAAGGTGACCCTCATGAATTCGCTGTAGAATGTCCTGTCTTAACTCTTGTGGAATCACTATTCTGTTGTTTTTCAGTAACAGTCCATTCACAACACTTAGATCAGCTTTAACATTGAAAAACTGTGAACATGAGCCTATTGGCCATCCTTCATCCATATTCTGTATGACCAACTGTAACTCTGTATCCTTAGCTGTTGCATCAACTATTTGCTGTAACTTTCTATCTGATACAGGCAACACATTGGACACCAAATTCACATGACATTGAATATCCTCTTCAGTTGAACTCACACTATCATGTGCAGGGGCTCTAGACAGAGCATCAGCAAGAATCAGATGTTTTCCTGGAGTGTAGATCAGTGTAAATTCATACCTCTGCATCTTCATCATAAGCCTCTGAATCCTGGGTGACATCTCATTCAGATGTTTTTTAATGATGGCAACCAATGGTCGGTGATCTGTTTCAACTACAAAAGATGGTAAACCATATACATAGTTATGAAACCGTTCTAGCCCATAAGCCAGCCCCAAGCATTCTTTTTCTATCTGAGCATATCTGCATTCAGCTTTTGTCATGGCTCTGGATGCATAAGCTACTGGTTTCCATTTGTCATTCTCAGCTTGAAGAAGAACTGCTCCAAGTCCATCTTTTGAGGCATCTGTCGACAGTTTTAATTTTTTAGTAGGGTCGTAGAAGGTAAGCACTGGTTCTGAAGTCAGATATTTTTTCAGTTCCTTCCACTCTTGTTCATGAACTTCTGTCCACTGGAATTGACTGTCATTGTACAAGAGTCTGCGAATGTTAGTCATCCTTGCACTCAAATTGGGAATGAATTTTCCTATAAAATTAATCATGCCCATGATGCGCAGAACACCCGTTTTGTCAGCAGGCGGTGGCATCTTTAAAATGGCTTGTATTTTGTCTTCATCTGGTTGAACACCTCGGCCAGATAGTTTGTCTCCCAGAAACATAATTTCTTTGACACAAAACTCACATTTATTTTTATTGAGCTTCAGTCCATTTTTCCGTATGCGCTCCATGACACGTCTCAATCTGTCATTGTGTTCTTGAACAGTTGATCCCCAAATGATGATGTCATCAATGTAGACTCTTACTCCATTCAAGCCTTCTATGATCCTCTCCATTGCTCGATGAAATATTTCTGGTGCAGATTTTATTCCAAAAGGAAGTCTTAGAAAACAGTATCTTCCAAAAGGTGTGTTAAAAGTACAATACTTGGTACTGCTTTCATCCAACTTTACTTGCCAGAATCCTTGTGATGCATCCAACTTGGTGAAATAACTTGCTCCGGACATTTCACTGATTATTTCCTCTCGAGTGGGTATTTGATAATGTTCTCTTCTGATGTTCTCATTTAGATCTTTTGGATCCATGCATATTCTTAATTCTCCATTTTTCTTCTTTGTAATCACGATTGAATTAACCCAATCTGTGGGCTCTTCCACTTTCTGAATGACTCCCAACCTGATCATTCGATCCAACTCATTTTTCAACCCCTCTCGCAGTGGCGCTGGAATGCGACGTGCAGCATGAACAACAGGCTGCGCGCCCTCTCTTAACTGAATCTTATATGTGCAGGGTACAGAACCTAATCCTCGAAAGACATCCTCATAATCCCGAAGCATTGCATCAATCGGGTTATAGATTCATTAAATTCAGTGTTTATGTGGTAGACTCTTTTCACCAGTCCAAGTTCTTCACAAGATTTATCACCTAAAAGTGATTCTCGATCCTCTTTTACAACAGAGAAGAACACAAGATGTTTTGTTCCTTTAACTGTTACATTCAGCTGACATGTTCCAATGCATTCAATTGATTGTCCATTATAGTCTCTTAGACCTGACTTGACTTCTTTTATGAGAGGTTTTACTTGCATTTCTTTTATATCAGATATGCTTATGAGATTCGCCTTCGCACCTGTGTCCAATCTGAACTTAATTGTGGTTCCATTTACTAACAAAGGAATTGTCCATTTATCATCTCTGTCAACACATTGCACTTTTTCTGACTCATTTTCACAATTCACAACACCGACAAAGAATGTGTCACTTAGATCAGTTTCATCTACTAAGTTTACACAATTCCTCTTCTTTTCTTCTTTCCTCTTCTTAAAGCATTGCTTTGCAAAATGATTCTGTCCACGGCAATTTAAACACTGCTTACCATAAGCAGGACATTGTCTCACTTTATGCCTTGATCCACAGCGCTTACAGTTGATAATGGCTTCCTCTTGCAGCTTCCTGGTTTGTGCATGTCGTTTCTTGTGGCAGGACACCGCTCCCACTGCCGCTGCTCCATCACTGAACTGTGAAGTAGTTCCTGTTGAAAGTTCAGAAAATGTCCTCACTTGCTGCAGAGACAGTTCGCTTGCCCGACACATCTTTACAGCTGTTTCCAGGGTCAGCTCCAGTTCTCTCAGCAGTCTCTCTCTGAGCTTCCCGTCACGTACACCAAAGACGATCTGATCTCTGATCATCGAGTCCTTCAGCAGGCCAAAATTGCATGACTGCGCTTTTACTTTCAGATCGGTCAGAAAGTTATCGAAGGGTTCATGCTGAGTCTGCATCCGGGAACGAAACACGTATCTCTCGTAGCATTCATTCTTCTTCGGTGAACAGTGAGCATCAAATTTACTCAGCACAACGTCCAACTTTTCTTTGTCTTCAGGTTCATCAAACACAAATGTGTTGTAGACTTCCAAAGCCTGCACTCCCGCTATGGTCAGCAACATCGCTACCTTTCTTGGCTCCGGCTTCGTCTCCAAACCCATTGCCGCGACATACAGTTGAAAGCGTTGTTTGAAAGCACGCCAGTTTTCATCCACGTTTCCCGTCAGCTTTAAGCTCTCCGGTGGTTTCAGCTCCATGGTCGGCTTTTCAATTCACCCCTTCAGTTTACTCCTGACACCATGTTCTGTTCGTGCTTGATAAGAACCAGACGTTGTGCTTCTTCTTAGATGCTTTTATTAAAGTCGCTCTGGCTCGTTTGCTCATACAAGTTGCACACAGGTGTCTCACTAATGACTGACTACTTCTGTTGTCCTATTCTTGACATTTATGCAATCACCTATGTTCGCGACTGCCATCTAGTGGACATAAACAATTCATTCAATCATCACAGTAACTAGAAAATCCAATCAGTGCCAGGAGGCGGGACTTAGCGCTGTCAATCACAGTGTTGTGCTTAAGTTTATTCTCTGCTAGCTAGCTGACCAACTATGGAGGTGGAATAGTTTATGGTTTTCTTGTCACGGAAAGTTGTTTCTTGACCATTAGCGCATTTAGCAGCGAGTACATGAAGTTGATTGACAGCGCTAAGACCCACCCCCTGGCTCTGATTGGTTGCTTTTGGTTTCTTCAGACAGCTGATTACTGAGGGAAAAGGTAGATGACTGTTAAAACTGTCTCATCTTGACAGTTTTAACAAATATCTAAAAAAAAAAAACCATTTTTTTTTAATAAAAGTCAAGAACCAACCAACTCTAAAAAGACGAAATAAAGTAGAAACATGTTTAAAGGAGATGCTCTCCAGAGGAGTGTTTTTCGGGAGCCATTTTGGCTTTGTGTGTCCTCAATCGAGAGGAAAACGGCAAACTGGGTGTTTCTGTTCGACCCGTTCCGTCACAAGACTTCAGTCAGCAGCCGGTCCTGCTGGTCGGCCTCACGTCTCCCATTACCGCCGCAGGATAACTCAGTTAACCCGGCTCACCGGCTCTC
The DNA here is from genome assembly GCF_027474105.1 of Poeciliopsis prolifica. Lineage (NCBI taxonomy): Eukaryota > Metazoa > Chordata > Actinopteri > Cyprinodontiformes > Poeciliidae > Poeciliopsis > Poeciliopsis prolifica. The sequence continues at coordinate 814,932 of NW_026562480.1, read as the reverse complement.
TGTCTCTGCCCAACATGCTGACAAACTCTCATTATCTGCTGACTCTCTCTGCTCCCTGCTGACTTTTAGCCGTCCATTTTCTCTGACTTCCTTCTTTCCATGTGAGTTCAGTGACACTTCTGTGTTTATGTTTGTTTTCAGAGTCCAACTACAGAGCTGAACCTGCAAGATTGTTATATTATTATCTTTTTATTTGATTTATTTATCTCAAACTGGTTTTTAAAAACAATGAAACAAGCAATCAGTGGGACAGAGAAAACATGTGCATACATGACCTCCTTGAACTTAATGATTTATTTACTACTCACTTTTCTGTTTGAGAAAATGTAGGAAGAAATGCAATTATTGAATCCTACCTCTTATCTTAATATAATAAAACATATTATCAAATCATTAATTAAATATTTATTTTTTTAAAATGCCAATAAAGCCATGTTATAATATTTATGTGCTTGTTCAGTATACTCTGCAAAAGAGCCAACAAATAAATCATATTGCACAGACAAAATGATCACAAAAAAACTTGGCAATAATGACAGTTATAAATAATAACAGCATCAGAATGATTACCAATTCCTTTTCAATGTACACCTTTAAATTCCTATTAATCTCTGTTAAATAACAATAAATAAAATTAAAAAAAACAGAGACAGTGATAACAATGATAGTAAGATAACAATAAGCTGCTAATGAAGGTAACACAGAAGAAAGAAGAATATTTAAAAGGACAATAAATTATCTACTCCTCATAGTTACATGCACATTTTTGCCCAAAACATTCATTTTATTTAAAATTGTATCCCCTTTCATGACATTTCAGCAGCTTTTCATCTTTATTTTCTTATTTCTGAATGGCACTGAAGCACTTTCTTTGTTTACATTTTAAAAATGTTGAGACAAGTTGGGCTTGTTTGATGTTCAGAGGCAGAAGTTCCTGGATTGATGATGTCAACCACTAAATCGATCTTCTCTTTTGATAGAATAAACCTGAATGTGTCTGTCGTGAAGTCAACCTGAGACGGTAACATAAGCATCCAAGCGTGTTTTTCAGCATGTCAGCTATTTACAATTACCTCCAAATTAAATTAGAAACTGCAGAGACTCCAAATTAGTCTCTGGCAGTGAAGAGACGCTGATGCCAGAGACCCGGACGGGACAAAAAGGACAGGAGTGAGGAAAAGCTCAGGTGATCCGAAGACAGAAACACTGGAGGAGCGAACTTTCATCAGATTAATGAGAATATAAAAAGAAGTGAGCAAACGTAGAGGAGAAAGTTAATTAGAGAATGAGCCGGAGTTCGTCTCAGATCAAGCTGTTATAGTTGTAGCATCCAGGGAAGAGGTTCCTTCAGCTCCTGTTGGAGAACCGAGCAGAGGGACTTTAAGGAAGCATCATGACTCGTTTATGTCTCCTAATTGGACTCCTGAGTTGTCTTCACTTGGCAGGTATGACCTTCACCTCCAGAAGAGTCACATCTAGCAAATATTAGTAGATTGATTCTCTTTTTGACTCAAAAACCCATCAGCATCATTGAAAACTATTGGTGTGTCAGAATAGGAGACAGAAAGAAACTTTATAATATTCTTTAAATGTTTTTAAAGGCCTTCATTGTGACGTCTTAGCAGAAATTGGCTTTTTTTAAATGATCTTGTTCAACAGAAAAACACAAAGATTGGATTTCTTTCTCTGAATTTGAGGATTCATTTTAGATCACAAAGATGAAAGAAATGTGAATTTACCTGAAATGATGGTTTGTTTGTTGTTGTGTAATTCAAATACAATTTTGAGAAAAAATGTTTCAAATTGTAGGTTTTTTGTTTTATAATTTATTTAGTTTTGATTGGAAATAAGCAAGGAAGTATAAATTAAGGCTGAGATGTCTTATGTTGGGCTTTCTTAATTATTTTAATGTTACACCCAGTTAGACTTTTGTAAAACATTATTAAAAAAACTATTTTTTCCCCCAGTCCATTCAGAGCATACAATTAAATCATCAGAATGTGTTTTACAAATAATTAAATTAAATAACTACAGTATTCTCATTCACCACTTGTGGAACACAATAGTATAAGTTTTTATTTTTATTTTATTGGTATAAAATTTAGGAAATGGCACCAGAGAAAAAGATCAAGACCAACTTTACTTACAAACGTTTGCATTTTTTCATATTTTTATTTAAAGTATTCATTTCACCTTCCACATTGTAGTTCTCCTTTTAAGAGTGATCATCTTTTATTATGTTAAAGAATAACATAACTCCACTGAAATCAACCTTAAATTAAATGATTAAATCATTTTTGATTAACAAAATGGCTGCAACTGCAATTTAAATGTTGAGAAAAATAATAAATTTGTCTGAAAATATGAATGGCACCTTTTTTTGTAACCCACACATTACACTCTTTTTATTATTATTGTTGTTGTTTAATAGTTTTTGTGGTAAACTGCTGTTTTATAGTAAACATTTAATTTTTAAATTAGTTTCTCTGCTGATCAAATATGGCAGAAATTCAGATGTGTTAACCTTCAGTAAGGTAATCTGGTGATGAATTATGCACTCAGATGGTTCAATTTAATTGAAATCGTTCTGTTTTCGCTCTGCAGGCTGTTTGCAGTGTTACACCTGTGTGTTTCCTGCCATTTCTCCCATGGACTGCCTGAAGTTTCCTCTGGAGTGTCCTGCAGGCCAGCGCTGCCTGTCCAGTGTGGCGAAAGGAAGGCGAGGTCAAAGCCAGACGAAGTCCTGTCAAAATAAAAGCCTTTGTGGGAATAGTTTGTCCCAGTCTTTTAAAAAAATACTTTTAGAGCTTGAAATCATTTGTGTGTCACATTTGATGTTTGATTTTGAATCTTGTTTTCTGCGTCGCTGGGAACTACCAGAGATTGCTGCAACTGGTTTTCTCTGTAGAAACAAAAACAAAAGAATGACTCAGCGCTCTGGAACTCAGATCCGTTTTTCATCAGGCAAACTGACAGCATAACGTCATTAAATGATCTAAAAGTAACCGTAACCTCCAAAAATATCTGGAAGTGGCAAAGGACTCCCTGTGTTTTGTCAGAGGTCAAAGGTCACATCTCGTGCTGATAGTTTACAATAACAGAATCACACTGATAACTTTTCTTATAGGGATCATTTCAAAATAAAATATCAATAAAAGTTGATTGTTTTGTGATTTAATTAATTATGTTCAGTTCCTAATTTAAGTAGAAAAATATACTAAGAAATTTAATGTGCATGCTCTTGACCAAGCATGTTCAACTTAGGGTCCGGGGGCCATTCTGCGGTCCATGCACTGATTTTATGCGGCCGCCCACCACAACAAGACAAGAATAAATTAATTATTTTAAAAACTACAACTTTTAAATTAAAATCTACTTACAAAAACGTTAGCTGTAACACAAAGGTAAATAGAACTACATCTCCTCATTAACTTATACTTTACAGCACACTTTGGTGCACCCAAATCTGCTTTTAATTGCTGTTTTAAGCATTTTCAAATTGAGATCTATGTCCTGGTTTTATTGCTGTGAATAGTTTTCTTCAATTGAGCCCAAATATAATAAAGAAACCAGTAGCCTTTAATTTAAGGAGGAAAACGAGAAATATTAGCTGCTAGTTAGCTTCTGGTTCAACTTTGAGCAAACATACAAAAATATGGCTGTTAAAACTCTCACTGAAAGCTGGTTAACAATGAGTAAATGTGGCTGGAGATTCTCTATAAACCATCTGCAGCATTTTCGCCACTAAATCCACGATTCGCTCTGTTTTTGGTTCCCCAGGCGCCCTTCAGCTGACGATATACGAGAAGAGTTGTGCCGTCCCGATGCAGTGTGGCTTGGCCGGACAGAAGTACACTTCTGGGGTGTACTTTAACTACACCAACGACTGCTGCGACACGGATCTGTGCAACGCCGCCGGGTCTGTTGGTGCCCTCGGCCTGAGAGGAGCGCTGCTCTGCCTGCTGCCTGCACTGGGCCTCCTGCTGGTCTGAACCGAACCACCAGAACCACCTGTGCCTCCAAATGTCTCTTTCAAAAAGAACGGCTGAGACGTTAAAGGAAAATTAAGTTTTAGCTCATCACAAGTTGAACCATCAGTATCATTTGTCAGAAGCAGCTCTTCTAGAAGGTATTTAATAAAAGTGGAAAACATTTCTATTGAAAGATATTTATCTAGAAAGAATGTTAAAAGTAATTCAATGTAACTTCTTTAGATCTTCACTTGAAAAATTTTTGTTCTTTCTGAACTCTTTTAATCAAAATTATAAACTGCGGAGCAAGAATTATTATTCATATTCTCCGAATCGAAATATCAAGGCCATAAGAAATAAAAATGCATTAACTAGAATAAATAATTACTTTATTCTCAAAGTCTTTATTATTTTCTTAGTGTAGTCCTAATTCTCCATCACATTATGGTTAATAGTAGTAATTATTATAATAACTACTATCATTATAGAGTAATATAAATTGTGTCAGCTAGCTTAGCAAAGTTAGCTCTTTGGTTGCCTAGCAACTCTCACTGTTCTTTGGTCACCTAGCAACACCGTGCTGAGGAACTTGCGGAGCAGCAGTTTCAGGTTTTGCCTCATTACTGCTTACACATAAACAACAGCATGGGGAGATGAGAGGAAAGGTTCGTTTCCTCTTAACAAACCTTCAGCAGCATTTCAGGTATATAAAACAAAAAATTAATCAATAATTATTGATAAACTGACATGAAACGCTCACGTTTTTCAGCCGTATTGTCCAGGTATATGTTGTACTGACTGGATTAAGGCCAGCTGTTTAAAAACAGACAAATAAAATAATTCAGCTTAAATGAACTCAAACATGTATAAAGTGACGATGAGAGGAGTTGTGTTTTCAGTTTCATGCTAGTCTTGGTGCTTCAGATCATCTGATTTTTGTCAAGTTTTACATGTGAAGTGTTTTTTAAGTTCCTGTGAAGAGATTTAAAAGTCCTACTTCTCTTTGTTTTTTTAAGTTTCTATAGAAAAACAAGTTTTTCATTGTGTTCTGTTAGCTCAGCTAACACTGTTCTGTTTGGTACTGATTCTGTTTCCCTAACAAAGCATTTTGTGCTAAATAATGTAGAATCAGTTCATTTCTCTTGGGACTTTTACAAATATGGAGATAAATAATAAAAGCCCTCATATTATACAGAATCTTCATAGTTTTAGATTATGTCATATTTACACTGGTTATTGTTTGACCCATTGAATTTGATTAAATCTCGGATTATAATCTCTGACTGAACCAAATATAACAACTTCCTTGTTAGTCAGTCATGTAAAGCATATTATCATATTCATCAAACTACATATAAAATTGTTACATATTCAGCAGGAACTTCCTTCTGTTTTCTTTTTATGTGGACTTTTCAAAACAAGCCAGAAATAAAGAAGGACGCATTTTATTATGAAGATATTTTTATTGGAACTTTAATAAAAGTGAAATAAAAATTTTTCAGCTGTGAGTTTGATTGTCCTCGCTGCCGCTTTGATTTTTTTTTAACTTCATGATGCATTAAGACAAAGTGAAAAATGACAACATCAATAACAAAACATGTGAAATGAAGAGCAGAAAATAAAAATCCAACACATTTCCTGGTCCCTGAAATTGTTTCAAATATATATTAAGAAATGAGAGTTTCTGCTATGCTTGGACAAAAACATTAATAAGATTAACAGTGAAGGTATTCCTATTTAATCCCTTTAAGCATTAGTCTATATTAAAAAAACAGATCAAATCCACGACAACATTCTGTAATCAAACCCAAATCCTTAACAGATTCGGGTTTATTGAGGTGAATTAACTCAGAGCTGATTTCTAACAGTCCAGCTACATGGACAGGATTTTCTAATTGCACTTCGGTCATTTTCAGCAACACTAAAGAACTTAATGTCAAAATAGCCTCTGGAAATGTTAAACTGTGTTACCCTGAGGTTCACTGGATGTGTTAGTGCTTAACCAAACAAAGTGTGTTATTAGCTCCTGTTCCTTCCAGTTTGATTTCAATAAAGGTCGTTTTATAGGCAAGAAAACTTCGCGTTGTGAATTGGACCAACAGACAGAGTTACGACCGAGTCTCAGATCTCTTTGGATAAAAATAAGGCTAACGGCGGCATATTTATAATTTGCTATTTTGTCAGAAGAAATTCACGTAACCAAAATATACAAGTAATCTATACTTTGATCACATGTTTGATATGTAACAGAGAAACAAATCCATGTTCTAAAGCAGGATGTCAAACTCATTTTCCTTTTGGATCAAATCAAGATCATGAGTGCTCTTAAAGGGGCGGTAGTGCCAGAATGTATTGATAAACTGTTAAAAATAATTAATTTTTAACATTAAATAATATAATTGAATGTCTTTTTAGTTCCGCCAGAACTTCATGATTGTTTTTGTGATTTTTTTCTGCAATAAGAATCAAATTGTTTGTGGTTGTAATTTGGAAATATTTGCACTTATTTATGACGGTAGATACAAGTTTTTATTCCTCGCTGTTTAGATCGTGGGCAATAATCTGACATCCGTTAAGACTGAAGCAGCTGTTCAGTACAAGTTAGAAAGTTTTTTGATAATTTTTAAGAGAACTCTTCAATAAACTCCCAATAATTCGTGCAAGAAATGTGTGGTTTTGTTGATTTTTGTTAATTTCCATAATAGGCAAGAAACTGGAGGGACTGACTGATGTAATTTTGTAGTAAACAGATAAAAACTGCATTGATTTGATTGAAAACATTATATTTAAGCAGACTTAATGTTTAGTCCAGAATCCAGAGGCTATGACGGGCCGGATTTGGCCCACGGGCCTCAAGTTTGACACGTGTTCTAAACAGATGTTTTTTCAACTTAACTGCAAACATTACATAAAAATGAAACATTTTCATGAAATAATTGAACAATAATAAAATCCCATACAGTTGTGTTCCTTCCACAGACTTTTTAAAAACAGATTCAGTGGCTCATTTCCAATAAGAAAGTATCTCCAGGAACTTCAATAAATCCTATTTAACTGTGGAAACGTGAAAACTACACAGCTGTCTAGTCAGTCACATCAACAAGGGCCGAGCCAGAACAAGGAATAAGCAAACTATGCAGCTTTCTGCGGCTCCACACCAACAGGGGGCTCCATACACCAGCTACAGTGCAAAGATTTTCATCTAATTGTTTCCCATTAATAATAATATTTGTTATTAGGCTTAAACTTTAAATATACAACTTCTGAGCTCCAAAACTCAACCACAATCAAAAGAAAAATGTTTTAATTAGGTATGGGTTACTGTAAAATTCAAACATTATGATAGCCTTAGGAAAAAAAAATACCACGATTTTATTGTAATGTACTGGTTTTACTTTATGTTACTACAAATCCTACCACAGCAAAATTTTTGATTTAGTCGATTTTAATTTAAAAGAAAACAGGGAGTGGTTATGGTATTTTGAAGCAATCAAAAAGCCTAAAAATCTGCTCACAGTCTCTCTTCCATTCATGTAGTTATTAATTAGAGGCCTTGAAAGAGGATCACAAAACAAGCTCACTAATCTTGACTAATCCTTCACACTTGCTGTGGGAGGGCAGAAAGAGGAAGCCTGCGTCTATTGAAACGGTTTCCTGTCGAACTGCTTTCAGCGCCGGCTCGATGTTTTCCTCTGTTCCGTAATGAATGCAAATCTTTTCTAAATCATGAAAAGCTGTGTTTCCTCTGTGATAAAGTCTGTGGGAAACACCTGTGATTAAAACACAAAATGACTCGACGGTATGCAAATATCACTTCCCTAAAAAATGACGAGAGACTAAAACGGGTTAATCTGGACGTGTTGGAATAATTAATCTTAAGAATACACTGGAAGAAAAGTAAAGAGAAGGGAAAATTAAACGACTGTCCATTTTGATGTTGTAATCAGACATGTATGGGTTTTTTTCTCCTGTAGTATTAAAGTAAAAATATTTAATTTTTGATTTTTTTTGGTGACTGATGCTAGCTAGCCAATTAGATGTGTTAGCTGGGTCGCTAATTAGCCCGCAGTTTATCAATGGACCAACTCTACCAATAGCAGATTGTTATATACTTTAAAAATGCAAATCAAAATATCTTGTATGTATTTTTTTTTTACTAGTTGGAAGCCTAAACACTGATATTGGACATGCTAGAAACTCCAGTAGCTAGCCTGTTATCTTTCCACTAAAAGATGAAATAATACTTATAGCTTCTTGTGCTAACATGCTTTTTACAAACTATATACTATAACTGTCTGCTTTCTTGTGACCATATAAAAAATATTTCTTTTATTTTTCTTTTTACCCTGAAAAGTTTTTCTCCATCATACACAGCAGGTAGAGAAGAAATGTTGCAGATTTGTGTTTGGTTTAACTTTGCTTTTTATAACAAAATCAAATTAGTCTTTTCTACTTTAAATAAAAATAATTTTCTTTTAAAGGTGGTCTACAATTCTTCCTTGAACAAGTTAGAATAAGTCTATTGCTGTAAGAAACATTTTTGACAACTTTTTTGCACAAAATTATTCTTCACTTCTGATATTTTGTGCTCCTTCCAGAATGAGCCGTTTTGAGGCATCTTGTCACTTTAAACCCAAATGAGCAATTACACATTCTTACATCTTTGAAAAGCATTAGTAGAGCCTCTGGCACAACCAACAAGAATGCAGCAAGTGGTTTCTAGATGATAAATCAACAGCGAAACACTTGTCTTTTCAGGCAGCCATACAACCAGCTGAGCAAACATGCCGCTTGGGTTGTTAGGTAAGCAGCTGGCTGATTTGTTACATTATATTCTGGAGGTTTTTTGAAACAGAAAACTTTCCAAAAGATGTCAACCCATAACCAAAAACCATCTGGATGGTTTTTAAGAGCTTGGGTTGCTTTCGGAGGCAGTAGGGAAGTACAAAAAAATATAAAAATATTAATTTAGCATAACATGTCCATTTTATATTCTTTTAAACGCATAATTTTTTTTCTTAAAGGTTATCATAAAGTTAGATTCTTTAACCAGCCTAAAGTTTAAGTAAAACATTGTTCTGCTGAGAATTGCAGCAAACAGTGGCATTAGGTGAGAGAGTGGGGCCCCAAATTGTTATTCTGCCCAAATACCAAAGAAAAGATGGAACCGGCTCTGTTCTGAGGTTAAAGTTCAATGAAGCAGGTGAATAAACGTAAACAGAAAGGCTTTTGTGAAAAAAAAAGGTGTGTGAAAATGCAAGCCTTCCTGAAAGAAACAGTTTGATTTTGTCCTGTATTATCTAGATCAGGGGTGTCCAAAGTGCGGCGAAGGGGCCATTTGTGGCCCTTGGAATGAGTTTCTGTGGCCCCGACTGCGTTTAAAAAAAACAGTGCAAATTTAGGATGAGAGGGACACTTTTTAAAATCATTTTAAGGTGTTATTTCCATGGCAAGTTAATATCTTAAATGGAAAATACAAAGAATTTTGTTTTCACAAATTTACAGACCAACAAAATAGAAAATAATTGGTTCAAAAAGTTAAATAAATTTAAACATTAAGGCAAATTTCATTCTAAAGTTGGTTTTGATTTAAAAAAATTTGACTTGTTCAATTCATTGTTGTGCAGGTAAAGGAAAAAACATTCATAATAATATAATTTTTATGATGTTTAATGGACAGAAAAGCTCATTTTGAGTCTCGGCGGAAGAAGTTTGGACACCACTGATCTAGACTCTGCCCTCGTCTCCCTGCTGATGTAACCGATCCTGACTAAAGTAGAGAATAAATACAAAGACCCACCTGTGGGTGTGTGCAGTCTGCATATCAAAAGGTAAACAAAGCTTAAAGAAAACACCCGTCGGCAGGGAAACAGATCCTGGTTGTTTGCAGAGTAAATATTTGATTACTGATGTCTGTGTGGATTTGTTTTTTTAACTTCAACAGGCCTATCGCCGTCCTACTTCAGAGATTTCGCTACAGATGAATACGCCATGAGGATCTCTGTGTCGACAGGACAGGTAGCACTAAACTCTTCCCTGGCGTACGCTGCGTTCAGGTACCTCCAGACGTTAGTCAGAGACTCTGGGATGGTGAAGTTTCTGTACTTCAAACTCACCACCTGAGGGTAAAAAAGGATCCGATTGAGTGGCAGGGATCAGGAAAACCGCGGTGAGGATAAACGTTGCACACTGAGAAGATTACCTTCAAGATGTGCAGCTTTGGCAGCAAGTTGCAGTCCGCCAGGGTGAGCTGCTGGCCGTCCAGGAAGGGGCGTGACGAGGAAGTGACCTCTTCGGCGGCGTCCTGATCGATCTCGTCGGGAAGTGGGGAGCCGAGGTAGTTGTCCAGCTTCTGCAGAGCCTTAATGAGGCCTTTCTCTAGATCTGAGAACGAACAGACACAAAGAAGAAGCGGGGAGATTAAGAGGATGTGCGCTGTTCACGCTGACGTAGCGCTGCTAAAACTGTAATGTTATTAACAGACACTCCCTCCCTGCTGGGTTTTTCTTTTATAGCCTAAGATTAACATGGTGACTTCAGCGTTTTGCTTCCCTGTGGCGATGTCATCATTATTTCTGATGCTTACTGTCATTAGTCTGAGGGTTTGAGTTCTTGATGTAAGCAGAGAACTTGGAGAAGATATCGACTCCTGCTGTGTTGGACTCTGGATTACGAGCCGCCAGACGGGGATATCTGGAAAAACAGATGGTGGTTACATTAAAAAAACAACAACAAAAAACTCAAAACAAATAGCTAAATAAAAAAGAGCTAAGTTGCAGCTAACAGCTTCATAATAATTTATTTTAATCAATTTAGACATGTCTGCAGTTTTTAAGATCGCTTCTAATTTTGTTTCCAAGAAGTTACACTTCTTTCTTATACTTTTCTTTTTCAGGTTTTCTGTTGAAGTTTCAAAGTTTTTATGGTGTATTTTTAATTATTCTGAGGCTAACCATGTTTCAATTAATCAATTAATTAATTAACCACACAATAAATTAAAATGAGGTTGATTATTTATATTTTTGAAGGGTAATTTTGTCATAAATAATTTATTTGTGATTTTTATGTATTGCATTGTTTTGTGTTATTTTAGAAATTTAAAATGTAGAGAGTTCTGCACAAAATTAAAGTTTCTTTGTCTTATTATATCTTTATCAATATATTATTTGAAAATGATCTCAAAACAACAATGCTATCGTTTATCGCAATAAATTCTGGGACAATTTATCGTCCACTAACATTTGTAATTGTGACTGGTCTAGGTGTACATGCATTATTATTGTTTATAGCATAGATTCAGCATAAAATAGTAACAGTTCCAGGTCTAAACTAGTATTAATAAATTTTAAAAACAATAAAATAGCTTCCGAACGCTTAAGAAAAACCTATTCATCAATTAAAATATCAATAGAAAGTTATCAGAAGCATGACTTAAGATCTGGGCAGTGATTTATCCAAAGAGACTATAACCAGGATTATCACTAAATTATCACTTCATATCATTTCAGGTCAAACATTCAGAACAAAATTACATCCTAACAGAACAAGTGAAGGTCAGTGGTTACTTTGGAGGACAGAGCGTCGACTCGATGAACTCCTCGATTTTGTTGGTGTCGGTTTTCACCTCGCTGCCGTACTGCAGGAAGGGAGGCTGAGCTCCAGGAGCCAGATCCTTCAGGATGTCTGGTTTCCTGAGAGGAAGAAGAAAAACCAAAACAGTTACTCCATAACCCAACGCTCTGCTTTCTTTCTTATTTCACGCTACTGGGTGATTGGCCCAACTCATCGACGATAGGCTGCGACCTTCACAAGTAGTTTTTATTTTTATTTTTTGGCCTATGAGTTACACGACAAAAACACAAAACATTGCCAAGTATTTTTGGTTTAGTTTCTACTGCAAATATCTTAGTGTACTTCAAGCTAACTTCAGAGTAACTTTTCAGCCTGTTTTAAATCAATAATTTCTTAATATTAAGGTATTTTGAGCAGATGTGGGTCAAAATAATTCACTTTCACAAACATATAGCAGTTAATTAGTTAAATAATGTTAGTTTCTTTTTAAAAGAACCAGCAAAATAAAGTCTTCGTGACTCTTGATATCGTACCAATTGTCACGAGTGTGAACTGCCTTTTTAAAACTTGGGGTTTTCTCAACCCCAATACTTTTGGTTCGGTTTCCAGTCCAAATATCTGACTGTGCTTGAAATAAGACAAAATTACTTACAAGTAACTTTTCAGCAAGATGTTAAGAGCTTGTTTTAAATCAATAATAGTATTGATGAAAAAGTGCCATAACCAACTGCCACCTAGCAACCAAGTTCTAGTCCCACTGGAAGTTTATTTCTCTTTTAATGAGGCAAAACTGAACAAAAACTCCTTTAAAACAACAATAAGGAACGGTTGACTTGAAACAAGCTCCTATTTCTTGCTCAAAACTTACCTGTTAGTTAGTTTTGTCTTATTTCACGTTTAGTGAGACATTATGCACCAGAAACCAGACCAACAATACTTGGTGAAACTTTGTGTTTTTGGAGTCCCGGTCAACAACATAAATGTCTCTGTTGTACCAGCAGCAACCTGCACAGGATCAAATGAAAACAAACACAAACGAGGGCGGTTCTTTACTTCTTCATATCCACTGTGGTGACGTCGAAAACCACTCCTTTCAGCCACAGGACCATGAAGAGGCGCTGGGAGAACGGGCAGTTGCCGATGCACAGACCATCACTTCCTGCCTGCAAAACGAGATTCGTTTCTTTTCATCAAGCCAGGTGTTTGACATCAACAAGCAGGGAAAGTAAAACATTTACAGGTTATTGTGGTTCGTGTTCCTCGTAAAGGTTTTAGTTACACAAGACTTTACAGGGTTTGAAATGCAAATGCAAAGCAATGTAATTAAAAATGTACATTTCCTTATTTTAATCACCTAACCCAATGGATTCGGGGAATTTTTAACTTTATTAATGTTACGCCTACTTAACTTTCTCTGTGTTCATTAAATTGACCTAAAATTGTGAGGTTTTAATCTTCCAAACTAACTGCAATTTATCTCCCACTGACTCCTATTAAAACAAGTTTTTATTTTAAAAACTGCACATTTTCCATTTGCTAATGATGATTTGCAAATTCTATAAAAATGCAAATTGATCAAGCTCTATATCACTACAACTATTTTACTTATAAGATGGAGAAAGTGTGTTTTAGGTATAGATTAATGAGATGGGGGGAAAAAATCAGCTTTTTGTATTTTCACCAAAATAAAAGCAAAGATGATTTGCTAAGACCAAAACACAGTTTAAATAAATGAGAGACGTTCTAAATATGTAGAGTGAAACAGGAATGAGTGGAGCGAGTTCTGCACCAACATGGCCTGCAAAGCTGCTCAGTGAGGAAGAAGCCATTACACTAAAAATGAAAATCCAGATTGAAAAATATCCACGGGGGAGAGAGATTATAATTTCTGAAACCATTTCTAAAGATCTGATGAAGCAAAAATGTAAGTATTACAATCAGGGGGAAACTTGTTACTGTCTGAAGGAATTACTTCATTTTACTACATAAGAGGTTTTTCATCTTTTGTAAAAGTTAAATACTTCACTTTGTTCTCCAATCTAAAAATTAAAAACACGCAATTTATTTGAACTTCCATAGATTTCGAAATAAAACTTTACATTAAGTGCACAATCATATATGCAGCTCTGTAAGAGTCCACTTTAAATGATCAATTTCTCTGATTTAAATTTTTATGGCTCTATGAGTAAAATGAACATTGTTCTTTAATTCTATGAACTACTGATAACATGTCTCTGAAATTACAGACAAAAGTTTTGTATTTATTTGCAGAAAATGAGAAACGGTCAAGATAATGAAAAAGATGCAGTGCTTTCAGACCTCAAATAATACAAAGAAAACAAGTTAATATTCATTTAGAAACAACAATACTAATGATTTAACTCAGAAATCAATATTTGGTGGGAAAAGCAGGAGGTTTTCAATGTGCTTCAGTACAGAGGGCTCTTAGTTGTATATAAAATAAATCTGTCTTTTCGTGACTATGGAGAGGTTTTATTTTGTAGCAGCAGGGGTAAAAATGCATTTTCAAATTGAAAAGATTGCTGAAAATGTTTTCTTAAAGTCCATTTTTTCAAGGTCAAATATTTTGAGCACATAAACCAAAACCAACACATCCTGTCAGCTGTTTAATCTACTTATTTACCGAACCCTGCATGCCATCTGAGCACTTATTCAGCTGGAAACAGATTCTCATGTATGAAATAATGCAAACCGAGTCAGCAGACGCAAAAATAGTGGATGTTTTATCCTGGGAAAACTTTTAAAGCCACATAGCATGAATAGGCACTTTTTGATTGAACTTTAGGCAATCAGATGTGTGATAGTGCAGCTCAGGATGTGACTTTAGAGAAGTTACAACAGCATCTTTCACTGCGGTGGAGGGAAAACGTGCAGGGCGGCGCGCATGTTCATACAGAGGAGTCATTATGGAGAGGAACAAACTTCAATTTAAACCCGTCGCCTGTTGTCTTAATGTGCTTTTAATGAGATTACAGGGGTTTATGACCCGCGCTGAGTCATGAGCGACATGAAGACAAACACAGGTCTCCTTTTACGAACTCAAATTTTCCCATGAACCCGTCGTCGCTCCCTGGGTGTGCTGGCTGTCGTCGCTGCCGCTTACCTTAACAAAAAGCTCAATTTTGGGCTCGTTTGCGTCGCTCATCTTCACCCGGTGAACACCTTTGCAGGAGCAACAAGAGAGGACAAGAAGTTTGAGTAAAGTTCTGAGAGAGAAGCGAAAAGCAGCGGCGGAAAGGCGGGCAGCTCAGCCCACATCTTCCGCTACGACAAATCCCCGAACACAAACCGACTAGTGTGACAATGTGGCGGCCGCACAAGCAGCGGAAATGCCGCACAAAGCCATTTTCTCCCCGCAGAGAGACAGAGAGAGAGAGAGAGAGAGAGAAAGCTCTAAAATTTCACCTGAAAAGATCCAGATCTCACAGTGCTGAAAGTTTTCTGACCGCGCTGCTGTTGCTGCTGGTTTCCTCCTCCAGGTTCAGGGTCTGCACTGGAGCAGCGACACAATCATCATCATCATCATCATGAAAGCTGCGCCTCCACTTCCTGCTGCGCAGCCCTTGCAGAAAGTTGCATGAAGAGAAACTAGGTGGAAGAAATGCAGGAGAACAAGAAGAGACCGAGTTCAAGCCATAAAGTTGGTAAAATTACAGCGACGTTCTTCAAAATGTTTCTGGATTATGTCATGCAGAAACAAAAAAAGGGTCACCTGTGGCTTATTGTTGCGGATTTTATGGGTCGTTTTGCTTATCTTTATCAAATACAAAACATTCATACTTTACTTTAAATATTAGGGGGAGACTAAAAAAAGCTAAACTTGTTTAATATTTAAGTAAAAATGCTAAACACCCTAAAAATGCTAAATAAATTAATTTATTATATGTACAGCTCTTTTCTCCATCTGCAGGCCAGTACGTGCCAATGCATCTGTTTTTTTTTTTTTTAAGCAGGCAGGGTTGTGACTCCCCCTCGTGGTAGCCGGAGGCGCTACACTTCCGGCGCACCGGAAGTGCATCACATCAAGGAGTTTAGAAACCCCGTTTTTAAACGCGGTTTTGTTCCAGCAGCACAATTAGTAAATATTCTCCAAGACGAACATGTTGAGTCATAGTTATTGCATTTAAATTAAAACTTTTTAAAAATCATTTTAGCCAATTAATTGACTTGTTTAATGACTAATTGATACTTTTCTGTTTTGTTTTTTTTTAACGTTCATTACTTTGTATTGTCCATATATATGACAAGCAGGTAGAGCTGGTTGAATAATTAATTTGAATTAACATTTAATTTAGTAAATCTAAAGAAAAAAATATGACAAGAAAAAAGAAGTAGCAACGTTACTGGGAATCAGAAAGCATCCATATATGTTGCACTACACTGTAACAAATTGCTGTAAAAAAACCGGCCAAAACTGAACAGTATCATACTGTTTCTATTGAAAACGGTACTGCACCGTGAAAAACAATGCATTCTGGGCAATTATTACTGTTTTTAATAAAATACTGTAGTATACTCTGAGTAGCATTGCATTTTGGGAATGATTTTAGATTTATGTGGAAGCAACCTCTAGAACAGGGGTGTCAAACTCCAGTCCTCCAGGTGTCCTGCAGTTTTTCAATGTGCCACAGGTACAAAAACACTGGAATGAAATGGCTTCATTACCTCCTCCTTGTGTAGATAAGTTCTCCAGAGTCTTGCTAATGACCTATTATTGTATTCAGGTGATGCAGCAGAGGCACATCTAAACGTTGCAGGATACCTGCCCTCGAGGACTGGAGTTTGACACCCCTGCTCTAGAACTTTCTTTACAAGGACTATCCATTTGAATCCTGCATTTTATGAGCCAATCCTAAGGTAAGTTATTTTTGATGATTCATATTTACAAATATTGACATGTTTGGAAGCTCTTTTTCTTTCTTTTGTGTAATTTGACTTGATTTGCTATGATTAGCTGCTAAAGTGAAATTGGTGAATGGATATCAACTGGGAATTTGGAGTTTCACAGAGTTGACTTGGCAGAAAACTGTTTATGTTATGCTGGTGTTTCTTTATTAACTCTTAACATTCAAAAGTTTGTCTTCATCTAGCACACATTAAACCCTGACTCCTTAAGCATCATATGCTAATCTGAAATTACTGCATTTTCAGGCGTTTTCTTGATATCAACCCGGACCAAGGCCAGCTGTAGCAAGATCATCTCCAAGAGGACAGGGAAAACTTTTCAAAAGAAGTCGGTCACTGTCATCCCCCGTGTTTCAATTCTGCTGAAAAACCTCATGGACTTTGAGTGGAATTTCATAGTGAGAACTTTCTAACCAAGCTATAGATATTGTTGCCCCTCCACGCAAAAACAAACAAACAAAAAACTATACAGACATGAAGGCAACTTATCCCTGAACAGGAGTGTTCTTGAGAGATTTTTTTGGTTTAAAGGTCAGCATAATCTTAAGACATCTCTTTCAATTAACAGCATAAATTTTGTTAAGGCTCCCACTTTCTGTTCTTCAGATGTAATTTTGACTGTACAGGCACCATGTTTAACTTATCTTGTCAAATATTGTTTCATTGTTTTATCATTTGAAGTTGTAGCTCTGATTTTGCCCTAAGGGAAATTCAAGTCTAAATGTTTCATTTAAATTGTTATCAAACTAAAATTTGCAATGTTTTTCTATGCTTTAGATTGAAAGTTAAATGTTTCATTTGTTTTATGTTGCATCATATTGTTCCTCACTTCCACAAAAAGTCATATTTTGTATTGAAAAAGTAGTGTGCTGAGTTGTACAATGCATTATTTCCATAATTTATTTCATACTTATTTTATTTCAGACTAATCAAAAGGCCACAATTCATGCTTTATTCAAATACTATTTAAATCAGTTAAGAAATTTATTTCACAAAATAGATGGTGATTTTCTTACTGTTTTTCCAGAATATGACTTACTTTGGACAGTTTACCCTCAACATTCTTGTAGAAAAGGTTTAGGTTTAAGGCACACATACGTTGTCGTTTCAAAACCTTCGTCTTTATTATGTGGCCCACTAAACACTGTGTATGAGTCGATGTTTGAGTTGGTTCTTTTTTTTTCCAAATAAATGTTTGACATGATGGAACTTACATTTTCTAAGTGTTTTTTTTCATGTTTCTATTTTATATTGGAAATTTACAGTAGTAAGCTGTATGTGAATTCAACAGTAATGGTACCATAGAAAAACTGTAATATACTGGCAACACACCTGCCAGTAGTCTACTGTAAATCCGATAAAAACAGCAATGTGCTGTAATCAAAAGATTTCTTTTGTGACGGTAATATACTGTAAAGTTGATTACAGTAAGGGTACTGTATATTAACGGTATAATGCTGGCAACCCTGCTGCCAGCATTTTACTGTAAAAATACAGGGCAATTTGTTACAGTGTAGTACTTATTGAATACTTTACCATTCATTACATTTTTAATTTGATTTAATCAATCCAAGAATTAAACAGGATGACACTTTAATGATTTTAAACTTGAAAATTGGTGCTCAAGTTGGACTTTATTGTGAATTTTCTTAAATCTTTACATGACTTCAGACACACACCTTTCTAGCCTTAAATTAGCTTTTACAATATTTATGACTGGTACAAAATAAAGACCCCATGTTATTTAGAAAAATGTTGATTCTCATTTAAATTGGGTGGTTTCTAGGCTCTGATTTTGCTTTTCTTATAAGGCAAAAACAAAAGGCAAGAAAATTCTCCAATGAGTCTTACATCAGGTCTGTAAGGTTATTATCAGGAAACAACAGAGAAATCAGTGTTAAAGCCGAGATCTTTCACAGCCAGAGGAAGAATGAGGGACACAAAGCGTGAAAACTGTCGGACACATTTTGTACGTGGAAAACGGGTGAGTAGTGACTTAAATAATACTGGCTTGTAAAAATCTACCTTCAGGAAAATGAAAATAAACAGCATAGGATGCTGCTTGAAGACCACAGTTACTGCAGCACGTTTTCATGTTGCCATAGTTACACACAAAAAAATCAATCATGGTGACATCCACTTATTGAACTTTGATTTGATTATCAATAAGTGTCATTATGACAAAAAATAGGATGTTTACAACCAGTTACCTTTTGCTGTCAATCATAGTCATAGTTCGATGTGAGGTTGGCTGAGTTTCTCGCCTAAATTGTCTTCCACTGTGTAAACGCTCCAGGGGTTGCATGTTCCCCACTTTGATACAAATTTCCTATTATTTTCCTCGCATTGACTTAGACTTGTACTTTGCAGACAAATCCAATACAATGATTGACAGAGTAACCTGTTTGTGTGCTTGTGAAGCGCCAGAGGGCGTCGTTGGTTGCAGAATAACTTGCAGACATGTTGGCGCAGCCACATTTATCAGCTGACCTGGAGGGAACAATAGACTGTAGCTGGCAGCCGTGAAGAGGACATACCACAAGCCTGGATGAGGGAGACAGAACAAACCTCACCCAGATGGAGCGCAAAGATTAACTGCGTCTCTTCAAAATTGTTTAACTTTAAGGGCCTAATTATCTTTTAGATAAATTGTCCAGTCCAAGAGTAATATGAAAAAAAATTGTCGACGTTTTTGATTGACTATATTATACCTTTGGGCTTAAGTAGTAATTACTGACTTATGTTCTTCTTACTTTGAATAACATTTAATATCCAGACACACCAAACAGTTATACATTTTTTCTGTACCTTTCCAGGTTCCTAAGCTTGTCAGAGATTATGTTCCAAAAGTGCCTGAATCCACAAGAACAAAAAGTCTTTATATTAATGTAATTTACTTAATTTAAAATATCTATGATAAGTACACAACTAAATCATAAAGAAATGGATAAGTGAGATTTATTTAATCCAAAATAAATTTAATTAAATATGAAAATCTATTATTAAAAATGTAAGTATCATTATTAAATCTTATTATAGTTTAGCATCTAGTCCAATATTTTTAGTTATTATTACAAAATACATTGACAATTATTATTATTAATAATTAATTATAGTAATTATTTAATATTACTTATAAATTAATAATAATTATTGAAATTATTATTATGTAATGATTTATTATTATTATTATTATTATTATTATTATTATTATTATTATTATTATATGTGTTTAGTGTCATATGGACATTTTATTTCAAATTCTGTGATAGGTTGTGAAAGTTTCAGATCAGAACTTATTCAAAAACAATAAATATTCACTGAGGGAGCTTAAATCCATTTTTATTGATTTTTACAGTAATAAATTATCATAATCACAGAGAATCAGTGTGAAATCACAGTACAACTTTTTTTACTTCAACCAACAAAGGATTACATCTAAAATAAGACAAAACTGACGATCAACAAATGAAAATTAGCGAGCACAGAGGCGTTTCATGTTAGACTACAACTCCCAGAATTCCCAGAGTGGGAGCAAGATGGCCGCACAGAGTGCCGCGGACAGTTGGACGGAAGTGGCTCCATTGCACAGGTCTGTGACGCAGCACTTGTAGGCGCTGGTGTACGCGCCTCCCAGAACGGACCCGGTCAGCGTCAACCCGCACAGGTCCGAGTCCAAGCAGCCCCTGGTGTGCAGGGTCAGCGACCCCGTAGCGTTGAACTCTGAAACGAACATAAACAGCGAGCTCTGTGAAATAACGGCAGGCTTGTTCTGTGAAAACTGATTTATCAAATAAAAATTTCAAATGCAAACATATTTGTTGTAAAACTAGTGCTTGTTTTGTGAAAACACAAATTTAAAGTTTTTTTAAAAAGCCAGAATTCTCACTGTAATCCAGAAATTGTGATTTCAGTACTTATTGACTTTGGTGAAATCGAGGTGCGTTTGACAGAAACGAGTAATAATTGATTTCCACAACTGTAATGAGAGTCATGAAAACTTTCTTTTGTTGCTTCTAACAAATAAGAATTTACTTTAATTAACTGTCATATGTTTTAGGGACCCAATTATCACGACCCACATCTGCTCAGAATAACTGGCTCCACTACATAGTTCCTTAAGATATGGATAACATAGTAATCTTATTATCTGTAGATGGTCACGTTGCTTTGTTAAGGTTTTCCTCACGTGCTTCTCCTGTGTAGCAGCTCTCTGTTGAGTTAGCGCAAATGGCGTCACTCCCAAACAAGCAGCTTCCAAATATGCCAACAGAGCATTGACGGCAGGTCAGGCAGTTCGCTGTTCAGCAAAGAAAACAAACAGAGTCATTCACAAAGTGCCACATCATTTTAAGTAATCGTAAATGTACTTTTTGTTGATAAGGTTGCATGAAATATAGAAAATTTAAATATCTCTGTCCACTTATTTGGTCATATTTTTGGCTAAATTGAGGAAAACAAGCAGAGTACTTAAGTAAGAGTAGCACTACTTCAATATGTTTTCACTCAAGTAAAAGTAAAACGTAGCCGCCCAAAATATTACTCAAATAAATCTACTCAAGTACTGCAATTGATCAAATTATCAACCATTTCATATTTAAAAATTACATCATCAGCTGGACCACAGAGATGTAATGTCAAGTGGAAATTTTGGTATTTTAAGGACAAAAATGACAAAATACATTTTTCCAAATGTTTCTTTCAAAATAAAGCTTTAAAAACTGCAGGTTTGTTCTTGTTTATGGTGAATCTTTGATTAAAACATGTTTGTTTTTCATTCAGTGGGAAGAAAATCTAGAAATTTAACTCAAGTAAGAGTAGAGATACTTCAAAATAAAATTACTCAAATAAAATTAAAAAGTGCAACAATGTAAAAATACTCCTAAAAGCGTTTTTTTTTTTTTTTTCAAAAAAGCTACTCAAGTAAATGTAACTAGTTTCTCGAAATAAGCCAGGGAAGACTTTTAGTTACTTTTTATCAAATAATTTCTGCATTCTGAGCACATAAACAGGAAATGTCTTGATATAAGATTCTTTCTCTTTATTCTTACTCTTGAATACTTTTGAAAATATATACTTTATTACAAATAAAAGCAGAAGGAATTAAAGTAATCATCAATTTTATGATTGTGAATAAAAATTAATTTTCTTGTGGTGAAATCATGTTTGTTTCAGTTCAGTTTGGCTATAATCACTCAAATCAGAGGGAAATTTGACTAATTAAAACCAGCTATTAAAATAAATGAGAGATATTTTTAAACTCACCTGCCACAATTATGGTGCTGAGACCAAAAACCGCTTTCCAGATTGTATTCATTTTTCACAGGCGTATAAAGAGAAACCTTTATAAAATAAATGTATTAGAGACTCAGATTTTCAGCTGCCTTAGTTTACGTGAACCAAAGAGAAACTGAGGTCGAAACACAAGAAAATGACGACTGATAAGAAGGAGGGTAATCAGGTTTTGTTTCTTTTGCAAGTTTGAGGAGGAAGTTTTGTGAAGAAAACAAAATGTCCTCCTCCAAAATATTTTGCTTCAGGAAAACTACAGGACACACAGATCCCTTTGTTTGATTAGTAAATACTTGTTCAATCAGAATACATTTGTGTTAAGATGGTAGAAGATAAAAAATATACAAAAAGCCATAAATGTTCGTTTAGTTTCACAAAGAAGGCAAATACTTTTGTAAGGTTGTGAGTTAATCTAAAATGAACATTTTTCCAGCAGGTAAAACCAAATATTCTGAAAATGAAATCAGTCATTATAATTATCAACACAAATTACATAGACGGCTGAACTGTAAAATGTTCACAGTCAATGAACACAAAGCATCCATGTTTGATATGATATATACTTTATTAACAATAATAAGGAAGCCTCTTAGAACAATATTATAGATTTGTGCATTTCTGTTTTTCCATCTGCTCCAACTGGAAAATAACATTGATTAGTTAAAACTTCATTTAATGCATAACATTTTAAATAATAACAGAAAAAGGAGGAGAAAAAGAAAAATCAGAGGATTAAGACGTGTAAATCTGTAGGTTTCATGTTGAACTAAATGAATCCCCACAGCGAGGACAAGATGGCGGCACAGAGGCCGGCAGTCAGAGAGCGCTGAACAGCTGAGGCTCCGTTGCACATGTTTGTGGTGCAGCAGGCGTATTTGCTGCTGAACTCGAAACCGATGATGGTGCCATTGATTGTGATCCCACAGGAAGATCCCACTCTGTACAGCCCCGGCTGTACAGAGTGGGCGACCCTTCCACTGGGAAGCCTAAGGGTGCCGGAAAACAGAAATCAGAAAGTTAAACAACAGGCGTGGGATATTTCTATTGCCAAGCCAACCAATACTGCTATTACTCTACGAAATAACAAATAAACACACGAATAAGTAAACAAATATTTAAATAAATAATTTTGCAATTGTTATAATTAATTATTAATAAGTAAATAATCTGGGTAATTAAAATTTTTAGAAAAAGATACATCTATAATATAACTTTTATGTTAATATATATATTTATTTATTTTTTAAAATAGAACCACTTTAAGATTTTTTTGAAAGACTGAAGAAGGCTCTACACAACATCTTTATTATAAATAATCTGTAAAAGTATGGTGTCTCTTTCAGATATTTACACTTACTTGCTTGTGAGAAGCTGCAACTCTCTCCAGTTGCACATGTGACCACCCCTTTCCCAAGCACACAGCTGCCAAATACAGCCACTGAACACGTCTGGCATGTCAGGAGTTGTGCTGTTCAGAAAACAGAAATACGAGATACATGTATTTGCTGTGTGCATCTCATTGGAGGTGACTCTGAGAGTCACTCAGAGTGCCTTTTTTTTTGGTTGCTCTTATGGACTGCGTAAACTGAGCACCTTTCAATTCTAAGTTCTACAAGTACCCCAAGGACCATCAGAACAGTTAGTCTTCCATGTTAAACTTTAAAACTCCAGCTGTCTCTCTGGATAAAGAGTGTGCTTTGGACCGTTAAGCACACGTGTCTTGAACTCTCACTTTAGACCCAGTGAGAGTCTAACGTTGTCCATTGTTGCTCTCATGGACTGAGAACTTTAACTTCCTTCTCTTTCCAACATTTACAATAGTACATTCTGGATGCAGTGTATGGTTCAGACCATTCCATAAGCAGATCTTGAACTCCCTCCACTTTCCACCTCTCTGAGTAAAGCCTCCCTGACATGTGCTGAATCCAGCACATGTTAGAGAGTTGGCTCCCTCACTGACACTCTGCATACAGACTATGCTTCGCAGTGTTCCGCCTGCAGGTCTTGAACTCAGACCCATCGGAACCGCAACCCATGTCTTTACGCAGTGTGCCAACCGAGCAACTACCCATCTTTCCGTTCGAACTTCTACAAATACCACAAAGTCAGTCTTCCATGTTAAAGTTTAAAAGCAGGCCTTAAGCAGGCTTTGAACTAAGAACCAAATGGACAGCAACCCAGTCTCGATCCACTGTGCAAACCAAGCATCTGCCGATCTTGTCGTTCGAACTTCTACAAGTAGCATGCCTTAAGACCTGCTTAAGGCATGCTTTTAAACTTTAACATGGAAGACTAACTGTTCTTTAAAGAGGTTGTGCTCATAAAACGAAGACAAGTTCCACACTGATTTTGTGTTTTCTTTTTGAAACCTTAGCTGGCTATGTGTTATGGGTGAGTCTAAGTTCCCGCGTAAGGCAGACTGTGCTCCGAAGCACAGTCTGCATCCAGAGAGACAACTGGAGTTTTAAAGTTTAACATGGAAGACTGACTTTGTGGTACTTGTAGAAGTTTGAATGGTAAGATCAGCAGGTGCTTGGTTGGTGCATTACATACAGACCGGGTTTTGTTTCAAGGCCTGCTTCAGGCATGGTTTTAAAGTGAGGGACTGAGGGACTCTCAGGCCCTGAGAGGCCCTCTGAAGGACTCTCAGGCCCTGAGAGGCCCTCTGAGGGACTCTCAGGCCCTGAGAGGCCCCGGTGCTTCTGACCGTTCCTCACCCAAGTCTTGAACTCAGACCCATAGGAACCGCAACGCATGTCTTTACGCAGTGCGCCAACCGAGCACTCACCCATCAAGCTGCTCGAACTCCTAAAAGTACCTCAAAGTCGGTCTTCCGTGTTTAACTTCAAAACTCCAGCTATCACTCTGGATAAAGGGGGTGCTTCTGACTGTTCCTCACCCAGGTCTTGAACTCAGACCCATCTGAACCGCAACGCATGTCTTTACGCAGTGCACCAACCGAGCACTCACCCATCAAGCCGCTCAAACTCCTAAAAGTACCTCAAAGTCGGTCTTCCGTGTTTAACTTTAAAACTCCAGCTGTCACTCTGGATAAAGAGGGTGCTTTGGACCATTCCGCCTGCAGGTCTTGAACTCAGACCCATCGGAACCGCAACGCATGTCTTTACGCAGTGCGCCAACCGAGCACTCACCCATCAAGCCGCTCGAACTCCTAAAAGTACCTCAAAGTCGGTCTTCCGTGTTTAACTTCAAAACTCCAGCTGTCACTCTGGATAAGAGGGTGCTTTAGACCATTCCGCCTGAAGGTCTTGAACTCAGACCCATCGGAACCGCAACGCATGTCTTTACGCAGTGCACCAACCGAGCACTCACCCATCAAGCCGCTCGAACTCCTAAAAGTACCTCAAAGTCGGTCTTCTGTGTTTAACTTCAAAACTCCAGCTATCACTCTGGATAAAGAGGGTGCTTCCGTCCGTTCCGCACCCGGGTCTTGAACTCAGACCCATCGGAACCGCAACACATGTCTTTACGCAGTGCGCCAACCGAGCACTCACCTATAAAGCCTCTCAAACTCCTAAAAGTACCTCAAAGTCGGTCTTCTGTGTTTAACTTTAAAACTCCAGCTGTCACTCTGGATAAAGAGGGTGCTTCGGACCATTCCGCCTGCAGGTCTTGAACTCAGCCCCATCGGAACCGCAACGCATGTCTTTACGCAGTGCGCCAACCGAGCACTCACCAATCAAACTGCTCGAACTCCTAAAAGTACCTCAAAGTCGGTCTTCCGTGTTTAACTTTAAAACTCCAGCTGTCACTCTGGATAAAGAGGGTGCTTCCGTCCATTCCGCCTGAAGGTCTTGAACTCAGACCCATCGAAACCGCAACGCATGTCTTTACGCAGTGCGCCAACCGAGCACTCACACATCAAGCCGCTCGAACTCCTAAAAGTACCTCAAAGTCGGTCTTCCGTGTTTGAGTCCCTCAGAGGGCCTCTCAGGGCCTGAGAGGCCCTCTGAGGGACTCTCAGGCCCTGAGAGGCCCTTTGAGGGACTAACATGGAAGACTGACTTTGTGGTACTTGTAGAAGTTTGAATGGTAAGATCAGCAGGTGCTTGGTTGGTGCATTACATACAGACCGGGTTTTGTTTCAAGGCCTGCTTCAGGCATGGTTTTAAAGTGAGGGACTGAGGGACTCTCAGGCCCTGAGAGGCCCTCTGAAGGACTCTCAGGCCCTGAGAGGCCCTCTGAGGGACTCTCAGAGGGCCTCTCAGAGGGCCCTCTGAGGCCCTCTGAGGGCCTCTCAGGCCCTGAGAGGCCCTCTGAGGGACTCAAACACGGAAGACCGACTTTGAGGTACTTTTAGGAGTTCGAGCTGCTTGATGGGTGAGTGCTCGGTTGGCGCACTGCGTAAAGACATGCGTTGCGGTTCCGATGGGCCTGAGTTCAAGACCTGCAGGCGGAATGGTCCGAAGCACCCTCTTTATCCAGAGTGACAGCTGGATTTCTAAAGTTAAACACGGAAGACCGACTTTGAGGTACTTTTAGGAGTTCGAGCGGCTTGATGTGTGAGTGCTCGGTTGGCGCACTGCGTAAAGACATGTGTTGCGGTTCCGATGGGTCTGACTTCAAGACCCGGGTGCGGAACGGACGGAAGCACCCTCTTTATCCAGAGTGACAGCTGGAGTTTTGAAGTTAAACACGGAAGATCGACTTTGACGTAATTTTAGGAGTTCGAGCGGTTTGATGGGTGAGTGCTCGGTTGGCGCACTGCGTAAAGACATGCGTTGCGGTTTCGATGGGTCTGAGTTCAAGACCTTCAGGCGGAATGGTCTGAAGCACCCTCTTTATCCAGAGTGACAGCTGGAGTTTTAAAGTTAAACACGGAAGACCGACTTTGAGGAACTTTTAGGAGTTCGAGCGGCTTGATGGGTGAGTGCTCGGTTGGCGCACTGCGTAAAGACATGCGTTGCGGTTCCGATGGATCTGAGTTCAAGACCTGCAGGCGGAATTGTCCAAAGCACCCTCTTTATCCAGAGTGACAGCTGGAGTTTTAAAGTTAAACACGGAAGACCGACTTTGAGGTACTTTTAGGAGTTCGAGCGTCTTTATTGGTGAGTGCTCGGTTGGCGCACTGCGTAAAGACATGCGTTGCGGTTCCGATGGGTCCGAGTTCAAGACCCGGGTGAGGAACGGTCCGAAGCACCCTCTTTATCCAGAGTGATAGCTGGAGTTTTGAAGTTAAACACGGAAGATCGACTTTGAGGTACTTTTAGGAGTTCGAGCGGCTTGATGGGTGAGTGCTCGGTTGGCGCACTGCGTAAAGACATGCGTTGCGGTTTCGATGGGTCTGAGTTCAAGACCTTCAGGCGGAATGGTCTGAAGCACACTCTTTATCCAGAGTGACAGCTGGAGTTTTAAAGTTAAACACGGAAGACCGACTTTGAGGAACTTTTAGGAGTTCGAGCGGCTTGATGGGTGAGTGCTCGGTTGGCGCACTGCGTAAAGACATGCGTTGCGGTTCCGATGGATCTGAGTTCAAGACCTGCAGGCGGAATTGTCCAAAGCACCTCTTTATCCAGAGTGACAGCTGGAGTTTTAAAGTTAAACACGGAAGACGACTTTGAGGTACTTTTAGGAGTTCGAGCGTCTTTATTGGTGAGTGCTCGGTTGGCGCACTGCGTAAAGACATGCGTTGCGGTTCCGATGGGTCCGAGTTCAAGACCCGGGTGAGGAACGGTCCGAAGCACCCTCTTTATCCAGAGTGATAGCTGGAGTTTTGAAGTTAAACACGGAAGATCGACTTTGAGGTACTTTTAGGAGTTCGAGCGGCTTGATGGGTGAGTGCTCGGTTGGTGCACTGCGTAAAGACATGCGTTGCGGTTCCGATGGGTCTGACTTCAAGACCTGGGTGCGGAACGGACGGAAGCACCCTCTTTATCCAGAGTGACAGCTGGAGTTTTGAAGTTAAACAGGGAAGATCGACTTTGGTACTTTGGAGTTCGAGCGGTTTGATGGGTGAGTGCTCGGTTGGCGCACTGCGTAAAGACATGCGTTGCGGTTTCGATGGGTCTGAGTTCAAGACCTTCAGGCGGAATGGTCTGAAGCACCCTCTTTATCCAGAGTGACAGCTGGAGTTTTAAAGTTAAACACGGAAGACCGACTTTGAGGTACTTTTAGGAGTTCGAGCAGCTTGATGGGTCAGTGCTCGGCTGGCGCACTGCGTAAAGACATGCGTAGCGGTTCCGATGGGTCTGAGTTCAAGACCTGCAGGCGGAACACTGCGAAGCATAGTCTGTATGCAGAGTGTCAGTGAGGGAGCCAACTCTCTAACATGTGCTTTATTCCGCACATGTTAGGGAGGCTTTACTCAGAGAGGTGGAAAGTGGAGGGAGTTCAAGATCTGCTTATGGAATGGTCTGCACCATACACTGCATCCAGAATGTACTATTGTAAATGTTGGAAAGAGAAGGAAGTTAAAGTTCTCAGTCCATGGGAGCAACAATGGACAACGTTAGACTCTCACTGGGTCTAAAGTGAGAGTTCAAGACACGTGTGCGGAACTGTCTGAAGCACACTCTTTATCCAGAGAGACAGCTGGACGTTTAAAGTTTAACATGGAAGACTAACTGTTCCGATGGTCCTTGGGGTACTTGTAGAACTTCGAATGGAAAGGTGCTCAGTTTACGCAGTCCATAAGAGCAACCAAAAAAAAACAACTCTGAGGGACTCTCAGGCCCTGAGAGGCCCTCTGAGGGACTCTCAGGCCCTGAGAGGCCCTCTGAGGGACTCTCAGGCCCTGAGAGGCCCTCTGAGGGACTCTCAGGCCCTGAGAGGCCCTCTGAGGGACTTCAGGCCCTGAGGGCCCTCTGAGGGACTCTCAGGCCCTGAGAGGCCCTCTGAGGGACTCTCAGGCCCTGAGAGGCCCTCTGAGGGACTCTCAGGCCCTGAAGGCCCTCTGAGGGACTCTCAGGCCCTGAGAGGCCCTCTGAGGGACTCTCAGGCCCTGAGAGGCCCTCTGAGGGACTCTCAGGCCTGAGAGGCCCTCTGAGGGACTCTCAGGCCCTGAGAGGCCCTCTGAGGGACTCTCAGGCCCTGAGAGGCCCTCTGAGGGACTCTCAGGCCCTGAGAGGCCCTCTGAGGGACTCTCAGGCCCTGAGAGGCCCTCTGAGGGACTCTCAGGCCCTGAGAGGCCCTCTGAGGGACTCTCAGGCCCTGAGAGGCCCTCTGAGGGCCTCTCAGGGCCTGAGAGGCCCTCTGAGGGCCTCTCAGGGCCTGAGAGGCCCTCTGAGGGACTCTCAGGGCCTGAGAGGCCCTCTGAGGCCCTCAGAGGCCCTGAGAGGCCCTCTGAGGCCCTCAGAGGCCCTGAGAGGCTCTCTGAGGCCCTCAGAGGCCCTGAGAGGCCCTCAGAGGCCCTCAGAGGCCCTGAGAGGCCCTCAGAGGCCCTCTGAGGCCCTCTGAGGGACTCTCAGGCCCTGAGAGGCCCTCTGAGGGCCTCTCAGGCCCTCAGAGGCCCTCTGAGGGACTCTCAGGCCCTCAGAGGCCCTCTGAGGGACTCTCAGGCCCTCAGAGGCCCTCTGAGGGACTCTCAGGCCCTCAGAGGCCCTCTGAGGGACTCAAACACGGAAGACCGACTTTGAGGTACTTTAGGAGTTTGAGCTGCTTGATGGGTGAGTGCTCGGTTGGCGCACTGCGTAAAGACATGCGTTTGCGGTTCCGATGGGCCTGAGTTCAAGACCTGCAGGCGGAATGGTCCGAAGCACCCTCTTTATCCAGAGTGACAGCTG
Source organism: Poeciliopsis prolifica (assembly GCF_027474105.1). NCBI lineage: Eukaryota > Metazoa > Chordata > Actinopteri > Cyprinodontiformes > Poeciliidae > Poeciliopsis > Poeciliopsis prolifica. The sequence goes on along the minus strand of NW_026562480.1, from coordinate 785,429 downwards.
GATTTCTAAAGTTAAACACGGAAGACCGACTTTGAGGTACTTTTAGGAGTTCGAGCGGCTTGATGGTTGAGTGCTCGGTTGTCGCACTGCGTAAAGACATGAGTTGCGGTTCTGATGGGTCTGAGTTCAAGACCTACAGGCGGAATGGTCCGAATCACCCTCTTTATCCAGAGTGACAGCTGGAGTTTTAAATTTAAACACGGAAGACCGACTTTGAGGTACTTTTAGGAGTTCGAGCGGCTTGATGTGTGAGTGCTCGGTTGGCGCACTGCGTAAAGACATGTGTTGCGGTTCCGATGGGTCTGACTTCAAGACCCGGGTGCGGAACGGACGGAAGCACCCTCTTTATCCAGAGTGACAGCTGGAGTTTTGAAGTTAAACACGGAAGATCGACTTTGACGTACTTTTAGGAGTTCGAGCGGTTTGATGGGTGAGTGCTCGGTTGGCGCACTGCGTAAAGACATGCGTTGCGGTTTCGATGGGTCTGAGTTCAAGACCTTCAGGCGGAATGGTCTGAAGCACCCTCTTTATCCAGAGTGACAGCTGGAGTTTTAAAGTTAAACACGGAAGACCGACTTTGAGGAACTTTTAGGAGTTCGAGCGGCTTGATGGGTGAGTGCTCGGTTGGCGCACTGCGTAAAGACATGCGTTGCGGTTCCGATGGATCTGAGTTCAAGACCTGCAGGCGGAATTGTCCAAAGCACCCTCTTTATCCAGAGTGACAGCTGGAGTTTTAAATTTAAACACGGAAGACCGACTTTGAGGTACTTTTAGGAGTTCGAGCGGCTTGATGTGTGAGTGCTCGGTTGGCGCACTGCGTAAAGACATGTGTTGCGGTTCCGATGGGTCTGACTTCAAGACCCGGGTGCGGAACGGACGGAAGCACCCTCTTTATCCAGAGTGACAGCTGGAGTTTTGAAGTTAAACACGGAAGATCGACTTTGACGTACTTTTAGGAGTTCGAGCGGTTTGATGGGTGAGTGCTCGGTTGGCGCACTGCGTAAAGACATGCGTTGCGGTTTCGATGGGTCTGAGTTCAAGACCTTCAGGCGGAATCGTCTGAAGCACCCTCTTTATCCAGAGTGACAGCTGGATTTCTAAAGTTAAACACGGAAGACCGACTTTGAGGTACTTTTAGGAGTTCGAGCGTCTTGATTGGTGAGTGCTCGGTTGGCGCACTGCGTAAAGACATGCGTTGCGGTTCCGATGGGTCCGAGTTCAAGACCCGGTGAGGAACGGTCCGAAGCACCCTCTTTATCCAGAGTGATAGCTGGAGTTTTGAAGTTAAACACGGAAGATCGACTTTGAGGTACTTTTAGGAGTTCGAGCGGCTTGATGGGTGAGTGCTCGGTTGGTGCACTGCGTAAAGACATGCGTTGCGGTTCCGATGGGTCTGACTTCAAGACCTGGGTGCGGAACGGACGGAAGCACCCTCTTTATCCAGAGTGACAGCTGGAGTTTTGAAGTTAAACACGGAAGATCGACTTTGACGTAATTTTAGGAGTTCGAGCGGTTTGATGGGTGAGTGCTCGGTTGGCGCACTGCGTAAAGACATGCGTTGCGGTTTCGATGGGTCTGAGTTTAAGACCTTCAGGCGGAATGGTCTGAAGCACCCTCTTTATCCAGAGTGACAGCTGGAGTTTTAAGTTAAACACGGAAGACCGACTTTGAGGTACTTTTAGGAGTTCGAGCAGTTTGATTGGTGAGTGCTCGGTTGGCGCACTGCGTAAAGACATGCGTTGCGGTTCCGATGGGTCTGAGTTCAAGACCTGCAGGCGGAATTGTCCAAAGCACACTCTTTATCCAGAGTGACAGCTGGAGTTTTAAAGTTAAACACGGAAGACCGACTTTGAGGTACTTTTAGGAGTTCGAGCAGCTTGATGGGTCAGTGCTCGGCTGGCGCACTGCGTAAAGACATGCGTAGCGGTTCCGATGGGTCTGAGTTCAAGACCTGCAGGCGGAACACTGCGAAGCATAGTCTGTATGCAGAGTGTCAGTGAGGGAGCCAACTCTCTAACATGTGCTTTATTCCGCACATGTTAGGGAGGCTTTACTCAGAGAGGTGGAAAGTGGAGGGAGTTCAAGATCTGCTTATGGAATGGTCTGCACCATACACTGCATCCAGAATGTACTATTGTAAATGTTGGAAAGAGAAGGAAGTTAAAGTTCTCAGTCCATGGGAGCAACAATGGACAACGTTAGACTCTCACTGGGTCTAAAGTGAGAGTTCAAGACACGTGTGCGGAACTGTCTGAAGCACACTCTTTATCCAGAGAGACAGCTGGACGTTTAAAGTTTAACATGGAAGACTAACTGTTCCGATGGTCCTTGGGGTACTTGTAGAACTTCGAATGGAAAGGTGCTCAGTTTACGCAGTCCATAAGAGCAACCAAAAAAAACAACTCTGAGGGACTCTCAGGCCCTGAGAGGCCCTCTGAGGACTCTCAGGCCCTGAGAGGCCCTCTGAGGGACTTTTAGGAGTTCGAGCTGCTTGATGGGTGAGTGCTCGGTTGGCGCACTGCGTAAAGACATGCGTTGCGGTTCCGATGGGCCTGAGTTCAAGACCTGCAGGCGGAATGGTCCGAAGCACCCTCTTTATCCAGAGTGACAGCTGGATTTCTAAAGTTAAACACGGAAGACCGACTTTGAGGTACTTTTAGGAGTTCGAGCGGCTTGATGGTTGAGTGCTCGGTTGGCGCACTGCGTAAAGACATGAGTTGCGGTTCTGATGGGTCTGAGTTCAAGACCTACAGGCGGAATGGTCCGAATCACCCTCTTTATCCAGAGTGACAGCTGGAGTTTTAAATTTAAACACGGAAGACCGACTTTGAGGTACTTTTAGGAGTTCGAGCGGCTTGATGTGTGAGTGCTCGGTTGGCGCACTGCGTAAAGACATGTGTTGCGGTTCCGATGGGTCTGACTTCAAGACCCGGGTGCGGAACGGACGGAAGCACCCTCTTTATCCAGAGTGACAGCTGGGATTTTGAAGTTAAACACGAGATCGACTTTGACGTACTTTTAGGAGTTCGAGCGTTTGATGGGTGCGTGCTCGGTTGGCGCACTGCGTAAGACATGCGTTGCGGTTCGATGGTCTGAGTTCAAGACCTTCAGGCGGAATGGTCTGAAGCACCCTCTTTATCCAGAGTGACAGCTGGAGTTTTAAAGTTAAACACGGAAGACCGCTTTGAGGAACTTTTCGGAGTTCGAGCGGCTTGATGGTGAGTGCTCGGTTGGCGCACTGCGTAAGACATGCGTTGCGTTCCGATGGATCTGAGTTCAAGACCTGCAGGCGGAATTGTCCAAAGCACCCTCTTTATCCAGAGTGACAGCTGGAGTTTTAAAGTTAAACACGGAAGACACGACTTTGAGGTACTTTTAGGGGTTCGAGCTGCTTGATGGGTGAGTGCTCGTTGGCGCACTGCGTAAAGACATGCGTTGCGGTTTCCGATGGGTCCGGTTCAAGACCCGGTGAGGACGTCCGAAGCACCCTCTTTATCCAGAGTGATAGCTGAGTTTTGAAGTTAAAACACGGAAGATCGACTTTGAGGTACTTTTAGGAGTTCGAGCGGCTTGATGTGTGAGTGCTCGGTTGGTGCACTGCGTAAAGACATGCGTTGCGTTCCGATGGGTCTGACTTCAAGACCTGGGTGCGGAACGGACGAAGCACCCTCTTATCCAGAGTGACAGCTGGAGTTTTGAAGTTAAACAGGGAAGATCGATTTTGAGGTACTTTTAGGAGTTCGAGCGGTTTGATGGGTGAGTGCTCGATTGGCGCACTGCGTAAAGACATGCGTTGCGGTTTCGATGGTCTGAGTTCAAGACCTTCAGGCGGAATGGTCTGAAGCACCCTCTTTTTCCAGAGTGACAGCTGGAGTTTTAAAGTTAAACACGGAAGACCGACTTTGAGGTACTTTGGAGTTCGAGCATTTGATTGGTGAGTGCTCGGTTGGCGCACTGCGTAAAGACATGCGTTTGCGGTTCCGATGGGTCTGAGTTCAAGACCTGCAGGCGGAATTGTCCAAAGCACCCTCTTTATCCAGAGTGACAGCTGGAGTTTTAAAGTTAAACACGGAAGAACCGACTTTGAGGTACTTTTAGGAGTTTTCGAGCAGCTTGATGGGTCAGTGCTCGGCTGGCGCACTGCGTAAAGACATGCGTAGCGGTTCCGATGGGTCCTGAGTTCAAGACCTGCAGGCGGAACCTGCGAAGCATAGTCTGTATGCAGATTGTCGTGAGGGAGCCAACTCTCTAACATGTGCTTTATTCCGCACATGTTAGGGAGGCTTTTACTCAGAGGTGGAAGTGGAGGGAGTTCAAGATCTGCTTATGGAATGGTCTGCACCATACACTGCATCCAGAATGTACTATTGTAAATGTTGGAGAGAGAAGGAAGTTAAAGTTCTCAGTCCATGGGAGCAACAATGGACAACGTTAGACTCTCACTGGGTCTAAAGTGAGATTCAAGACACGTGTACGAACTGTCTGAAGCACACTCTTTATCCAGAGAGACAGCTGGACTTTTAAAGTTTACATGGAAGACTAACTGTTCCGATGGTCCTTGGGGACTTGTAGAACTTCGAATGGAAAGGTGCTCAGTTTACCAGTCCATAAGAGCAACCAAAAAAAAAACAACTCTGAGTCTCTCGGCCCTGAGAGGCCCTCTGAGGGACTCTCAGGCCCTGAGAGCCCTCTGAGGGACTCTCAGGCCCTGAGAGGCCCTCTGAGGGACTCTCAGGCCCTGAGAGGCCCTCTGAGGGACTCTCAGGCCCTGAGAGGCCCTCTGAGGGACTCTCAGGCCCTGAGAGGCCCTCTGAGGGACTCTCAGGCCCTGAGAGGTCCCTCTGAGGGACTCTCAGGCCCTGAGAGGCCCCTCTGAGGGACTCTCAGGCCCTGAGAGGCCCTCTGAGGGACTTTTAGGAGTTCAGCTGCTTGATGGGTGAGTGCTCGGTTTGGCGCACTGCGTAAAGACATGCGTTGCGGTTTCCGATGGATCTGAGTTCAAGACCTGCAGGCGAATTGTCCAAACCCTCTTTATCCAGAGTGACAGCTGGAGTTTTAAAGTTAAACACGGAAGACCGACTTTGAGGTACTTTTAGAGTTCGAGCGTCGTTTTATTGGTGAGTGCTCGGTTGGCGCACTGCGTAAAGACATGCGTTGCGGTTTCCGATGGTCCGAGTTCAAGACCCGGGTGAGGAACGGTCCGAAGCACCCTCTTTATCCAGAGTGATAGCTGGAGTTTTGAAGTTAAACACGGAAGATCGACTTTGAGGTACTTTTAGGAGTTCGAGCGGCTTGATGGTGAGTGCTCGGTTGGCGCACTGCGTAAAGACATGCGTTGCGGTTTTCGATGGGTCTGAGTTCAAGACCTTCAGGCGGAATGGTCTGAAGCACACTCTTTATCCAGTGACAGCTGGAGTTTTTAAAGTTAAACACGGAAGACCGACTTTGAGGAACTTTTAGGAGTTCGAGCGGCTTGATGGGTGAGTGCTCGTTGGCGCACTGCGTAAAGACATGCGTTGCGGTTCCGATGGATCTGAGTTCAAGACCTGCAGGCGGAATTGTCCAAAGCACCCTCTTTATCCAGAGTGACAGCTGGAGTTTTAAAGTTAAACACGGAAGACCGACTTTGAGGTACTTTTAGGAGTTCGAGCGTCTTTATTGGTGAGTGCTCGTTGGCGCCTGCGTGAAGACTGCGTTGCGGTTCCGATGGGTCCGAGTTCAAGACCCGGGTGAGGAACGGTCCGAAGCACCCTCTTTATCCGAGTGATAGCTGGAGTTTTGAAGTTAAACACGGAAGATCGACTTTGAGGTACTTTTAGGAGTTCGAGCGGCTTATGGGTGAGTGCTCGGTTGGTGCACTGCGTAAAGACATGCGTTGCGGTTTCCGATGGTCTGACTTCAAGACCTGGGTGCGGAACGGACGGAAGCACCCTCTTTATCCGAGTGACAGCTGGAGTTTTGAAGTTAAACAGGGAAGATCGACTTTGAGTACTTTTAAGGAGTTCGAGCGGTTTGATGGGTGAGTGCTCGGTTGGCGCACTGCGTAAAGACATGCGTTGCGGTTTCGATGGGTCTGAGTTCAAGACCTTCAGGCGGAATGGTCTGAAGCACCCTCTTTATCCAGAGTGACAGCTGGAGTTTTAAAGTTAAACACGGAAGACCGACTTTGAGGTACTTTTAGGAGTTCGAGCAGTTTTGATTGGTGATTGCTCGGTTGGCGCACTGCGTAAAACATGCGTTGCGGTTCCGATGGGTCTGAGTCAAGACCTGCAGGCGAATTGTCCAAAGCACCCTCTTTATCCAGAGTGACAGCTGGAGTTTTAAAGTTAAACACGGAAGACCGACTTTGAGGTACTTTTAGGAGTTCGAGCAGCTTGATGGGTCAGTGCTCGGCTGGCGCACTGCGTAAAGACATGCGTAGCGGTTCCGATGGGTCTGAGTTCAAGACCTGCAGGCGGAACACTGCGAAGCATAGTCTGTATGCAGAGTGTCAGTGAGGGAGCCAACTCTCTAACATGTGCTTTATTCGCACATGTTAGGGAGGCTTTACTCAGAGAGGTGGAAAGTGGAGGGAGTTCAAGATCTGCTTATGGAATGGTCTGCACCATACACTGCATCCAGAATGTACTATTGTAAATGTTGGAAAGAGAAGGAAGTTAAAGTTCTCAGTCCATGGGAGCACAATGGACAACGTTAGACTCTCACTGGGTCTAAAGTGAGAGTTTCAAGACACGTGCGGAACTGTCTGAAGCACACTCTTTATCCAGAGAGACAGCTGGACGTTTAAAGTTAACATGGAGACTAACTGTTCCGATGGTCCTTGGGGGACTTGTAGAACTTCGAATGGAAAGGTGCTCAGTTTACGCAGTCCATAAGAGCAACCAAAAAAAAAACAACTCTGAGGGACTCTCAGGCCCTGAGGCCCTCTGAGGGACTCTCAGGCCCTGAGAGGCCCTCTGAGGGACTCTCAGGCCCTGAGAGGCCCTCTGAGGGACTCTCAGGCCCTGAGAGGCCCTCTGAGGACTCTCAGGCCCTGAGAGGCCCTCTGAGGGACTCTCAGCCCTGAGAGGCCCTCTGAGGGACTCTCAGGCCCTGAGAGGCCCTCTGAGGGACTCTCAGGCCCTGAGAGGCCCTCTGAGGACTCTCAGGCCCTGAGAGGCCCTCTGAGGGACTCTCAGGCCCTGAGAGGCCCTCTGAGGACTCTCAGGCCCTGAGAGGCCCTCTGAGGGACTCTCAGGCCCTGAGAGGCCCTCTGAGGGACTCTCAGGCCTGAGAGGCCCTCTGAGGGACTCTCAGGGCCTGAGAGGCCCTCTGAGGCCCTGAGAGGCCCTCTGAGCCCTCTGAGGCCCTGAGAGGCCCTCTGAGGCCCTCTGAGGGACTCTCAGGCCCTCAGAGGCCCTCTGAGGACTCTCAGGCCCTCTGAGGCCCTCTGAGGGACTCTCAGGCCCTCAGAGGCCCTCTGAGGGACTCTCAGGCCCTCTGAGGGACTCTGAGGGACTCTCAGGCCCTCTGAGGGACTCTGAGGGACTCTCAGGCCCTCTGAGGGACTCTCAGGCCCTGAGAGGCCCTCTGAGGAACTCTCAGGCCCTCAGAGGCCCCTGAGGGACTCTCAGGCCCTCAGAGGCCCTCTGAGGGACTCTCAGGCCCTCAGGGCCCTCTGAGGGACTCTCAGCGGCCCTCAGAGGCCCTCTGAGGGACTCTCAGGCCCTCAGAGGCCCTCTGAGGGACTCAACACGAAGACCGACTTTGAGGTACTTTTAGGAGTTTGAGCTGCTTGATGGGTGAGTGCTCGGTTGGCGCACTGCGTAAGACATGCGTTGCGGTTCCGATGGGCCTGAGTTCAAGACCTGCAGGCGGAATGGTCCGAAGCACCCTCTTTATCCAGAGTGACAGCTGGATTTCTAAAGTTAAACACGGAAGACCGACTTTGAGGTACTTTTAGGAGTTCGAGCGCTTGATGGTTGAGTGCTCGGTTGTCGCACTGCGTAAAGACATGAGTTGCGGTTGATGGGTCTGAGTTCAAGACCTACAGGCGGAATGGTCCGATCACCCTCTTTATCCAGAGTGACAGCTGGAGTTTTAAATTTAAACACGAAGACCGACTTTGAGGTACTTTTAGGAGTTCGAGCGGCTTGATGTGTGAGTGCTCGGTTGGCGCACTGCGTAAAGACATGTGTTGCGGTTCCGATGGGTCTGACTTCAGACCCGGGTGCGGAACGGACGGAAGCACCCTTTTATCCAGAGTGACAGCTGGAGTTTTGAAGTTAAACACGGAAGATCGACTTTGACGTACTTTTAGGAGTTCGAGCGGTTTGATGGGTGAGTGCTCGGTTGGCGCACTGCGTAAGACTGACATGCGTTGCGTTTCGATGGGTCTGAGTTCAAGACCTTCAGGCGGAATGGTCTGAAGCACCCTCTTTATCCAGAGTGACAGCTGGAGTTTTAAAGTTTAAACACGGAACCGACTTTGAGAACTTTTAGGAGTTCGAGCGGCTTGATGGGTGAGTGCTCGGTTGGCGCACTGCGTAAAGACATGCGTTGCGGTTCCGATGGATCTGAGTTCAAGACCTGCAGGCGGAATTGTCCAAAGCACCCTCTTTATCCAGAGTGACAGCTGGAGTTTTAAATTTAAACACGGAAGACCGACTTTGAGGTACTTTTAGGAGTTCGAGCGCTTGATGTGTGAGTGCTCGGTTGGCGCACTGCGTAAAGACATGTGTTGCGGTTCCGATGGGTCTGACTTCAAGACCCGGGTGCGGAACGGACCGGAAGCACCCTCTTTATCCGAGTGAGCTGGAGTTTTGAATTTAAACACGGAAGATCGACTTTGACGTACTTTTAGGAGTTTCGAGCGTTTGATGGGTGAGTGCTCGGTTGGCGCACTGCGTAAAGACATGCGTTGCGGTTTTCGATGGTCTGAGTTCAAGACCTTCAGGCGAATCGTCTGAAGCACCCTCTTTATCCAGAGTGACAGCTGGATTTCTAAAGTTAAACACGGAAGACCGACTTTGAGGTACTTTAGGAGTTTCGAGCGTCTTGATTGGTGAGTGCTCGGTTGGCGCACTGCGTAAAGACATGCGTTGCGGTTCCGATGGGTTCCGAGTTCAAGACCCGGGTGAGGAACGGTCCGAAGCACCCTCTTTATCCAGAGTGATAGCTGGAGTTTTGAAGTTAAACACGGAAATCGACTTTGAGGTACTTTTAGGATTCGAGCGGCTTGATGGGTGAGTGCTCGGTTGGTGCACTGCGTAAAGACATGCGTTGCGGTTCCGATGGTCTGCTTCAAGACCTGGGGTGCGGAACGGACGGAAGCACCCTCTTTATCCAGAGTGAGCTGGAGTTTTGAAGTTAAACAGGGAAGATCGACTTTGAGGTACTTTTAGGAGTTCGAGCGGTTTGATGGGTGAGTGCTCGGTTGGCGCACTGCGTAAGACATGCGTTGCGGTTCGATGGGTCTGAGTTTAAGACCTTCAGGCGGAATGGTCTGAAGCACCCTCTTTATCCAGAGTGACAGCTGGAGTTTTAAAGTTAAACACGGAAGCCGACTTTGAGGTACTTTTAGGATTCGAGCAGTTTGATTGGTGAGTGCTCGGTTGGCGCACTGCGTAAAGACATGCGTTGCGGTTCCGATGGGTCTGAGTTCAAGACCTGCAGGCGGAATTGTCCAAAGCACACTCTTTATCCAGAGTGACAGCTGGAGTTTTTTAAAGTTAAACACGGAAGACCGACTTTGAGGTACTTTTAGGAGTTCGAGCAGCTTGATGGGTCAGTGCTCGGCTGGCGCACTGCTAAAGACATGCGTAGCGGTTCCGTGGGTCTGAGTTCAAGACCTGCAGGCGGAACACTGCGAAGCATAGTCTGTATGCAGAGTGTCAGTGAGGGAGCCAACTCTCTAACATGTGCTTTTATTCCGCACATGTTAGGGAGGCTTTACTCAGAGAGGTGGAAAGTGGAGGGAGTTCAAGATCTGCTTATGGAATGGTCTGCACCATACACTGCATCCAGAATGTACTATTGTAAATGTTGGAAAGAGAGGAAGTTAAGTTCTCAGTCCATGGGAGCAACAATGGACAACGTTAGACTCTCACTGGGTCTAAGTGAGAGTTCAAGACACGTGTGCGGAACTGTCTGAAGCACACTCTTTATCCAGAGACAGCTGGACGTTTAAAGTTAACATGGAAGACTAACTGTTCCGATGGTCCTTGGGTACTTGTAGAACTTCGAATGGAAAGGTGCTCAGTTTACGCAGTCCATAAGAGCAACCAAAAAAAACAACTCTGAGGGACTCTCAGCCCTGAGAGGCCCTCTGAGGGACTCTCAGGCCCTGAGAGGCCCTCTGAGGGACTTTTAGGAGTTCGAGCTGCTTGATGGGTGAGTGCTCGGTTGGCGCACTGCGTAAAGACATGCGTTGCGGTTCCGATGGCCTGAGTTCAAGACCTGCAGGCGGATGGTCCGAAGCACCCTCTTTATCCAGAGTGACAGCTGGATTTCTAAAGTTAAACACGGAAGACCGACTTTGAGGTACTTTTAGGAGTTCGAGCGGCTTGATGGTTGAGTGCTCGGTTGGCGCACTGCGTAAAGACATGAGTTGCGGTTCTGATGGGTCTGAGTTCAAGACCTACAGGCGGAATGGTCCGAATCACCCTCTTTATCCAGAGTGACACTGGAGTTTTAAATTTAAACACGGAAGACCGACTTTGAGGTACTTTTTAGGAGTTCGAGCGGCTTGATGTGTGAGTGCTCGTTTGGCGCACTGCGTAAAGACATGTGTTGCGGTTCCGATGGGTCTGACTTCAAGACCCGGGTGCGGAACGGACGGAAGCACCCTCTTTAATCCAGTGACAGCTGGAGTTTTGAAGTTAACCGGAAGATCGACTTTGACGTACTTTTAGGAGTTCGAGCGGTTTGATGGGTGCGTGCTCGGTTGGCGCACTGCGTAAAGACATGCGTTGCGGTTTCGATGGGTCTGAGTCAAGACCTTCAGGCGGAATGGTCTGAAGCACCCTCTTTATCCAGAGTGACAGCTGGAGTTTTTAAAGTTAAACACGGAAGACCGACTTTGAGGAACTTTTCGGAGTTCGAGCGCTTGATGGGTGAGTGCTCGGTTGGCGCACTGCGTAAAGACATGCGTTGCGGTTCCGATGGATCTGAGTTCAAGACCTGGCAGGCGGAATTGTCCAAAGCACCCTCTTTATCCAGAGTGACAGCTGGAGTTTTAAAGTTAAACACGGAAGACCGACTTGAGGTACTTTTAGGAGTTCGAGCTGCTTGATTGGGTGAGTGCTCGTTGGCGCACTGCGTAAAGACATGCGTTGCGGTTCCGATGGGTCCGAGTTCAAGACCCGGGTGAGGAACGGTCCCGAAGCACCCTCTTTATCCAGAGTGATAGCTGGAGTTTTGAAGTTAACACGGAAGATCGACTTTGAGGTACTTTTAGGAGTTCGAGCGGCTTGATGTGTGAGTGCTCGGTTGGTGCACTGCGTAAGACATGCGTTGCGGTTCCGATGGGTCTGACTTCAAGACCTGGGTGCGGAACGGACGGAAGCACCCACTTTATCCAGAGTGACAGCTGGAGTTTTGAAGTTAAACAGGGAAGATCGATTTTGAGGTACTTTTAGGAGTTCGAGCGGTTTGATGGTGAGTGCTCGGTTGGCGCACTGCGTAAAGACATGCGTTGCGGTTTCGATGGGTCTGAGTTCAAGACCTTCAGGCGAATGGTCTGAAGCACCCTCTTTATCCAGAGTGACAGCTGGAGTTTTAAAGTTAAACACGGAAGACCGACTTTGAGGTACTTTTAGGAGTTCGAGCAGTTTGATTGGTGAGTGCTTCGGTTGGGCGCACTGCGTAAAGACATGCGTTGCGTTCCGATGGGTCTGAGTTCAAGACCTGCAGGCGGAATTGTCCAAAGCACCCTCTTTATCCAGAGTGACAGCTGAGTTTTTAAAGTTAAACACGGAAGACCGACTTTGAGGTACTTTTAGGAGTTCGAGCAGCTTGATGGGTCAGTGCTCGGCTGGCGCACTGCGTAAAGACATGCGTAGCGGTTCGATGGGTCTGAGTTCAAGACCTGCAGGCGAACACTGCGAAGCATAGTCTGTATGCAGAGTGTCAGTGAGGAGCCAACTCTCTAACATGTGCTTTATTCCGCACATGTTAGGGAGGCTTTACTCAGAAGGTGGAAAGTGGAGGGAGTTCAAGATCTGCTTATGGAATGGTCTGCACCATACACTGCATCCAGAATGTACTATTGTAAATGTTGGAGAGAGAAGGAAGTTAAAGTTCTCAGTCCATGGGAGCAACAATGGACAACGTTAGACTCTCACTGGGTCTAAAGTGAGAGTTCAAGACACGTGTACGGAACTGTCTGAAGCACACTCTTTATCCAGAGAGACAGCTGGACGTTTAAAGTTTAACATGGAAGACTAACTGTTCCGGGTCCTTGGGTACTTGTAGAACTTCGAATGGAAAGGTGCTCAGTTTACGCAGTCCATAAGAGCAACCAAAAAAAAAAACAACTCTGATGGTCTCTCAGGCCCTGAGAGGCCCTCTGAGGGACTCTCAGGCCCTGAGAGGCCCTCTGAGGGACTCTCAGGCCCTGAGAGGCCCTCTGAGGGACTCTCAGGCCCTGAGAGGCCCTCTGAGGGACTCTCAGGCCCTGAGAGGCCCTCTGAGGGACTCTCAGGCCCTGAGGCCCTCTGAGGGACTCTCAGGCCCTGAGAGGCCCTCTGAGGGACTCTCAGGCCCTGAGAGGCCCTCTGAGGGACTTTTAGGATTCGAGCTGCTTGATGGGTGATGCTCGGTTGGCGCACTGCGTAAAGACATGCGTTGCGGTTCCGATGGGCCTGAGTTCAAGACCTGCAGGCGGAATGGTCCGAAGCACCCTCTTTATCCAGAGTGACAGCTGGATTTCTAAAGTTAAACACGGAAGACCGACTTTGAGGTACTTTTAGGAGTTCGAGCGCTTGATGGTTGAGTGCTCGGTTGGCGCACTGCGTAAAGACATGTTGCGGTTCTGATGGGTCTGAGTTCAAGACCTACAGGCGGAATGGTCCGAATCAACCCTCTTTATCCAGAGTGACAGCTGGAGTTTTAAATTTAAACACGGAAGACCGACTTTGAGGTACTTTTTAGGAGTTCGAGCGGCTTGATGTGTGAGTGCTCGGTTGGCGCACTGCGTAAAGACATGTGTTGCGGTTCCGATGTGTCTGACTTCAAGACCCCGGTGCGGAACAGACGGAAGCACCCTCTTTATCTAGAGTGACAGCTGGAGTTTTGCAGTTAAACACGGAAGATCGACTTTGACGTACTTTTAGGAGTTCGAGCGGTTTGATGGGTGCGTGCTCGGTTTGGCGCACTGCGTAAAGACATGCGTTGCGGTTTCGATGGGTCTGAGTTCAAGACCTTCAGGCGGAATGGTCTGAAGCACCCTCTTTATCCAGAGTGACAGCTGGAGTTTTAAAGTTAAACACGGAAGACCGACTTTGAGGAACTTTTAGGAGTTCGAGCGGCTTGATGGGTGAGTGCTCGGTTGGCGCACTGCGTAAGACATGCGTTGCGGTTCCGATGGATCTGAGTTCAAGACCTGCAGGCGGAATTGTCCAAGCCCCTCTTTATCCAGAGTGACAGCTGGAGTTTTAAAGTTAAACACGGAAGACCGACTTTGAGGTACTTTTAGGAGTTCGAGCTGCTTGATGGGTGAGTGCTCGTTTGGCGCACTGCGTAAAGACATGCGTTGCGGTTCCGATGGGTCCGAGTTCAAGACCCGGGTGAGGAACGGTCCGAAGCACCCTCTTTATCCAGAGTGATAGCTGGAGTTTTGAATTTAAACACGGAAGATCGACTTTGAGGTACTTTTAGGAGTTCGAGCGGCTTGATGGGTGAGTGCTCGGTTGGTGCACTGCGTAAAGACATGCGTTGCGGTTCCGATGGGTCTGACTTCAAGACCTGGGTGCGGAACGGACGGAAGCCCTCTTTATCCAGAGTGACAGCTGGAGTTTTGAAGTTAAACAGGGAAGATCGACTTTGAGGTACTTTTAGGAGTTCGAGCGGTTTGATGGGTGAGTGCTCGGTTGGCGCACTGCGTAAAGACATGCGTTGCGTTTCGATGGGTCTGAGTTCAAGACCTTCAGGCGGAATGGTCTGAAGCACCCACCTTTATCCAGAGTGACAGCTGGAGTTTTAAAGTTAAACACGGAAGACCGACTTTTGAGGAACTTTTTAGGAGTTCGAGCGGCTTGATGGGTGAGTGCTCGGTTGGCGCACTGCGTAAAGACATGCGTTGCGGTTCCGATGGGCCTGAGTTCAAGACCTGCAGGCGGAATGGTCCGAAGCACCCTCTTTATCCAGAGTGACAGCTGGATTTTCTAAAGTTAAACACGGAAGACCGACTTTGAGGTACTTTTAGGAGTTCGAGCGGCTTGATGGTTTGAGTGCTCGGTTTGGCGCACTGCGTAAAGACATGAGTTGCGGTTCTGATGGGTCTGAGTTCAAGACCTACAGGCGGAATGGTCCGAATCACCCTCTTTATCCAGAGTGACAGCTGGAGTTTTAAATTTAAACACGGAAGACCGACTTTGAGGTACTTTTAGGAGTTCAAGCGGCTTGATGTGTGAGTGCTCGGTTGGCGCACTGCGTAAAGACATGTGTTGCGGTTCCGATGGGTCTGACTTCAAGACCCGGGTGCGGAACGGACGGAAGCACCCTCTTTATCCAGAGTGACAGCTGGAGTTTTGAAGTTAAACACGGAAGATCGACTTTGACGTACTTTTAGGAGTTCGAGCGGTTTGATGGGTGAGTGCTCGGTTGGCGCACTGCGTAAAGACATGCGTTGCGGTTCCGATGGGTCCGAGTTCAAGACCCGGGTGAGGAACGGTCCGAAGCACCCTCTTTATCCAGAGTGATAGCTGGAGTTTTGAAGTTAAACACGGAAGATCGACTTTGAGGTACTTTTAGGAGTTCGAGCGGCTTGATGGGTGAGTGCTCGGTTGGTGCACTGCGTAAAGACTGCGTTGCGGTTCCGATGGGTCTGAGTTCAAGACCTGCAGGCGGAATGGTCCGAAGCACCCTCTTTTATCCAGAGTGATAGCTGGAGTTTTGAAGTTAAACACGGAAGACCGACTTTGAGGTACTTTTAGGATTCGAGCAGTTTGATTGGTGAGTGCTCGGTTGGCGCACTGCGTAAAGACATGCGTGGTTCCGATGGGTCCGAGTTCAAGACCCGGGTGAGGAACGGTCCGAAGCACCCTCTTTATCCAGAGTGATAGCTGGAGTTTTGAAGTTAAACACGGAAGATCGACTTTGAGGTACTTTTAGGAGTTCGGCGGCTTGATGGGTGAGTGCTCGGTTTGGTGCACTGCGTAAAGACATGCGTTGCGGTTCCGATGGGTCTGAGTTCAAGACCTGCAGGCGGAATGGTCCGAAGCACCCTCTTTATCCAGAGTGATAGCTGGAGTTTTGAAGTTAAACACGGAAGACCGACTTTGAGGTACTTTTAGGAGTTCGAGCAGTTTGATTGGTGAGTGCTCGGTTGCGCACTGCGTAAAGACATGCGTTGTGGTTCCGATGGGTCCGAGTTCAAGACCCGGGTGAGGAACGGTCCGAAGCACCCTCTTTATCCAGAGTGATAGCTGGAGTTTTGAAGTTAAACACGGAAGACCGACTTTGAGGTACTTTTAGGAGTTCGAGCGGCTTGATGTGTGAGTGCTCGGTTGGCGCACTGCGTAAAGACATGTGTTGCGGTTCCGATGGGTCTGACTTCAAGACCTGGGTGCGGAACGGACGGAAGCACCCTCTTTATCCAGAGTGACAGCGGGAGTTTTTGAAGTTAAACAGGGAAGATCGACTTTGAGGTACTTTTAGGAGTTCGAGCGTTTGATGGGTGAGTGCTCGGTTGGCGCACTGCGTAAAGACATGCGTTGCGGTTTCGATGGGTCTGAGTTCAAGACCTTCAGGCCGAATGGTCTGAAGCACCCCTTTATCCAGAGTGACAGCTGGAGTTTTAAAGTTAAACACGGAAGACCGACTTTGAGGTACTTTTAGGAGTTCGAGCAGTTTGATTGGTGAGTGCTCGGTTGGCGCACTGCGTAAAGACATGCGTTGCGGTTCCGATGGGTCTGAGTTCAAGACCTGCAGGCGGAATTGTCCAAAGCACCCTCTTTATCCAGAGTGACAGCTGGAGTTTTAAAGTTAAACACGGAAGACCGACTTTGAGGTACTTTTAGGAGTTCGAGCAGCTTGATCGGTTCAGTGCTCAGCTGGCGCACTGCGTAAAGACATGCGTAGCGGTTCCGATGGGTCTGAGTTCAAGACCTGCAGGCGGAACACTGCGAAGCATAGTCCTGTATGCAGAGTGTCAGTGAGGGAGCCAACTCTCTAACATGTGCTTTATTCCGCACATGTTAGGGAGGCTTTACTCAGAGAGGTGGAAAGTGGAGGGAGTTCAAGATCTGCTTATGGAATGGTCTGCACCACACTGCATCCAGAATGTACTATTGTAAATGTTGGAAATAGAAGGAAGTTAAAGTTCTCAGTCCATGGGAGCAACAATGGACAACGTTAGACTCTCACTGGGTCTAAAGTGAGAGTTCAAGACACGTGTGCGGAACTGTCTGAAGCACACTCTTTATCCAGAGGACAGCTGGACGTTTAAAGTTTAACATGGAAGACTAACTGTTCCGATGGTCCTTGGGGGTACTTGTAGAACTTCGAATGGAAAGGTGCTCAGTTTACGCAGTCCATAAGAGCGAACCAAAAAAAAAACAACTCTGAGGGACTCTCAGGCCCTGAGAGGCCCTCTGAGGGACTCTCAGGCCCTGAGAGGCCCTCTGAGGGACTCTCAGGCCCTGAGAGGCCCTCTGAGGACTCTCAGGCCCTGAGAGGCCCTCTGAGGGACTCTCAGGCCCTGAGAGGCCCTCTGAGGGACTCTCAGGCCCTGAGAGGCCCTCTGAGGGACTCTCAGGCCCTGAGAGGCCCTCTGAGGGACTCTCAGGCCCTGAGAGGCCCTCTGAGGGACTCTCAGGCCCTGAGAGGCCCTCTGAGGGACTTCTCAGGCCCTGAGGCCCTCTGAGGGACTCTCAGGCCCTGAGGCCCCCTGAGGGACTCTCAGCCCTGAGAGGCCCCCTGAGGGACTCTCAGGCCCTGAGAGGCCCCCTGAGGGACTCTCAGGCCTGAGAGGCCCCCTGAGGGACTCTCAGGCCCTGAGAGGCCCCCTGAGGGACTCTCAGGCCCTGAGAGGCCCCCTGAGGGACTCTCAGGCCCTGAGAGGCCCCCTGAGGACTCTCAGGCCCTGAAGAGGCCCCCTGAGGGACTCTCAGGCCCTGAGAGGCCCCCTGAGGGACTCTCAGGCCCTGAGAGGCCCCTGAGGGACTCTCAGGCCCTGAGAGGCCCCCTGAGGGACTCTCAGGCCCTGAGAGGCCCCCTGAGGGACTCTCAGGCCCTGAGAGGCCCCCTGAGGGAATCTCAGGCCCTGAGAGGCCCCCTGAGGGACTCTCAGTCCTGAGAGGCCCCCTGAGGGACTCTCAGGCCCTGAGAGGCCCCCTGAGGGACTCTCAGGCCCTGAGAGGCCCTCTGAGGGACTCAACACGGAAGACCGACTTTGAGGTACTTTTTAGGAGTTCGAGCTGCTTGATGGGTGAGTTGCTCGGTTGGCGCACTGCGTAAAGACATGCGTTGCGGTTCCGATGGGCCTGAGTTCAAGACCTGCAGGCGGAATGGTCCGAAGCACCCTCTTTATCCAGAGTGACAGCTGGATTTCTAAAGTTAAACACGAAGACCGACTTTGAGGTACTTTTAGGAGTTCGAGCGGCTTGATGGTTGAGTGCTCGGTTGGCGCACTGCGTAAAGACATGAGTTGCGGTTCTGATGGGTCTGAGTTCAAGACCTACAGGCGGAATGGTCCGAATCACCCTCTTTATCAGAGTGACAGCTGGAGTTTTTAAATTTAAACACGGAAGACGACTTTGAGGTACTTTTAGGAGTTCGAGCGGCTTGATGTGTGAGTGCTCGGTTGGCGCACTGCGTAAAGACATGCGTTGCGGTTCCGATGGGTCCGAGTTCAAGACCCGGGTGAGGAACGGTCCCGAAGCACCCTCTTTATCCAGAGTGATAGCTGGAGTTTTGAAGTTAAACACGGAAGATCGACTTTGAGGTACTTTTAGGAGTTCGAGCGGCTTGATGGTGATGCTCGGTTGGTGCACTGCGTAAGACATGCGTTGCGGTTCCGATGGGTCTGAGTTCAAGACCTGCAGGCGGAATGGTCCGAAGCACCCTCTTTATCCAGAGTGATAGCTGGAGTTTTGAAGTTAAACACGGAAGACCGACTTTGAGGTACTTTTAGGAGTTCGAGCAGTTTGATTGGTGAGTGCTCGGTTGGCGCACTGCGTAAGACATGCGTTGTGGTTCCGATGGGTCCGAGTTCAAGACCCGGGTTGAGGAACGGTCCGAAGCACCCTCTTTATCCAGATTGATAGCTGGAGTTTAAAGTTAAACACGGAAGACCGACTTTGAGGTACTTTTAGGAGTTCGAGCGGCTTGATGTGTGAGTGCTCGGTTGGCGCACTGCGTAAAGAACATGTGTTGCGGTTCCGATGGTCGGACTTCAAGACCTGGGTGCGGAACGGACGGAAGCACCCTCTTTATCCAGAGTGACAGCTGGAGTTTTGAAGTTAAACAGGGAAGATCGACTTTGAGTACTTTTAGGAGTTCGAGCGGTTTGATGGGTGAGTGCTCGGTTGCGCACTGCGTAAAGACTGCGTTGCGGTTTCGATGGGTCTGAGTTCAAGACCTTAGGCGGAATGGTCTGAAGCACCCTCTTTATCCAGAGTGACAGCTGGAGTTTTAAAGTTAAACACGGAAGACCGACTTTGAGGTACTTTTAGGAGTTCGAGCAGTTTGATTGGTGAGTGCTCGGTTGGCGCACTGCGTAAAGACATGCGTTGCGGTTCCGATGGGTCTGAGTTCAAGACCTGCAGGCGGAATTGTCCAAAGCACCCTCTTTATCCAGAGTGACAGCTGGAGTTTTAAAGTTAAACACGGAAGACCGACTTTGAGGTACTTTTAGGAGTTCGAGCAGCTTGATGGGTCAGTGCTCGGCTGGCGCACTGCGTAAAGACATGCGTAGCGTTCCGATGGGTCTGAGTTCAAGACCTGCAGGCGGAACACTGCGAAGCATAGTCTGTATGCAGAGTGTCAGTGAGGGAGCCAACTCTCTAACATGTGCTTTATTCCGCACATGTTAGGGAGGCTTTACTCAGAGAGGTGGAAAGTGGAGGGAGTTCAAGATCTTTATGGAATGGTCTGCACCATACACTGCATCCAGAATGTACTATTGTAAATGTTGGAAAGAGAAGGAAGTTAAAGTTCTCAGTCCATGGGGAGCAACAATGGACAACGTTGAGACTCTCACTGGGTCTAAAGTGAGAGTTCAAGACACGTGTGCGGAACTGTCTGAAGCACACTCTTTATCCAGAGAGACAGCTGGACGTTTAAAGTTTAACATGGAAGACTAACTGTTCCGATGGTCCTTGGGGTACTTGTAGAACTTCGAATGGAAAGGTGCTCAGTTTACGCAGTCCATAAGAACCAAAAAAAAAAACAACTCTGAGGAGGGACTCTCAGGCCCTGAGAGGCCCTCTGAGGGACTCTCAGGCCCTGAGAGGCCCTCTGAGGGACTCTCAGGCCCTGAGAGGCCCTCTGAGGGACTCTCAGGCCCTGAGAGGCCCTCTGAGGGACTCTCAGGCCCTGAGAGGCCCTCTGAGGGACTCTCAGGCCCCTGAGAGGCCCTCTGAGGGACTCTCAGGCCCTGAGAGGCCCTCTGAGGGACTCTCAGGCCCTGAGAGGCCCTCTGAGGGACTCTCTGAGGCCCTGAGAGGCCCTCTGAGGGACTCTCTGAGGCCCTGAGAGGCCCTCTGAGGGACTCTCTGAGGCCCTGAGAGGCCCTCTGAGGGACTCTCTGAGGCCCTGAGAGGCCCTGAGAGGCCCTCTGAGGGACTCTCAGGCCCTGAGAGGCCCTCTGAGGGACTCTCAGGCCCTGAGAGGCCCTCTGAGGGACTCTCAGGCCCTGAGAGGCCCTCTGAGGGACTCTCAGGCCCTGAGAGGCCCTCTGAGGGACTCTCAGGCCCTGAGAGGCCCTCTGAGGGACTCTCAGGCCCTGAGAGGCCCTCTGAGGGACTCTCAGGCCCTGAGAGGCCCTCTGAGGGACTCTCAGGCCCTGAGAGGCCCTCTGAGGACTCTCAGGCCCTGAGAGGCCCTCTGAGGGACTCTCAGGCCCTGAGAGGCCCTCTGAGGGACTCTCAGGCCCTGAGAGGCCCTCTGAGGGACTCTCAGGCCTGAGAGGCCCTCTGAGGGACTCTCGCCCTGAGAGGCCCTCTGAGGGACTCTCAGGCCCTGAGAGGCCCTCTGAGGGACTCTCAGGCCCTGAGAGGCCCTCTGAGGGACTCTCAGGCCCTGAGGGCCCTCTGAGGGACTCTCAGGCCCTGAGAGGCCCTCTGAGGGACTCTCAGGCCCTGAGAGGCCCTCTGAGGGACTCTCAGGCCCTGAGAGGCCCTCTGAGGGACTCTCAGGCCCTGAGAGGCCCTCTGAGGACTCTCAGGCCCTGAGAGGCCCTCTGAGGACTCTCAGGCCCTGAGAGGCCCTCTGAGGGACTCTCAGGCCCTGAGAGGCCCTCTGAGGGACTCTCAGGGCCCTGAGAGGCCCTCTGAGGGACTCTCAGGCCCTGAGAGCCCTCTGAGGGACTCTCAGGCCCTGAGGCCCTCTGAGGGACTCTCAGGCCCTGAGAGGCCCTCTGAGGGACTCTCAGGCCCTGAGAGGCCCCTCTGAGGGACTCTCAGGCCCTGAGAGGCCCTCTGAGACTCTCAGGCCCTGAAGAGGCCCTCTGAGGGACTCTCAGGCCCTGAGAGGCCCTCTGAGGACTCTCAGGCCCTGAGAGGCCCTCTGAGGGACTCTCAGGCCCTGAGAGGCCCTCTGAGGGACTCTCAGGCCCTGAGAGGCCCTCTGAGGGACTCTCAGGCCCTGAGAGGCCTCTGAGGGACTCTCAGGCCCTGAGAGGCCCTCTGAGGGACTCTCAGGCCCTGAGAGGCCCTCTGAGGACTCTCAGGCCCTGAGAGGCCCTCTGAGGGACTCTCAGGCCCTGAGAGGCCCTCTGAGGGACTCTCAGGCCCGAGAGGCCCTCTGAGGGACTCTCAGGCCCTGAGAGGCCTCTGAGGGACTCTCAGGGCCCTGAGAGGCCCTCTGAAGGGACTCTCAGGCCCTGAGAGGCCCTCTGAGGGACTCTCAGGCCCTGAGAGGCCCTCTGAGGGACTCTCAGGCCCTGAGAGGCCCTCTGAGGGACTCTCAGGCCCTGAGAGGCCCTCTGAGGGACTCTCAGGCCCTGAGAGGCCCTCTGAGGGACCTCAGGCCTGAGAGGCCCTCTGAGGGACTCTCAGGCCCTGAGAGGCCTCTGGGACTCTCAGGCCCTGAGAGGCCCTCTGAGGGACTCTCAGGCCCTGAGAGGCCTCCTGAGGGACTCTCAGGCCCTGAGAGCCCTCTGAGGGACTCTCAGGCCCTGAGAGGCCCTCTGAGGGACTCTCAGGCCCTGAGAGGCCTCTGAGGGACTCTCAGGCCCTGAGAGGCCCTCTGAGGACTCTCAGGCCCTGAGAGGCCCTCTGAGGGACTCTCAGGCCCTGAGAGGCCCTCTGAGGGACTCTCAGGCCCTGAGAGGCCCTCTGAGGGACTCTCAGGCCCTGAGAGGCCCTCTGAGGGACTCTCAGGCCCTGAGAGGCCCTCTGAGGGACTCTCAGGGCCCTGAGAGGCCCTCTGAGGGACTCTCAGGCCCTGAGAGGCCCTCTGAGGGACTCTCAGCCCTGAGAGGCCCTCTGAGGGACTCTCAGGCCCTGAGAGGCCCTCTGAGGGACTCTCAGGCCCTGAGAGGCCCTCTGAGGGACTCTCAGGCCTGAGAGGCCCTCTGAGGGACTCTCAGGCCCTGAGAGGCCCTCTGAGGGACTCTCAGGCCCTGAGAGGCCCTCTGAGGGACTCTCAGGCCCTGAGAGGCCCTCTGAGGGACTCTCAGGCCCTGAGAGGCCCTCTGAGGGACTCTCAGCCCTGAGAGGCCCTCTGAGGGACTCTCAGGCCCTGAGAGGCCCTCTGAGGGACTCTCAGGCCCTGAGAGGCCCTCTGAGGGACTCTCAGGCCCTGAGAGGCCCTCTGAGGGACTCTCAGGCCCTGAGAGGCCCTCTGAGGGACTCTCAGGCCCTGAGAGGCCCTCTGAGGGACTCTCAGGCCCTGAGAGGCCCTCTGAGGGACTCTCAGGCCCTGAGAGGCCCTCTGAGGGACTCTCAGGCCCTGAGAGGCCCTCTGAGGGACTCTCAGGCCTGAGAGGCCCTCTGAGGGACTCTCAGGCCCTGAGAGGCCCTCTGAGGGACTCTCAGGCCCTGAGAGGCCCTCTGAGGGACTCTCAGGCCCTGAGGGCCCTCTGAGGGACTCTCAGGCCCTGAGAGGCCCTCTGAGGGACTCTCAGGCCCTGAGAGGCCCTCTGAGGGACTCTCAGGCCCTGAGAGGCCCTCTGAGGGCTCTCAGGCCCTGAGAGGCCCTCTGAGGGACTCTCAGGCCCTGAGAGGCCCTCTGAGGGACTCTCAGGCCCTGAGAGGCCCTCTGAGGGACTCAAACACGGAAGACCGACTTTGAGGTACTTTTAGGAGTTCGAGCTGCTTGATGGGTGAGTGCTCGGTTGGCGCACTGCGTAAAGACATGCGTTGCGGTTCCGATGGGCCTGAGTTCAAGACCTGCAGGCGGAATGGTCCGAAGCACCCTCTTTATCCAGAGTGACAGCTGGATTTCTAAAGTTAAACACGGAAGACCGACTTTGAGGTACTTTTAGGAGTTCGAGCGGCTTGATGGTTGAGTGCTCGGTTGGCGCACTGCGTAAAAGACATGAGTTGCGGTTCTGATGGGTCTGAGTTCAAGACCTACAGGCGGAATGGTCCGAATCACCCTCTTTATCCAGAGTGACAGCTGGAGTTTTAAATTTAAACACGGAAGACCGACTTTGAGGTACTTTTAGGAGTTCGAGCGGCTTGATGGGTGAGTGCTCGGTTGGCGCACTGCGTAAAGACATGCGTTGCGGTTCCGATGGATCTGAGTTCAAGACCTGCAGGCGGAATTGTCCAAAGCACCCTCTTTATCCAGAGTGACAGCTGGAGTTTTTAAAGTTAAACACGGAAGACCGACTTTGAGGTACTTTTAGGAGTTCGAGCGTCTTGATTGGTGAGTGCTCGGTTGGCGCACTGCGTAAAGACATGCGTTGCGGTTCCGATGGGTCCGAGTTCAAGACCCGGGTGAGGAACGGTCCGAAGCACCCTCTTTATCCAGAGTGATAGCTGGAGTTTTGAAGTTAAACACGGAAGATCGACTTTGAGTACTTTTAGGAGTTCGAGCGGCTTGATGGGTGAGTGCTCGGTTGGTGCACTGCGTAAAGACATGCGTTGCGGTTCCGATGGGTCTGAGTTCAAGACCTGCAGGCGGAATGGTCCGAAGCACCCTCTTTATCCAGAGTGATAGCTGGAGTTTTGAAGTTAAACACGGAAGACCGACTTTGAGGTACTTTTAGGAGTTCGAGCAGTTTGATTGGTGAGTGCTCGGTTTGGCGCACTGCGTAAAGACATGCGTTGTGGTTCCGATGGGTCCGAGTTCAAGACCCGGTTGAGGAACGGTCCGAAGCACCCTCTTTATCCAGAGTGATAGCTGGAGTTTTAAAGTTAAACACGGAAGACCGACTTTGAGGTACTTTTAGGAGTTCGAGCGCTTGATGTGTGAGTGCTCGGTTGGCGCACTGCGTAAAGACATGTGTTGCGGTTCCGATGGGTCTGACTTCAAGACCTGGGTGCGGAACGGACGGAAGCACCCTCTTTATCCAGAGTGACAGCTGGAGTTTTGAAGTTAAACAGGAAGATCGACTTTGAGGTACTTTTAGGAGTTCGAGCGGTTTGATGGGTGAGTGCTCGGTTGGCGCACTGCGTAAAGACATGCGTTGCGGTTTCGATGGGTCTGATTCAAGACCTTCAGGCGGAATGGTCTGAAGCCACCCTCTTTATCCAGAGTGACAGCTGGAGTTTTAAAGTTAAACACGGAGACCGACTTTGAGGTACTTTTAGGAGTTCGAGCAGTTTGATTGGTGAGTGCTCGGTTGGCGCACTGCGTAAAGACATGCGTTGCGGTTCCGATGGTCTGAGTTTCAAGACCTGCGGCGGAATTGTCCAAAGCACCCTCTTTATCCAGAGTGACAGCTGAGTTTTTAAAGTTAAACACGGAAGACCGACTTTGAGGTACTTTTTAGGAGTTCGAGCAGCTTGATGGTCAGTGCTCGGCTGGCGCACTGCGTAAAGACATGCGTAGCGGTTCCGATGGGTCTGAGTTCAAGACCTGCAGGCGGAACACTGCGAAGCATAGTCTGTATGCAGAGTGTCAGTGAGGGAGCCAACTCTCTAACATGTGCTTTATTCCGCACATGTTAGGGAGGCTTTACTCAGAGAGGTGGAAAGTGGAGGGAGTTCAAGATCTGCTTATGGAATGGTCTGCACCATACACTGCATCCAGAATGTCACTATTGTAAATGTTGGAAAGAGAAGGAAGTTAAAGTTCTCAGTCCATGGGAGCAACAATGGACAACGTTAGACTCTCACTGGGTCTAAAGTGAGAGTTCAAGACACGTGTGCGGAACTGTCTGAAGCACACTCTTTATCCAGAGAGACAGCTGGACGTTTAAAGTTTAACATGGAAGACTAACTGTTCCGATGGTCCTTGGGGTACTTGTAGAACTTCGAATGGAAAGGTGCTCAGTTTACGCAGTCCATAAGAGCAACCAAAAAAAAACAACTCTGAGGGACTCTCAGGCCCTGAGAGGCCCTCTGAGGGACTCTCAGGCCCTGAGAGGCCCTCTGAGGGACTCTCAGGCCCTGAGAGGCCCTCTGAGGGACTCTCAGGCCCTGAGAGGCCCTCTGAGGGACTCTCAGGCCCTGAGAGGCCCTCTGAGGGACTCTCAGGCCCTGAGAGCCCTCTGAGGGACTCTCAGGCCCTGAGAGGCCCTCTGAGGGACTCTCAGGCCCTGAGAGGCCCTCTGAGGGACTCTCAGGCCCTGAGAGGCCCTCTGAGGGACTCTCAGGCCCTGAGAGGCCCTCTGAGGGACTCTCAGGCCCTGAGAGGCCCTCTGAGGGACTCTCAGGCCCTGAGAGGCCCTCTGAGGACTCTCAGGCCCTGAGAGGCCCTCTGAGGGACTCTCAGGCCCTGAGAGGCCCTCTGAGGGACTCTCAGGCCCTGAGGCCCTCTGAGGGACTCTCAGGCCCTGAGAGGCCCTCTGAGGGACTCTCAGGCCCTGAGAGGCCCTCTGAGGGACTCTCAGGCCCTGAGAGGCCCTCTGAGGGACTCTCAGGCCCTGAGAGGCCCTCTGAGGGACTCTCAGGCCCTGAGAGGCCCTCAGAGGGACTCTCAGGCCCTGAGAGGCCCTCTGAGGGACTCTCAGGCCCTGAGAGGCCCTCTGAGGGACTCTCAGGCCCTGAGAGGCCCTCTGAGGGACTCTCAGGCCCTGAGAGGCCCTCTGAGGGACTCTCAGGCCCTGAGAGGCCCTCTGAGGGACTCTCAGGCCCTGAGAGGCCCTCTGAGGGACTCTCAGCCTGAGAGGCCCTCTGAGGGACTCTCAGCCCTGAGAGGCCCTCTGAGGGACTCTCAGGCCCTGAGAGGCCCTCTGAGGGACTCTCAGGCCCTGAGAGGCCCTCTGAGGGACTCTCAGGCCCTGAGAGGCCCTCTGAGGGACTCTCAGGCCCTGAGAGGCCCTCTGAGGGACTCTCAGGCCCTGAGAGGCCCTCTGAGGGACTCTCAGGCCCTGAGAGGCCCTCTGAGGGACTCTCAGGCCCTGAGAGGCCCTCTGAGGGACTCTCAGGCCCTGAGAGGCCCTCTGGGACTCTCAGGCCCTGAGAGGCCCTCTGAGGGACTCTCAGGCCCTGAGAGGCCCTCTGAGGGACTCTCAGGCCCTGAGAGGCCCTCTGAGGGACTCTCAGGCCCTGAGAGGCCCTCTGAGGGACTCTCAGGCCCTGAGAGGCCCTCTGAGGGACTCTCAGGCCCTGAGAGGCCCTCTGAGGGACTCTCAGGCCCTGAGAGGCCCTCTGAGGGACTCTCAGGCCCTGAGAGGCCCTCTGAGGGACTCTCAGGCCCTGAGAGGCCCTCTGAGGGACTCTCAGGCCCTGAGAGGCCCTCTGAGGGACTCTCAGGCCCTGAGAGGCCCTCTGAGGGACTCTCAGGCCCTGAGAGGCCCTCTGAGGGACTCTCAGGCCCTGAGAGGCCCTCTGAGGGACTCTCAGGCCCTGAGAGGCCCTCTGAGGGACTCTCAGGCCCTGAGAGGCCCTCTGAGGGACTCTCAGGCCCTGAGAGGCCCTCTGAGGGACTCTCAGGCCCTGAGAGGCCCTCTGAGGGACTCTCAGGCCCTGAGAGGCCCTCTGAGGGACTCTCAGGCCCTGAGAGGCCCTCTGAGGGACTCTCAGGCCCTGAGAGGCCCTCTGAGGGACTCTCAGGCCCTGAGAGGCCCTCTGAGGGACTCTCAGGCCCCGAGAGGCCCTCTGAGGGACTCTCAGGCCCCGAGAGGCCCTCTGAGGGACTCTCAGGCCCCGAGAGGCCCTCTGAGGGACTCTCAGGCCCCGAGAGGCCCTCTGAGGGACTCTCAGGCCCCGAGAGGCCCTCTGAGGGACTCTCAGGCCCCGAGGCCCTCTGAGGGACTCTCAGGCCCCGAGAGGCCCTCTGAGGGACTCTCAGGCCCCGAGAGGCCCTCTGAGGGACTCAAACACGGAAGACCGACTTTGAGGTACTTTTAGGAGTTCGAGCGGCTTGATGGTTGAGTGCTCGGTTGGCGCACTGCGTAAAGACATGAGTTGCGGTTCTGATGGGTCTGAGTTCAAGACCTACAGGCGGAATGGTCCGAATCACCCTCTTTATCCAGAGTGACAGCTGGAGTTTTAAATTTAAACACGGAAGACCGACTTTGAGGTACTTTTAGGAGTTCGAGCGGCTTGATGTGTGAGTGCTCGGTTGGCGCACTGCGTAAAGACATGTGTTGCGGTTCCGATGGGTCTGACTTCAAGACCCGGGTGCGGAACGGACGGAAGCACCCTCTTTATCCAGAGTGACAGCTGGAGTTTTGAAGTTAAACACGGAAGATCGACTTTGACGTACTTTTAGGAGTTCGAGCGGTTTTGATGGGTGAGTGCTCGGTTGGCGCACTGCGTAAAGACATGCGTTGCGGTTTCGATGGGTCTGAGTTCAAGACCTTCAGGCGGAATGGTCTGAAGCACCCTCTTTATCCAGAGTGACAGCTGGAGTTTTAAAGTTAAACACGGAAGACCGACTTTGAGGAACTTTTAGGAGTTCGAGCGGCTTGATGGGTGAGTGCTCGGTTGGCGCACTGCGTAAAGACATGCGTTGCGGTTCCGATGGGCCTGAGTTCAAGACCTGCAGGCGGAATGGTCCGAAGCACCCTCTTTATCCAGAGTGACAGCTGGATTTCTAAAGTTAAACACGGAAGACCGACTTTGAGGTACTTTTAGGAGTTCGAGCGGCTTGATGGTTGAGTGCTCGGTTGGCGCACTGCGTAAAGACATGAGTTGCGGTTCTGATGGGTCTGAGTTCAAGACCTACAGGCGGAATGGTCCGAATCACCCTCTTTATCCAGAGTGACAGCTGGAGTTTTAAATTTAAACACGGAAGACCGACTTTGAGGTACTTTTAGGAGTTCGAGCGGCTTGATGTGTGAGTGCTCGGTTGGCGCACTGCGTAAAGACATGTGTTGCGGTTCCGATGGGTCTGACTTCAAGACCCGGGTGCGGAACGGACGGAAGCACCCTCTTTATCCAGAGTGACAGCTGGAGTTTTGAAGTTAAACACGGAAGATCGACTTTGACGTACTTTTAGGAGTTCGAGCGGTTTGATGGGTGAGTGCTCGGTTGGCGCACTGCGTAAAGACATGCGTTGCGGTTCCGATGGGTCTGAGTTCAAGACCTGCAGGCGGAATTGTCCAAAGCACCCTCTTTATCCAGAGTGACAGCTGGAGTTTTAAAGTTAAACACGGAAGACCGACTTTGAGGTACTTTTAGGAGTTCGAGCAGCTTGATGGGTCAGTGCTCGGCTGGCGCACTGCGTAAAGACATGCGTAGCGGTTCCGATGGGTCTGAGTTCAAGACCTGCAGGCGGAACACTGCGAAGCATAGTCTGTATGCAGAGTGTCAGTGAGGGAGCCAACTCTCTAACATGTGCTTTATTCCGCACATGTTAGGGAGGCTTTACTCAGAGAGGTGGAAAGTGGAGGGAGTTCAAGATCTGCTTATGGAATGGTCTGCACCATACACTGCATCCAGAATGTACTATTGTAAATGTTGGAAAGAGAAGGAAGTTAAAGTTCTCAGTCCATGGGAGCAACAATGGACAACGTTAGACTCTCACTGGGTCTAAAGTGAGAGTTCAAGACACGTGTGCGGAACTGTCTGAAGCACACTCTTTATCCAGAGAGACAGCTGGACGTTTAAAGTTTAACATGGAAGACTAACTGTTCCGATGGTCCTTGGGGTACTTGTAGAACTTCGAATGGAAAGGTGCTCAGTTTACGCAGTCCATAAGAGCAACCAAAAAAAAAACAACTCTGAGGGACTCTCAGGCTCTGAGAGTCCCTCTGAGGGACTCTCAGGCTCTGAGAGTCCCTCTGAGGGACTCTCAGGCTCTGAGAGTCCCTCTGAGGGACTCTCAGGCTCTGAGAGTCCCTCAGAGTTGTTTTTTTTTTGGTTGCTCTGAGAGGCCCTGAGAGGCCCTCTGAGGGACTCTCAGGCCCTGAGAGGCCCTCTGAGGACTCTCAGGCCCTGAGAGGCCCTCTGAGGGACTCTCAGGCCTGAGAGGCCCTCTGAGGGACTCAAACACGGAAGACCGACTTTGAGGTACTTTTAGGAGTTCGAGCTGCTTGATGGGTGAGTGCTCGGTTGGCGCACTGCGTAAAGACATGCGTTGCGGTTCCGATGGGCCTGAGTTCAAGACCTGCAGGCGGAATGGTCCGAAGCACCCTCTTTATCCAGAGTGACAGCTGGATTTCTAAAGTTAAACACGGAAGACCGACTTTGAGGTACTTTTAGGAGTTCGAGCGGCTTGATGGTTGAGTGCTCGGTTGGCGCACTGCGTAAAGACATGAGTTGCGGTTCTGATGGGTCTGAGTTCAAGACCTACAGGCGGAATGGTCCAAATCACCCTCTTTATCCAGAGTGACAGCTGGAGTTTTAAATTTAAACACGGAAGACCGACTTTGAGGTACTTTTAGGAGTTCGAGCAGCTTGATGTGTGAGTGCTCGGTTGGCGCACTGCGTAAAGACATGCGTTGCGGTTCCGATGGGTCTGAGTTCAAGACCCGGGTGAGGAACGGTCCGAAGCACCCTCTTTATCCAGAGTGATAGCTGGAGTTTTGAAGTTAAACACGGAAGATCGACTTTGAGGTACTTTTAGGAGTTCGAGCGGCTTGATGGGTGAGTGCTCGGTTGGTGCACTGCGTAAAGACATGCGTTGCGGTTCCGATGGGTCTGAGTTCAAGACCTGCAGGCGGAATGGTCCGAAGCACCCTCTTTATCCAGAGTGATAGCTGGAGTTTTGAAGTTAAACACGGAAGACCGACTTTGAGGTACTTTTAGGAGTTCGAGCGGCTTGATGTGTGAGTGCTCGGTTGGCGCACTGCGTAAAGACATGTGTTGCGGTTCCGATGGGTCTGACTTCAAGACCCGGGTGCGGAACGGACGGAAGCACCCTCTTATCCAGAGTGACAGCTGGAGTTTTGAAGTTAAACACGGAAGATCGACTTTGACGTACTTTTAGGAGTTCGAGCGGTTTGATGGGTGAGTGCTCGGTTGGCGCACTGCGTAAAGACATGCGTTGCGGTTCCGATGGGTCTGAGTTCAAGACCTGCAGGCGGAATTGTCCAAAGCACCCTCTTTATCCAGAGTGACAGCTGGAGTTTTAAAGTTAAACACGGAAGACCGACTTTGAGGTACTTTTAGGAGTTCGAGCAGCTTGATGGGTCAGTGCTCGGCTGGCGCACTGCGTAAAGACATGCGTAGCGGTTCCGATGGGTCTGAGTTCAAGACCTGCAGGCGGAACACTGCGAAGCATAGTCTGTATGCAGAGTGTCAGTGAGGGAGCCAACTCTCTAACATGTGCTTTATTCCGCACATGTTAGGGAGGCTTTACTCAGAGAGGTGGAAAGTGGAGGGAGTTCAAGATCTGCTTATGGAATGGTCTGCACCATACACTGCATCCAGAATGTACTATTGTAAATGTTGGAAAGAGAAGGAAGTTAAAGTTCTCAGTCCATGGGAGCACAATGGACAACGTTAGACTCTCACTGGGTCTAAAGTGAGAGTTCAAGACACGTGTGCGGAACTGTCTGAAGCACACTCTTTATCCAGAGAGACAGCTGGACGTTTAAAGTTTAACATGGAAGACTAACTGTTTCCGATGGTCCTTGGGGTACTTGTAGAACTTCGAATGGAAAGGTGCTCAGTTTACGCAGTCCATAAGAGCAACCAAAAAAAAAACAACTCTGAGGGACTCTCAGGCTCTGAGAGTCCCTCTGAGGGACTCTCAGGCTCTGAGAGTCCCTCTGAGGGACTCTCAGGCTCTGAGAGTCCCTCTGAGGGACTCTCAGGCTCTGAGAGTCCCTCTGAGGGACTCTCAGGCTCTGAGAGTCCCTCTGAGGGACTCTCAGGCCCTGAGAGTCCCTCAGAGGGCCTCTCAGGGCCTGAGAGTCCCTCAGAGGGCCTCTCAGGCCCTGAGAGGCCCTCTGAGGGACTCAAACACGGAAGACCGACTTTGAGGTACTTTTAGGAGTTCGAGCTGCTTGATGGGTGAGTGCTCGGTTGGCGCACTGCGTAAAGACATGCGTTGCGGTTCCGATGGGCCTGAGTTCAAGACCTGCAGGCGGAATGGTCCGAAGCACCCTCTTTATCCAGAGTGACAGCTGGATTTCTAAAGTTAAACACGGAAGACCGACTTTGAGGTACTTTTAGGAGTTCGAGCGGCTTGATGGTTGAGTGCTCGGTTGGCGCACTGCGTAAAGACATGAGTTGCGGTTCTGTAGGTCTGAGTTCAAGACCTACAGGCGGAATGGTCCAAATCACCCTCTTTATCCAGAGTGACAGCTGGAGTTTTAAATTTAAACAACGGAAGACCGACTTTGAGGTACTTTTAGGAGTTCGAGCAGCTTGATGTGTGAGTGCTCGGTTGGCGCACTGCGTAAAGACATGCGTTGCGGTTCCGATGGGTCTGAGTTCAAGACCCGGGTGAGGAACGGTCCGAAGCACCCTCTTTATCCAGAGTGATAGCTGGAGTTTTGAAGTTAAACACGGAAGATCGACTTTGAGGTACTTTTAGGAGTTCGAGCGGCTTGATGGGTGAGTGCTCGGTTTGGTGCACTGCGTAAAGACATGCGTTGCGGTTCCGATGGGTCTGAGTTCAAGACCTGCAGGCGGAATGGTCCGAAGCACCCTCTTATCCAGAGTGATAGCTGGAGTTTTGAAGTTAAACACGGAAGACCGACTTTGAGGTACTTTTAGGAGTTCGAGCAGTTTGATTGGTGAGTGCTCGGTTGGCGCACTGCGTAAAGACATGCGTTGTGGTTCCGATGGGTCCGAGTTCAAGACCCGGGTGAGGAACGGTCCGAAGCACCCTCTTTATCCAGAGTGATAGCTGGAGTTTTAAAGTTAAACACGGAAGACCGACTTTGAGGTACTTTTAGGAGTTCGAGCGGCTTGATGTGTGAGTGCTCGGTTGGCGCACTGCGTAAAGACATGCGTTGCAGTTCCGATGGGTCTGACTTCAAGACCTGGGTGCGGAACGGACGGAAGCACCCTCTTTATCCAGAGTGACAGCTGGAGTTTTGAAGTTAAACAGGGAAGATCGACTTTGAGGTACTTTTAGGAGTTCGAGCGGTTTGATGGGTGAGTGCTCGGTTGGCGCACTGCGTAAGACATGCGTTGCGGTTTCGATGGGTCTGAGTTCAAGACCTTCAGGCGGAATGGTCTGAAGCACCCTCTTTATCCAGAGTGACAGCTGGAGTTTTAAAGTTAAACACGGAAGACCGACTTTGAGGTACTTTTAGGAGTTCGAGCAGTTTGATTGGTGAGTGCTCGGTTGGCGCACTGCGTAAAGACATGCGTTGCGGTTCCGATGGGTCTGAGTTCAAGACCTGCAGGCGGAATTGTCCAAAGCACCCTCTTTATCCAGAGTGACAGCTGGAGTTTTAAAGTTAAACACGGAAGACCGACTTTGAGGTACTTTTAGGAGTTCGAGCAGCTTGATGGGTCAGTGCTCGGCTGGCGCACTGCGTAAAGACATGCGTAGCGGTTCCGATGGGTCTGAGTTCAAGACCTGCAGGCGAACACTGCGAAGCATAGTCTGTATGCAGAGTGTCAGTGAGGGAGCCAACTCTCTAACATGTGCTTTATTCCGCACATGTTAGGGAGGCTTTACTCAGAGAGGTGGAAAGTGGAGGGAGTTCAAGATCTGCTTATGGAATGGTCTGCACCATACACTGCATCCAGAATGTACTATTGTAAATGTTGGAAAGAGAAGGAAGTTAAAGTTCTCAGTCCATGGGAGCAACAATGGACAACGTTAGACTCTCACTGGGTCTAAAGTGAGAGTTCAAGACACGTGTGCGGAACTGTCTGAAGCACACTCTTTATCCAGAGAGACAGCTGGACGTTTAAAGTTTAACATGGAAGACTAACTGTTCCGATGGTCCTTGGGGTACTTGTAGAACTTCGAATGGAAAGGTGCTCAGTTTACGCAGTCCATAAGAGCAACCAAAAAAAAAAACAACTCTGAGGGACTCTCAGGCCCTGAGAGGCCCTCTGAGGGACTCTCAGGCCCTGAGAGGCCCTCTGAGGGACTCTCAGGCCCTGAGAGGCCCTCTGAGGGACTCTCAGGCCCTGAGAGGCCCTCTGAGGGACTCTCAGGCCCTGAGAGGCCCTCTGAGGGACTCTCAGGCCCTCTGAGGGACTCTCAGGCCCTGAGAGGCCCTCTGAGGGACTCTCAGGCCCTGAGAGGCCCTCTGAGGGACTCTCAGGCCCTGAGAGGCCCTCTGAGGGACTCTCAGGCCCTGAGAGGCCCTCTGAGGGACTCTCAGGCCCTGAGAGGCCCTCTGAGGGACTCTCAGGCCCTGAGAGGCCCTCTGAGGGACTCTCAGGCCCTGAGAGGCCCTCTGAGGGACTCTCAGGCCCTGAGAGGCCCTCTGAGGGACTCTCAGGCCCTGAGAGGCCCTCTGAGGGACTCTCAGGCCCTGAGAGGCCCTCTGAGGGACTCTCAGGCCCTGAGAGGCCCTCTGAGGGACTCTCAGGCCCTGAGAGGCCCTCTGAGGGACTCTCAGGCCCTGAGAGGCCCTCTGAGGGACTCTCAGGCCCTGAGAGGCCCTCTGAGGGACTCTCAGGCCCTGAGAGGCCCTCAGAGGGCCTCTCAGGGCCTGAGAGGCCCTCAGAGGGACCTCTCAGGCCCTGAGAGGCCCTCTGAGGGACTCTCAGGCCCTGAGAGGCCCTCTGAGGGACTCTCAGGCCCTGAGAGGCCCTCTGAGGGACTCTCAGGCCCTGAGAGGCCCTCTGAGGGACTCTCAGGCCCTGAGAGGCCCTCTGAGGGACTCTCAGGCCCTGAGAGGCCCTCTGAGGGACTCTCAGGCCCTGAGAGGCCCTCTGAGGGACTCTCAGGCCCTGAGAGGCCCTCTGAGGGACTCTCAGGCCCTGAGAGGCCCTCTGAGGGACTCTCAGGCCCTGAGAGGCCCTCTGAGGGACTCTCAGGCCCTGAGAGGCCCTCTGAGGGACTCTCAGGCCCTGAGAGGCCCTCTGAGGGACTCTCAGGCCCTGAGAGGCCCTCTGAGGGACTCTCAGGCCCTGAGAGGCCCTCTGAGGGACTCTCAGGCCCTGAGAGGCCCTCTGAGGGACTCTCAGGCCCTGAGAGCCCTCTGAGGGACTCTCAGGCCCTGAGAGGCCCTCTGAGGGACTCTCAGGCCCTGAGAGGCCCTCTGAGGGACTCTCAGGCCCTGAGAGGCCCTCTGAGGGACTCTCAGGCCCTGAGAGGCCCTCTGAGGGACTCTCAGGCCCTGAGAGGCCCTCTGAGGGACTCTCAGGCCCTGAGAGGCCCTCTGAGGGACTCTCAGGCCCTGAGAGGCCCTCTGAGGGACTCTCAGGCCCTGAGAGGCCCTCTGAGGGACTCTCAGGCCCTGAGAGGCCCTCTGAGGGACTCAAACACGGAAGACCGACTTTGAGGTACTTTTAGGAGTTCGAGCGGCTTGATGGTTGAGTGCTCGGTTGGCGCACTGCGTAAAGACATGAGTTGCGGTTCTGATGGGTCTGAGTTCAAGACCTACAGGCGGAATGGTCCGAATCACCCTCTTTATCCAGAGTGATAGCTGGAGTTTTAAATTTAAACACGGAAGACCGACTTTGAGGTACTTTTAGGAGTTCGAGCGGCTTGATGTGTGAGTGCTCGGTTGGCGCACTGCGTAAAGACATGTGTTGCGGTTCCGATGGGTCTGACTTCAAGACCCGGGTGCGGAACGGACGGAAGCACCCTCTTTATCCAGAGTGACAGCTGGAGTTTTGAAGTTAAACACGGAAGATCGACTTTGACGTACTTTTAGGAGTTCGAGCGGTTTGATGGGTGAGTGCTCGGTTGGCGCACTGCGTAAAGACATGCGTTGCGGTTTCGATGGGTCTGAGTTCAAGACCTTCAGGCGGAATGGTCTGAAGCACCCTCTTTATCCAGAGTGACAGCTGGAGTTTTAAAGTTAAACACGGAAGACCGACTTTGAGGAACTTTTAGGAGTTCGAGCGGCTTGATGGGTGAGTGCTCGGTTGGCGCACTGCGTAAAGACATGCGTTGCGGTTCCGATGGCCTGAGTTCAAGACCTGCAGGCGGAATGGTCCGAAGCACCCTCTTTATCCAGAGTGACAGCTGGATTTCTAAAGTTAAACACGGAAGACCGACTTTGAGGTACTTTTAGGAGTTCGAGCGGCTTGATGGTTGAGTGCTCGGTTGGCGCACTGCGTAAAGACATGAGTTGCGGTTCTGATGGGTCTGAGTTCAAGACCTACAGGCGGAATGGTCCGAATCACCCTCTTTATCCAGAGTGACAGCTGGAGTTTTAAATTTAAACACGGAAGACCGACTTTGAGGTACTTTTAGGAGTTCGAGCGGCTTGATGTGTGAGTGCTCGGTTGGCGCACTGCGTAAAGACATGTGTTGCGGTTCCGATGGGTCTGACTTCAAGACCCGGGTGCGGAACGGACGGAAGCACCCTCTTTATCCAGAGTGACAGCTGAGTTTTGAAGTTAAACACGGAAGATCGACTTTGACGTACTTTTAGGAGTTCGAGCGGTTTGATGGGTGAGTGCTCGGTTGGCGCACTGCGTAAAGACATGCGTTGCGGTTCCGATGGATCTGAGTTCAAGACCTGCAGGCGGAATTGTCCAAAGCACCCTCTTTATCCAGAGTGACAGCTGGAGTTTTAAAGTTAAACACGGAAGACCGACTTTGAGGTACTTTTAGGAGTTCGAGCGTCTTGATTGGTGAGTGCTCGGTTGGCGCACTGCGTAAAGACATGCGTTGCGGTTCCGATGGGTCCGAGTTCAAGACCCGGGTGAGGAACGGTCCGAAGCACCCTCTTTATCCAGAGTGACAGCTGGAGTTTTGAAGTTAAACACGGAAGATCGACTTTGACGTACTTTTAGGAGTTCGAGCGGTTTGATGGGTGAGTGCTCGGTTGGCGCACTGCGTAAAGACATGCGTTGCGGTTTCGATGGGTCTGAGTTCAAGACCTTCAGGCGGAATGGTCTGAAGCACCCTCTTTATCCAGAGTGACAGCTGGAGTTTTAAAGTTAAACACGGAAGACCGACTTTGAGGAACTTTTAGGAGTTCGAGCGGCTTGATGGGTGAGTGCTCGGTTGGCGCACTGCGTAAAGACATGCGTTGCGGTTCCGATGGATCTGAGTTCAAGACCTGCAGGCGGAATTGTCCAAAGCACCCTCTTTATCCAGAGTGACAGCTGGAGTTTTAAAGTTAAACACGGAAGACCGACTTTGAGGTACTTTTAGGAGTTCGAGCGTCTTGATTGGTGAGTGCTCGGTTGGCGCACTGCGTAAAGACATGCGTTGCGGTTCCGATGGGTCCGAGTTCAAGACCCGGGTGAGGAACGGTCCGAAGCACCCTCTTTATCCAGAGTGATAGCTGGAGTTTTAAATTTAAACACGGAAGACCGACTTTGAGGTACTTTTAGGAGTTCGAGCGGCTTGATGGGTGAGTGCTCGGTTGGTGCACTGCGTAAAGACATGCGTTGCGGTTCCGATGGGTATGAGTTCAAGACCTGCAGGCGGAATGGTCCGAAGCACCCTCTTTATCCAGAGTGATAGCTGGAGTTTTGAAGTTAAACACGGAAGACCGACTTTGAGGTACTTTTAGGAGTTCGAGCAGTTTGATTGGTGAGTGCTCGGTTGGCGCACTGCGTAAAGACATGCGTTGTGGTTCCGATGGGTCCGAGTTCAAGACCCGGGTGAGGAACGGTCCGAAGCACCCTCTTTATCCAGAGTGATAGCTGGAGTTTTAAAGTTAAACACGGAAGACCGACTTTGAGGTACTTTTAGGAGTTCGAGCGGCTTGATGTGTGAGTGCTCGGTTGGCGCACTGCGTAAAGACATGTGTTGCGGTTCCGATGGGTCTGACTTCAAGACCTGGGTGCGGAACGGACGGAAGCACCCTCTTTATCCAGAGTGACAGCTGGAGTTTTGAAGTTAAACAGGGAAGATCGACTTTGAGGTACTTTTAGGAGTTCGAGCGGTTTGATGGGTGAGTGCTCGGTTGGCGCACTGCGTAAAGACATGCGTTGCGGTTTCGATGGGTCTGAGTTCAAGA
This sequence comes from Poeciliopsis prolifica, assembly GCF_027474105.1. Lineage (NCBI taxonomy): Eukaryota > Metazoa > Chordata > Actinopteri > Cyprinodontiformes > Poeciliidae > Poeciliopsis > Poeciliopsis prolifica. Next base: position 748,495 of record NW_026562480.1, on the reverse strand, counting down.
CCTTCAGGCGGAATGGTCTGAAGCACCCTCTTTATCCAGAGTGACAGCTGGAGTTTTAAAGTTAAACACGGAAGACCGACTTTGAGGTACTTTTAGGAGTTCGAGCAGTTTGATTGGTGAGTGCTCGGTTGGCGCACTGCGTAAAGACATGCGTTGCGGTTCCGATGGGTCTGAGTTCAAGACCTGCAGGCGGAATTGTCCAAAGCACCCTCTTTATCCAGAGTGACAGCTGGAGTTTTAAAGTTAAACACGGAAGACCGACTTTGAGGTACTTTTAGGAGTTCGAGCAGCTTGATGGGTCAGTGCTCGGCTGGCGCACTGCGTAAAGACATGCGTAGCGGTTCCGATGGGTCTGAGTTCAAGACCTGCAGGCGGAACACTGCGAAGCATAGTCTGTATGCAGAGTGTCAGTGAGGGAGCCAACTCTCTAACATGTGCTTTATTCCGCACATGTTAGGGAGGCTTTACTCAGAGAGGTGGAAAGTGGAGGGAGTTCAAGATCTGCTTATGGAATGGTCTGCACCATACACTGCATCCAGAATGTACTATTGTAAATGTTGGAAAGAGAAGGAAGTTAAAGTTCTCAGTCCATGGGAGCAACAATGGACAACGTTAGACTCTCACTGGGTCTAAAGTGAGAGTTCAAGACACGTGTGCGGAACTGTCTGAAGCACACTCTTTATCCAGAGAGACAGCTGGACGTTTAAAGTTTAACATGGAAGACTAACTGTTCCGATGGTCCTTGGGGTACTTGTAGAACTTCGAATGGAAAGGTGCTCAGTTTACGCAGTCCATAAGAGCAACCAAAAAAAAAAACTCTGAGGGACTCTCAGAGAGGCCCTCTGAGGGACTCTCAGGCCCTGAGAGGCCCTCTGAGGGACTCTCAGGCCCTGAGAGGCCCTCTGAGGGACTCTCAGGCCCTGAGAGGCCCTCTGAGGGACTCTCAGGCCCTGAGAGGCCCTCTGAGGGACTCTCAGGCCCTGAGAGGCCCTCTGAGGGACTCTCAGGCCCTGAGAGGCCCTCTGAGGGACTCTCAGGCCCTGAGAGGCCCTCTGAGGGACTCTCAGGCCCTGAGAGGCCCTCTGAGGGACTCTCAGGCCCTGAGAGGCCCTCTGAGGGACTCTCAGGCCCTGAGAGGCCCTCTGAGGGACTCTCAGTCCCTGGAGCTCTGAGCTCTCAGGCCCTGAGGCCCTCTGAGGGACTCTCAGGCCCTGAGAGGCCCTCTGAGGGACTCTCAGGCCCTGAGAGGCCTCTGAGGGACTCTCAGGCCCTGAGAGGCCCTCTGAGGGACTCTCAGGCCCTGAGAGGCCCTCTGAGGGACTCTCAGGCCCTGAGAGGCCCTCTGAGGGACTCTCAGGCCCTGAGAGGCCTCTGAGGGACTCTCAGGCCCTGAGAGGCCCTCTGAGGGACTCTCAGGCCCTGAGAGGCCCTCTGAGGACTCTCAGGCCCTGAGAGGCCCTCTGAGGGACTCTCAGGCCCTGAGAGGCCCTCTGAGGGACTCTCAGGCCCTGAGAGGCCCTCTGAGGGACTCTCAGGCCCTGAGAGGCCCTCTGAGGGACTCTCAGGCCCTGAGAGGCCCTCTGAGGGACTCTCAGGCCCTGAGAGGCCCTCTGAGGGACTCTCAGGCCCTGAGAGCCCTCTGAGGGACTCTCAGGCCCTGAGAGGCCCTCTGAGGACTCTCAGGCCCTGAGAGGCCCTCTGAGGGACTCTCAGGCCCTGAGAGGCCCTCTGAGGGACTCTCAGGCCCTGAGAGGCCCTCTGAGGGACTCTCAGGCCCTGAGAGGCCCTCTGAGGGACTCTCAGGCCCTGAGAGGCCCTCTGAGGGACTCTCAGGCCCTGAGAGGCCCTCTGAGGGACTCTCAGGCCCTGAGAGGCCCTCTGAGGGACTCTCAGGCCCTGAGAGGCCCTCTGAGGGACTCTCAGGCCCTGAGAGGCCCTCTGAGGGACTCTCAGGCCCTGAGAGGCCCTCTGAGGGACTCTCAGGCCCTGAGAGGCCCTCTGAGGGACTCTCAGGCCCTGAGAGGCCCTCTGAGGGACTCTCAGGCCCTGAGAGGCCCTCTGAGGGACTCTCAGGCCCTGAGAGGCCCTCTGAGGGACTCTCAGGCCCTGAGAGGCCCTCTGAGGGACTCTCAGGCCCTGAGAGGCCCTCTGAGGGACTCTCAGGCCCTGAGAGGCCCTCTGAGGGACTCTCAGGCCCTGAGAGGCCCTCTGAGGGACTCTCAGGCCCTGAGAGGCCCTCTGAGGGACTCTCAGGCCCTGAGAGGCCCTCTGAGGGACTCTCAGGCCCTGAGAGGCCCTCTGAGGGACTCTCAGGCCCTGAGAGGCCCTCTGAGGGACTCTCAGGCCCTGAGAGGCCCTCTGAGGGACTCTCAGGCCCTGAGAGGCCCTCTGAGGGACTCTCAGGCCCTGAGAGGCCCTCTGAGGGACTCTCAGGCCCTGAGAGGCCCTCTGAGGGACTCTCAGGCCCTGAGAGGCCCTCTGAGGGACTCTCAGGCCCTGAGAGGCCCTCTGAGGGACTCTCAGGCCCTGAGAGGCCCTCTGAGGGACTCTCAGGCCCTGAGAGGCCCTCTGAGGGACTCTCAGGCCCTGAGAGGCCCTCTGAGGGACTCTCAGGCCCTGAGAGGCCCTCTGAGGGACTCTCAGGCCCTGAGAGGCCCTCTGAGGGACTCTCAGGCCCTGAGAGGCCCTCTGAGGGACTCTCAGGCCCTGAGAGGCCCTCTGAGGGACTCTCAGGCCCTGAGAGGCCCTCTGAGGGACTCTCAGGCCCTGAGAGGCCCTCTGAGGGACTCTCAGGCCCTGAGAGGCCCTCTGAGGGACTCTCAGGCCCTGAGAGGCCCTCTGAGGGACTCTCAGGCCCTGAGAGGCCCTCTGAGGGACTCTCAGGCCCTGAGAGGCCCTCTGAGGGACTCTCAGGCCCTGAGAGGCCCTCTGAGGGACTCTCAGGCCCTGAGAGGCCCTCTGAGGGACTCTCAGGCCCTGAGAGGCCCTCTGAGGGACTCTCAGGCCCTGAGAGGCCCTCTGAGGGACTCTCAGGCCCTGAGAGGCCCTCTGAGGGACTCTCAGGCCCTGAGAGTCCCTCTGAGGGCCTCTCAGGGCCTGAGAGGCCCTCTGAGGGACTCTCAGGCCCTGAGAGGCCCTCTGAGGGACTCTAACACGGAAGACCGACTTTGAGGTACTTTTAGGAGTTCGAGCTGCTTGATGGGTGAGTGCTCGGTTGGAGCACTGCGTAAAGACATGCGTTGCGGTTCCGATGGGCCTGAGTTCAAGACCTGCAGGCGGAATGGTCCGAAGCACCCTCTTTATCCAGAGTGACAGCTGGATTTCTAAAGTTAAACACGGAAGACCGACTTTGAGGTACTTTTAGGAGTTCGAGCGGCTTGATGGTTGAGTGCTCGGTTGGCGCACTGCGTAAAGACATGAGTTGCGGTTCTGATGGGTCTGAGTTCAAGACCTACAGGCGGAATGGTCCGAATCACCCTCTTTATCCAGAGTGACAGCTGGAGTTTTAAATTTAAACACGGAAGACCGACTTTGAGGTACTTTTAGGAGTTCGAGCAGTTTGATTGGTGAGTGCTCGGTTGGCGCACTGCGTAAAGACATGCGTTGTGGTTCCGATGGGTCCGAGTTCAAGACCCGGGTGAGGAACGGTCCGAAGCACCCTCTTTATCCAGAGTGATAGCTGGAGTTTTGAAGTTAAACACGGAAGATCGACTTTGAGGTACTTTTAGGAGTTCGAGCGGCTTGATGGGTGAGTGCTCGGTTGGTGCACTGCGTAAAGACATGCGTTGCGGTTCCGATGGGTCTGAGTTCAAGACCTGCAGGCGGAATGGTCCGAAGCACCCTCTTTATCCAGCGTGATAGCTGGAGTTTTGAAGTTAAACACGGAAGACCGACTTTGAGGTACTTTTAGGAGTTCGAGCAGTTTGATTGGTGAGTGCTCGGTTGGCGCACTGCGTAAAGACATGCGTTGTGGTTCCGATGGGGCCGAGTTCAAGACCCGGGTGAGGAACGGTCCGAAGCACCCTCTTTATCCAGAGTGATAGCTGGAGTTTTAAAGTTAAACACGGAAGACCGACTTTGAGGTACTTTTAGGAGTTCGAGCGGCTTGATGTGTGAGTGCTCGGTTGGCGCACTGCGTAAAGACATGTGTTGCGGTTCCGATGGGTCTGACTTCAAGACCTGGGTGAGGAACGGTCCGAAGCACCCTCTTTATCCAGAGTGATAGCTGGAGTTTTGAAGTTAAGCACGGAAGATCGACTTTGAGGTACTTTTAGGAGTTCGAGCGGTTTGGGGGTGAGTCCTCGGTTGGCGCACTGCGTAAAGACATGCGTTGCGGTTTCGATGGGTCTGAGTTCTAGACCTGCAGGCGGAATGGTCCGAAGCACCCTCTTTATCCAGAGTGATAGCTGGAGTTTTGAAGTTAAACACGGAAGACCGACTTTGAGGTACTTTTAGGAGTTCGAGCAGTTTGATTGGTGAGTGCTCGGTTGGCGCACTGCGTAAAGACATGCGTTGTGGTTCCGATGGGTCCGAGTTCAAGACCCGGGTGAGGAACGGTCCGAAGCACCCTCTTTATCCAGAGTGATAGCTGGAGTTTTAAAGTTAAACACGGAAGACCGACTTTGAGGTACTTTTAGGAGTTCGAGCGGCTTGATGTTTGAGTGCTCGGTTGGCGCACTGCGTAAAGACATGTGTTGCGGTTCCGATGGGTCTGACTTCAAGACCTGGGTGCGGAACGGACGGAAGCACCCTCTTTATCCAGAGTGACAGCTGGAGTTTTGAAGTTAAACAGGGAAGATCGACTTTGAGGTACTTTTAGGAGTTCGAGCGGTTTGATGGGTGAGTGCTCGGTTGGCGCACTGCGTAAAGACATGCGTTGCGGTTTCGATGGGTCTGAGTTCAAGACCTTCAGGCGGAATGGTCTGAAGCACCCTCTTTATCCAGAGTGACAGCTGGAGTTTTAAAGTTAAACACGGAAGACCGACTTTGAGGTATGTGAAGAGGTTTTATTCATATTAAATGATGTTCCTTTATGTGTCATATAAATGTAATGTTTTTTGAATCACAGTCAAGGTGTTTTTCTGTGCAGCTGGAAACGGTGTACAAACTAATGAACCAAGATGTGTCTACTGAAGTAAGTTTCCAGGGTTGCTGAACTTCCTCAGACAGTTATTTGGGAACTGGCTGTTTTTCCCGTGGCCTTCCCTGCATGGAGACAGAGTGTTTAGTTTTCACATCCCGTAAACACTACAGTGAATGAGCATACAAGGTTTCGTATGTTTTCCTTTGTTTCTTTTGTTTGGTCTTCGAAGATCGAGTCTCCGCCTCGGTAGTAAAGAGAGATGAATAAAGTAACTATGCAACTCTGGGTTCCTCAGAGCGGATCCTAATTTGTGCCTAATGCAGTATATTTCTTGCTCTCCGTCTGCAGACGTATTAAAGATTGTTTTTGCTCCCTAACTTTTGTCTGGATCTCAGTCTCTGAATTGTGCACTTCACAATTTGGTGCATTGGCCGGGAACCTTCGCTGGTTCATCCAAGTCGGTGGACCTCAGGAAAGGGCTGATCACCAAACCTTCAACTGGTTTTCCTCCAAACCGCTGGCAGGTCTGTCTGAGAAAAAGAGGACTCTTCTGGTGCTCCACCGGGTTGGATCAGCCACGACAGGATAAAAACAGAGCTGAGAGGGGCTGCAAAACATCTTAAGGTTGGTAGGTCTATTTATTTAGACTGAGTTGTAGGTCTGTCAATTTTAGACCGAGTCCTGTAGGTCTGTCGATTCAGACTGAGTTCCCCTAGGTCTATTAATTTAGACTGATTTCTGTAGGTCTATTAATTTAGACTGAGTTTGTAGGTCTATTAATTTAGACTGAGTTGTAGGTCTATCAAATTAGACTGAGTTGTAGGTCTATCAAATTAGACTGAGAATTGAAGTCAACGTTTCAAATAAACGTTTTAAATTGTAAGAGGTTTGTAAAATTAGAGAATGGGACTTTTCTCTTCTAAAGAGCCTAGTGATGTTTAGTAATTATGTTCCTCTTGGGCCGATTGTAGAAGAGATGATTAGAAAACATGGGGAATCATGTGTTCAGTATTTGCCACAATGGCATCTTAAATTTGGATTTCCTAAACATGGGTCATTTGAACCCGAGCATTTGATGGAATTGGAAGAAAAATTAGTGCTACAGAAACAACAGCTGCTGAAACAAACAAACAAACAAAAAAAAAAAAAAATAGAAATCTCACTCAACCATTTATAATAATGCAAGCACACACAGATACACTCAGAGTCTGGAAACAGGAATGAAAAAAAACAAAAAAAACACACAACATAGATTTCAGATGGTTCAGAAAGCTGAAGAAAGAAAAAGAAACATGAGAAATCAGCTGAACAAGATAAGAAAAATAAAATTAATGATTGTTTTTCTCTCTTCCCAACATGTAAACCTGCTGCGATGAGCTTGCTTCCAGCGGCACCAACAGGTCCACCTGGCATCGCTAGACGCTATCCAGCTCTTCCTCCTTACCAACCATCAGCCTCACTGAGGAAAGACTTTTTTTTGGACATTGATGACCATTATCCCTACGGCCCGAAGACTGAGGAGGAAGACACTATGCCTCCCCTGGAGAGGGAAGAAGAAAAGACTGTTTTTACTGCAGTTGCTGAGAACACCTGGATGAGAAAGAAACAGCAAGAAACTCTACAACACCAGCCTAAGCCTTCACCAGGTGCTTCGACTGATCTTCAGTGTCCCATGTATGGACCGTAAGGTTGAAGAGACCCAACTACACAATTCTGCCAACTCACCATGCTTCATCAGGCTGCCCTGAACATCCACAGCCACAGCAAGGACAGTATGGGCAGTCACAAAGCAACACACTGCCTGATGTTTGTTTAATCCATGGACAACAAGGACATTGGGCCAGAGACTGCTTCCAGAGACAATTCAGAAACAACCAGGAGGTTGCACAGAGCCCGAGGAGGAAGATTTGATGTCAACCATAGAGGCTTCCCCAGATGGGTCAAGTTTTTCCTTTAAGAGGTGGATTTACAGGACATCGTGGAGGGTATTCCAGCTAACTAGACCTGGTGCCGTTGGAGCAACCTCTGGTTCAGCAAATCGCAAGTACCAACACACAACACATATATAAAATATACAACTGAAATACACAAAGTCCTTCCCATGCTCACTATTTCTGTCTATTGAATGTTCAGACACGGGGCTACGTGTCCAAAACAAACTCCAACTGATTTAGTTTGTTCAAAACACCAAGTCTGCTCTACATTTTTAAATGGTTGATTACAGACCGACAATCTGAGTCCCTCCCACTTCCACTGTGATGTAGATAGATCCAGCTGATGAGCTGGGTGACTCCTCCCTTCTGACACGCCCATCTTTGCTGCATGCAACTCAAATATGCTGGTCCGCTGAGACCTGCTTTTTTTTTTTTGCTGATTGTCACCTGAGCAACTGAGCTTCTTCACACTGACTGATTTTTTTTAAAATTTATTTCCTTATGTCTCTTTGGCAAAACATCCAGGAGACGGGTGGAAAACTTTTGGCCCTCTAGCAAAAGCAACATATGAAACAACTGATTGTATATGTCACTCAGAAAGTATTTATTTTTTGCCATCACCATGATTTGCTTCTTACAAATATGATGTGGGCTTAATAATAAAAAAATAATAATAAAAAATGAAAAACTAATTTCACATAATGCCCAAATCAAATTGTTACTATCCCAATCAAAAACAATACCCTTTCAAACCAGAAGCTGTGAAGAAACTCAGTGCTCCTGATCAACCTGTTGAGTGGAGGTTTGTTCAAGATCTTAGAGAAGTTAACAGGTCTGTCATTGCCAGAGCAGCTATTGTTCCAAATCCATACACTATTTTATCACAAATTCCAACAGGCAGCATGTTTTTCACAGTCATTGATTTAGCAAATTTTTTTTCAGTGTTCCAATTCACCCAGAAAGCCAGTTCTGGTTCACTTTTCAATTTAACGATAAACTCTACACATTCACAAGACTTTGTCAGGGCTACTATGAGAGTCCAACCATTTTTCACCAAGCATTGAATGAAAATCTTTCACATTTGAAACTTGCACCACAAACAGTTTTTTGCAGTATGTTGATGATTTATTATTGGCGGCTCCCAATCAAAATCTGTGTGTTTCTGAAAGCATGAAATTACTTCATTTCCTAGCAGAAAATGGTCATAAAGTTAAAAGAAGCAAATTGCAGTTTGTGCAGCCTTCTGTGTCTTTTCTGGGTCATGTGATTTCCTCCGAAGGCAGAGCTATCTCCAGCAACCGCATTGAAGCGATTGTGAACATACCTCTCCCTCAAACGAAGAAACAACTGATGTCCTTTTTAGGACTCTGTGGCTATTGTAGGCATTTCATACCGGGTTATGCTGAGATTGAGAAACCTCTGAGAGAAGTATGTCATGACAAGGGATTTGGATTATTAATGAGCTCACACATTTTACATAGGATTGAAGTAAAATGTGAATTGAAGTTGGTTTGACGTCATTCAAAGCGCTGAAAACACCTGCAGACACTCAAACTCTGGGATTTTTCCCGATCTTTCCTGAATGTTTTATAGAGATGGTTAGATGAGAAGAGGGTTTTTTGTTTTGCTCCAAAAACATGGTGATAAATTAAATTGGTCACCTATTTTCCAAATTAGATCCTGTAGCAGCCGCATTGCTACAAAGTTTGCGCGCAGTGGCAAGTGCAGAAAGGCTGTTATGGCATCTCCAGACATCGTGGTATTCTAATCTGATTTTGTACGCTTCCTACGATGTCACATTAATTTTGAGCACCTATCTGCTGTCAGATAGGTTGCATTATATACGCGTTGGTATACCATATCATATTTTGGTTACATTTCAATTGACCAGAGGTAATTCCTATACAGCTGATAAATTTGAACTTAGACAGATTAAAATACCTTTAGTTGTCCAGGAATTATTATTTATAACAAAACTGTTTTTTTTAATTAATGAAGTGCTTCAGCAGAAACATGATAAATTATGTGCTGTAATTCTAAATTATATTGAGATCTCTTCTGTATGTGTACACAAAGCTGAATTTTAAAACGGGATCCTGTCCATTAGAGTTGAATTTAAACATTAATACATGTTGTTAAAAGTACTTTTCTCTATTTGAAGCTTCATGTAAATTTGGCCATTTCAATTTACGAAAATATGTATATAAAATGAGACTGACTGTAAATATTTGACTGTAATGCAAATTTGACTGACTGACTTCTGATGGCGTTCAACGTTTGTTTGTGTCTGTTACATGTTGGAGTGAATGTTTGTTTACATGTAATGTTTGTCTACATGTTCTGTGTTTAATAAACATTGAACTAATATGCGCATGCAAAGAAGATAAAAACACAATCTTGTTTGCAGGATTTCTCAAACACCGGAATGGGACCACTGATGAAACCTGGAATTGTTTTAATAACATGTAAATGACAACATGATTAACTACTGAATTTCTCTAACAGATCAATTAAAGACGACAGGCCCAAGGAGGATGACTTGGGCCAGCGAGCAAACCATTACATAATGTCCAGCCTGGAGATTTTTTGTTTACTAAAAATTTCAGGAGGAAGAACGGCGTTCCCACAGCTGGCTGGAACCGTTTCAAGTGCTTTTGACGACACACACCACTCTTAAGGTCGCGGAGGGGTCGACCTGGGTTCACACCAGCCACTGTAAGAAGTTCACATCCTGTGGGTTCCATCGTCACATCCTGCGGGACCAGTCCAGAGCCCAGAGAACGAGGCTCCACCAAGCACCTCTGAAAAAATAGAGTTGCCAACACAGCTCACTCAGTAGGTTGGACCACGCCTAGCTGAGGCAGCATTAAGAACATGGATCGGCCGAGGCAGCGTCACAGAACACCGACGTGGATTAAGGATGCCATACTATGCTGATCACATGCATGCAGTTCCAGAAGGCCCAGCAGAACTCAACAGGAGCAGACGCTCTACCAACCGTGAGATACAATTGTGTGAACAAAAGCAGGCTTCAAAAGGGGCCTTCAGGTGTGTGTGCCCTTTGATTCTTCAGTTGGCCTCATGATTCCCTGGTCAGCCTTGAACACCAATACTGGATCAGGTAACGGACAGAACTACAAAAAATGTAAGTGGTACATGACGAATGAGGTTAGGATCACGTCTGCACTCGTAGCAGATGAGGGAAACATCTGGACGCCGAAATGGGGAACAACTCCCTACGCCAGACAACATATGAAACTTTTTACGATGGTAAAACGACGCAAAGACTACACATCACGGTAAACACAGTGAAAGGTTCAATCATACCACCCTCCTCATTGCCCATATTATCTAACTGTTGGAGGTTTTACTAATCATCATCAAAGGATCCACAATTTCTTTTTGTTCTTTGTGAGGGGGAATGTTACTGTTGTCTCACCATATTCTCCCACAGGTATTACTGTTTTAGACAAACTCACGGCTGATGACTGGTTCAGAGTAACGACAGGTATCATTTTCTACAAATAATTGGTTATTGTTGGCTGAAAGTGCTGCGAATGTATCTATACTAATCTGTGTTGTCTGCATGGGACTAAAACTGATCTTAGAAAACCGGTGTTTTCAAAGACCGTAGCAAAGGCTAATTTCATGCATTATTATGACCAGAACTCTTAAATTAGGAAATCTCTATTCACAAAATTGTTCAAATATAATTCGGTGCCAGCAGATTTTAACCAATTTCCAGAAGCAATGTTTGGTGGTGTGGTGATTATTACAGATTATTTGATGGGTTACCAAAAAACTCAGCTGGTCTGTGTGCACTCGTAACACTCTTGTTACCAGTTTCTATTTATAGGATGCATGTTAAAGATGCGACTAATGGTCTGGACCGTTTCCAGTTTCTCTTATCTAACTGGCAACGTACAACAAAAAACCCTCCTTAGAAATTTATGTAAGTTCCGAGAGCACCAGTTATATTAGTTTGGATCTTTATCTAAGTTTCCCTAACTTGGAATCTACTCTAAATGTTCATGCTATATCTAATATTTCATACGTCTAAAGGTTACTATCTCTATAGTTATGCTAACTAGACTTATTTTCTCAACACCCCAAAAAAAACTGTGCATACTTATGCCCGTTGGATAATAATCCTGTGCAGTCGTCCGTTTCTGATTCTGTCTCAAATGCTTTGTTGACTGCAACTGTGGCCCAGTTCCATGGCCTCCTAACTCGCCTGATGTTGAGGTTGAATTTGTTTTCTCTAGCGACCAAGATTTTCTCATTATCCCAAGTACAAGTAAATTGACACTTTTTTTGATTTTTATCTTTAATGTGAAATTTTTGCTTCCAGGTTTTGCTTTGCTTAATGTCACAAGAGGTCAAATACTTGCTGAAACACTCCTATGATGTTCATATTTGCAACCATTACTTGATGGCAAAGGTGACCTGATGTTTTGTGTTTCTCAACCTGTTTTGTTGCATTACTCCATTATTATTACAATTTATACTCATTTTATATTTAATTCATTTTATCATTTATCAGTTTGCTTCATTTTACATTCAAGACATTTTATCATTTATGGATTTCATTCACTTGCTTGTTTTTTGCTCCCTGAACAAAAAAAAAAAAAAAAAAAAAAAAAAGGGTGAAATTGTGAAGAGGTTTTATTCATATTAAATGATGTTCCTTTATGTGTCATATAAATGTAATGTTTTTTGAATCACAGTCAAGGTGTTTTTTCTGTGCAGCTGGAAACGGTGTACAAACTAATAAAACAAGGTGTGTCTACTGAAGTAAGTTTCCAGGGTTGCTGAACTTCCTCAGACAGTTTATTTGGGAACTGGCTGTTTTTCCCGTGGCCTTCCCTGCATGGACAGAGTGTTTAGTTTTCACATCCCGTAAACACTACAGTGAATGAGCATAGGTTTCGTATGTTTTCCTTTGTTTCTTTTGTTTGGTCTTCGAAGATCGAGTCTCCGCCTCGGTAGTAAAGAGAGATGAATAAAGTAACTATGCAACTCTGGGTTCCTCAGAGCGGATCCTAATTTGTGCCTAATGCAGTATATTTCTTGCTCTCCGTCTGCAGACGTATTAAAGATTGTTTTTGCTCCCTAACTTTTGTCTGGATCTCAGTCTCTGAATTGTGCACTTCACGGTACTTTTAGGAGTTCGAGCAGTTTTGATTGGTGAGTGCTCGGTTGGCGCACTGCGTAAAGACATGCGTGTGGTTCCGATGGTCTGAGTTTCAAGACCTGCAGGCGGAATTGTCCAAAGCCCCTCTTTATCCAGAGTGACAGCTGGAGTTTTAAAGTTAAACACGGAAGACCGACTTTGAGGTACTTTTAGGAGTTCGAGCAGCTTGATGGGTCAGTGCTCGGCTGGCGCACTGCGTAAAGACATGCGTAGCGGTTCCGATGGGTCTGAGTTCAAGACCTGCAGGCGGAACACTGCGAAGCATAGTCTGTATGCAGAGTGTCAGTGAGGGGCCATCTCTCTAACATGTGCTTTATTCCGCACATGTTAGGGAGGCTTTACTCAGAGAGGTGGAAAGTGGAGGGAGTTCAAGATCTGCTTATGGAATGGTCTGCACATACACTGCATCCAGAATGTACTATTGTAAATGTTGGAAAGAGAAGGAAGTTAAAGTTTCTCCATGGGAGCAACAATGGACAACGTTAGACTCTCACTGGGTCTAAAGTGAGAGTTCAAGACACGTGTGCGGAACTGTCTGACACACTCTTTATCCAGAGAGACCTGGACGCTTAAAGTTTAACATGGAAGACTAACTGTTCCGATGGTCCTTGGGGTACTTGTAGAACTTCGAATGGAAAGGTGCTCAGTTTACGCAGTCCATAAGAGCAACCAAAAAAAAACAACTCTGAGGGACTCTCAGGCCCTGAGAGGCCCTCTGAGGGACTCTCAGGCCCTGAGAGGCCCTCTGAGGGACTCTCAGGCCCTGAGAGGCCCTCTGAGGGACTCTCAGGCCCTGAGAGGCCCTCTGAGGGACTCTCAGGCCCTGAGAGGCCCTCTGAGGGACTCTCAGGCCCTGAGAGGCCCTCTGAGGGACTCTCAGGCCCTGAGAGGCCCTCTGAGGGACTCTCAGGCCCTGAGAGGCCCTCTGAGGGACTCTCAGGCCCTGAGAGGCCCTCTGAGGGACTCTCAGGCCCTGAGAGGCCCTCACAGCTTTTATTAGGTTCAAGCAACAGTCCTGACATTTTTTGTCCTGGAATTAAAGGCATTTGAACAAAAACTCTGTTGCTCATTTTAATGCACTAAAAATAAGTTATTTTACAACAAACTCACGTGAAATAATGGACTCTACATGAACTCCATAATCAACTTGCACAAAAGCAAAACACAGATATATCGAAGACAGACGTACAAACGCTGACAGAGGGCCACCTTCAGACTGATCCTAATTCTAGGACTTCCTATGAATTATCTGTGCACATGATTAAAGCACTGACTCTCAGGCCTGAGAGGCCCTCTGAGGGACTCTCAGGCCCTGAGAGGCCCTCTGAGGGACTCTCAGGCCCTGAGAGGCCCTCTGAGGGACTCTCAGGCCCTGAGAGGCCCTCTGAGGGACTCTCAGGCCCTGAGAGGCCCTCTGAGGGACTCTCAGGCCCTGAGAGGCCCTCTGAGGACTCAGGCCCTGAGAGGCCCTCTGAGGGACTCTCAGGCCCTGAGAGGCCCTCTGAGGGACTCTCAGGCCCTGAGAGGCCCTCTGAGGGACTCTCAGGCCCTGAGAGGCCCCTGAGGGACTCTCAGGCCCTGAGAGGCCCTCTGAGGGACTCTCAGGCCCTGAGAGGCCCTCTGAGGGACTCTCAGGCCCTGAGAGGCCCTCTGAGGGACTCTCAGGCCCTGAGAGGCCCTCTGAGGGACTCTCAGGCCCTGAGAGGCCCTCTGAGGACTCTCAGGCCCTGAGAGGCCCTCTGAGGGACTCTCAGGCCCTGAGAGGCCCTCTGAGGGACTCTCAGGCCCTGAGAGGCCCTCTGAGGGACTCTCAGGCCCTGAGAGGCCCTCTGAGGGACTCTCAGGCCCTGAGAGGCCCTCTGAGGGACTCTCAGGCCCTGAGAGGCCCTCTGAGGGACTCTCAGGCCCTGAGAGGCCCTCTGAGGGACTCTCAGGCCCTGAGAGGCCCTCTGAGGGACTCTCAGGCCCTGAGAGGCCCTCTGAGGGACTCTCAGGCCCTGAGAGGCCCTCTGAGGGACTCTCAGGCCCTGAGAGGCCCTCTGAGGGACTTCAGGCCCTGAGAGGCCCTCTGAGGGACTCTCAGGCCCTGAGAGGCCCTCTGAGGGACTCTCAGGCCCTGAGAGGCCCTCTGAGGGACTCTCAGGCCTGAGAGGCCCTCTGAGGGACTCTCAGGCCCTGAGAGGCCCTCTGAGGGACTCTCAGGCCCTGAGAGGCCCTCTGAGGGACTCTCAGGCCCTGAGAGGCCCTCTGAGGGACTCTCAGGCCCTGAGAGGCCCTCTGAGGGACTCTCAGGCCCTGAGAGGCCCTCTGAGGGACTCTCAGGCCCTGAGAGGCCCTCTGAGGGACTCTCAGGCCCTGAGAGGCCCTCTGAGGGACTCTCAGGCCCTGAGAGGCCCTCTGAGGGACTCTCAGGCCCTGAGAGGCCCTCTGAGGGACTCTCAGGCCCTGAGAGGGCCTCTGAGGGACTCTCAGGCCCTGAGAGGCCCTCTGAGGACTCTCAGGCCCTGAGAGGCCCTCTGAGGGACTCTCAGGCCCTGAGAGGCCCTCTGAGGGACTCAAACACGGAAGACCGACTTTGAGGTACTTTTAGGAGTTCGAGCTGCTTGATGGGTGAGTGCTCGGTTGGCGCACTGCGTAAAGACATGCGTTGCGGTTCCGATGGGCCTGAGTTCAAGACCTGCAGGCGGAATGGTCCGAAGCACCCTCTTTATCCAGAGTGACAGCTGGATTTCTAAAGTTAAACACGGAAGACCGACTTTGAGGTACTTTTAGGAGTTCGAGCGGCTTGATGGTTGAGTGCTCGGTTGGCGCACTGCGTAAAGACATGAGTTGCGGTTCTGATGGGTCTGAGTTCAAGACCTACAGGCGGAATGGTCCGAATCACCCTCTTTATCCAGAGTGACAGCTGGAGTTTTAAATTTAAACACGGAAGACCGACTTTGAGGTACTTTTAGGAGTTCGAGCGGCTTGATGTGTGAGTGCTCGGTTGGCGCACTGCGTAAAGACATGTGTTGCGGTTCCGATGGGTCTGACTTCAAGACGCGGAACGGACGGAAGCACCCTCTTTATCCAGAGTGATAGCTGGAGTTTTGAAGTTAAACACGGAAGATCGACTTTGACGTACTTTTAGGAGTTCGAGCGGTTTGATGGGTGAGTGCTCGGTTGGCGCACTGCGTAAAGACATGCGTTTGCAGTTTCGATGGGTCTGAGTTCAAGACCTTCAGGCGGAATGGTCTGAAGCACCCTCTTTATCCAGAGTGACAGCTGGAGTTTTAAAGTTAAACACGGAAGACCGACTTTGAGGAACTTTTAGGAGTTCGAGCGGCTTGATGGTTGAGTGCTCGGTTGGCGCACTGCGTAAAGACATGAGTTGCGGTTCTGATGGGTCTGAGTTCAAGACCTACAGGCGGAATGGTCCGAATCACCCTCTTTATCCAAGTGACAGCTGGAGTTTTAAATTTAAACACGGAAGACCGACTTTGAGGTACTTTTAGGAGTTCGAGCGGCTTGATGTGTGAGTGCTCGGTTGGCGCACTGCGTAAAGACATGTGTTGCGGTTCCGATGGGTCTGACTTCAAGACCCGGGTGCGGAACGGACGGAAGCACCCTCTTTATCCAGAGTGACAGCTGGAGTTTTGAAGTTAAACACGGAAGATCGACTTGACGTACTTTTAGGAGTTCGAGCGGTTTGATGGGTGAGTGCTCGGTTGGCGCACTGCGTAAAGACATGCGTTGCGGTTTCGATGGGTCTGAGTTCAAGACCTTCAGGCGGAATGGTCTGAAGCACCCTCTTTATCCAGAGTGACAGCTGGAGTTTTAAAGTTAAACACGGAAGACCGACTTTGAGGAACTTTTAGGAGTTCGAGCGGCTTGATGGTGAGTGCTCGGTTGGCGCACTGCGTAAAGACATGCGTTGCGGTTCCGATGGATCTGAGTTCAAGACCTGCAGGCGGAATTGTCCAAAGCACCCTCTTTATCCAGAGTGACAGCTGGAGTTTTAAAGTTAAACACGGAAGACCGACTTTGAGGTACTTTTAGGAGTTCGAGCGTCTTGATTGGTGAGTGCTCGGTTGGCGCACTGCGTAAAGACATGCGTTGCGGTTCCGATGGGTCCGAGTTCAAGACCCGGGTGAGGAACGGTCCGAAGCACCCTCTTTATCCAGAGTGATAGCTGGAGTTTTGAAGTTAAACACGGAAGATCGACTTTGAGGTACTTTTAGGAGTTCGAGCGGCTTGATGGGTGAGTGCTCGGTTGGTGCACTGCGTAAAGACATGCGTTGCGGTTCCGATGGGTCTGAGTTCAAGACCTGCAGGCGGAATGGTCCGAAGCACCCTCTTTATCCAGAGTGATAGCTGGAGTTTTGAAGTTAAACACGGAAGACCGACTTTGAGGTACTTTTAGGAGTTCGAGCAGTTTGATTGGTGAGTGCTCGGTTGGCGCACTGCGTAAAGACATGCGTTGTGGTTACGATGGGTCCGAGTTCAAGACCCGGGTGAGGAACGGTCCGAAGCACCCTCTTTATCCAGAGTGATAGCTGGAGTTTTAAAGTTAAACACGGAAGACCGACTTTGAGGTACTTTTAGGAGTTCGAGCGGCTTGATGTGTGAGTGCTCGGTTGGCGCACTGCGTAAAGACATGTGTTGCGGTTCCGATGGGTCTGACTTCAAGACCTGGGTGCGGAACGGACGGAAGCACCCTCTTTATCCAGAGTGACAGCTGGAGTTTTGAAGTTAAACAGGGAAATCGACTTTGACGTACTTTTAGGAGTTCGAGCGGTTGATGGGTGAGTGCTCGGTTGGCGCACTGCGTAAAGACATGCGTTGCGGTTTCGATGGGTCTGAGTTCAAGACCTTCAGGCGGAATGGTCTGAAGCACCCTCTTTATCCAGAGTGACAGCTGGAGTTTTAAAGTTAAACACGGAAGACCGACTTTGAGGTACTTTTAGGAGTTCGAGCAGTTTGATTGGTGAGTGCTCGGTTGGCGCTGCGTAAAGACATGCGTTGCGGTTCCGATGGGTCTGAGTTCAAGACCTGCAGGCGGAATTGTCCAAAGCACCCTCTTATCCAGAGTGACAGCTGGAGTTTTAAAGTTAAACACGGAAGACCGACTTTGAGGTACTTTTAGGAGTTCGAGCAGCTTGATGGGTCAGTGCTCGGCTGGCGCACTGCGTAAAGACATGCGTAGCGGTTCCGATGGGTCTGAGTTCAAGACCTGCAGGCGGAACACTGCGAAGCATAGTCTGTATGCAGAGTGTCAGTGAGGGAGCCAACTCTCTAACATGTGCTTTATTCCGCACATGTTAGGGAGGCTTTACTCAGAGAGGTGAAAGTGGAGGGAGTTCAAGATCTGCTTATGGAATGGTCTGCACCATACACTGCATCCAGAATGTACTATTGTAAATGTTGGAAAGAGAAGGAAGTTAAAGTTCTCAGTCCATGGGAGCAACAATGGACAACGTTAGACTCTCACTGGGTCTAAAGTGAGAGTTCAAGACACGTGTGCGGAACTGTCTGAAGCACACTCTTTATCCAGAGAGACAGCTGGACGTTTAAAGTTTAACATGGAAGACTAACTGTTCCGATGGTCCTTGGGGTACTTGTAGAACTTCGAATGGAAAGGTGCTCAGTTTACGCAGTCCATAAGCAACCAAAAAAAAAACAACTCTGAGGGACTCTCAGGCCCTGAGAGGCCCTGAGGGACTCTCAGGCCCTGAGAGGCCCTCTGAGGGACTCTCAGGCCCTGAGAGGCCCTCTGGGACTCTCAGGCCCTGAGAGGCCCTCTGAGGGACTCTCAGGCCCTGAGAGGCCCTCTGAGGGACTCTCAGGCCCTGAGAGGCCCTCTGAGGGACTCTCAGGCCCTGAGAGGCCCTCTGAGGGACTCTCAGGCCCTGAGAGGCCCTCTGAGGGACTCTCAGGCCCTGAGAGGCCCTCTGAGGGACTCTCAGGCCTGAGAGGCCCTCTGAGGGACTCTCAGGCCCTGAGAGGCCCTCTGAGGGACTCTCAGGCCCTGAGAGGCCTCTGAGGGACTCTCAGGCCCTGAGAGGCCCTCTGAGGGACTCTCAGGCCCTGAGAGGCCCTCTGAGGGACTCTCAGGCCCTGAGAGGCCCTCTGAGGGACTCTCAGGCCCTGAGAGGCCCTCTGAGGGACTCTCAGCCCTGAGAGGCCCTCTGAGGGACTCTCAGGCCCTGAGAGGCCCTCTGAGGGACTCTCAGGCCCTGAGAGCCCTCTGAGGGACTCTCAGGCCCTGAGAGGCCCTCTGAGGGACTCTCAGGCCCTGAGAGGCCCTCTGAGGGACTCTCAGGCCCTGAGAGGCCCTCTGAGGGACTCTCAGGCCCTGAGAGGCCCTCTGAGGGACTCTCAGGCCCTGAGAGGCCCTCTGAGGGACTCTCAGGCCCTGAGAGGCCTCTGAGGGACTCTCAGGCCCTGAGAGGCCCTCTGAGGGACTCTCAGGCCCTGAGAGGCCCTCTGAGGGACTCTCAGGCCCTGAGAGGCCCTCTGAGGGACTCTCAGGCCCTGAGAGGCCCTCTGAGGGACTCTCAGGCCCTGAGAGGCCCTCTGAGGGACTCTCAGGCCCTGAGAGGCCCTCTGAGGGACTCTCAGGCCCTGAGAGGCCTTGGGGACTCTCAGGCCCTGAGAGGCCCTCTGAGGGACTCTCAGGCCCTGAGAGGCCCTCTGAGGACTCTCATGCCCTGAGAGGCCCTCTGAGGGACTCTCAGGCCCTGAGAGCCCTCTGAGGGACTCTCAGGCCTGAGAGGCCCTCTGAGGGACTCTCAGGCCCTGAGAGGCCCTCTGAGGGACTCTCAGGCCCTGAGAGGCCCTCTGAGGGACTCTCAGGCCCTGAGAGGCCCTCTGAGGGACTCTCAGGCCCTGAGAGGCCCTCTGAGGGACTCTCAGGCCCTGAGAGGCCTCTGAGGGACTCTCAGGCCCTGAGAGGCCCTCTGAGGGACTCTCAGGCCCTGAGAGGCCCTCTGAGGGACTCTCAGGCCCTGAGAGGCCCTCTGAGGGACTCTCAGGCCCTGAGAGGCCCTCTGAGGGACTCTCAGGCCCTGAGAGGCCCTGAGAGGCCCTCTGAGGGACTCTCAGGCCCTGAGAGGCCCTGAGAGGCCCTCTGAGGGACTCTCAGGCCCTGAGAGGCCCTCTGAGGGACTCTCAGGCCCTGAGAGGCCCTCTGAGGGACTCTCAGGCCCTGAGAGGCCCTCTGAGGACTCTCAGGCCCTGAGAGGCCCTCTGAGGGACTCTCAGGCCCTGAGAGGCCCTCTGAGGGACTCTCAGGCCCTGAGAGGCCCTCTGAGGGACTCTCAGGGCCCTGAGAGGCCCTCTGAGGGACTCTCAGGCCCTGAGAGGCCCTCTGAGGGACTCTCGGCCCTGAGAGGCCCTCTGAGGGACTCTCAGGCCCTGAGAGGCCCTCTGAGGGACTCTCAGGCCCTGAGAGGCCCTCTGAGGGACTCTCAGGCCCTGAGAGGCCCTCTGAGGGACTCTCAGGCCCTGAGAGGCCCTCTGAGGGACTCTCAGGCCCTGAGAGGCCCTCTGAGGGACTCTCAGGCCCTGAGAGGCCCTCTGAGGGACTCTCAGGCCCTGAGAGGCCCTCTGAGGGACTCTCAGGCCCTGAGGCCTCTGAGGGACTCTCAGCCCTGAGAGGCCCTCTGAGGGACTCTCAGCCCTGAGAGGCCCTCTGAGGGACTCTCAGGCCCTGAGAGGCCCTCTGAGGGACTCTCAGGCCCTGAGAGGCCCTCTGAGGGACTCTCAGGCCCTGAGAGGCCCTCTGAGGGACTCTCAGGCCCTGAGAGGCCCTCTGAGGGACTCTCAGGCCCTGAGAGGCCCTCTGAGGGACTCTCAGGCCCTGAGAGGCCCTCTGAGGGACTCTCAGGCCCTGAGAGGGACTCTCAGGCCCTGAGAGGCCCTCTGAGGGACTCTCAGGCCCTGAGAGGCCCTCTGAGGGACTCTCAGGCCCTGAGAGGCCCTCTGAGGGACTCAGGCCCTGAGAGGCCCTCTGAGGGACTCTCAGGCCCTGAGAGGCCCTCTGAGGGACTCTCAGGCCCTGAGAGGCCCTCTGAGGACTCTCAGGCCCTGAGAGGCCCTCTGAGGACTCTCAGGCCCTGAGAGGCCCTCTGAGGGACTCTCAGGCCCTGAGAGGCCCTCTGAGGGACTCTCAGGCCCTGAGAGGCCCTCTGAGGGACTCTCAGGCCCTGAGAGGCCCTCTGAGGGACTCTCAGGCCCTGAGAGGCCCTCTGAGGGACTCTCAGGCCTGAGAGGCCCTCTGAGGGACTCTCAGGCCCTGAGAGGCCCTCTGAGGGACTCTCAGGCCCTGAGAGGCCCTCTGAGGGACTCTCAGGCCCTGAGAGGCCCTCTGAGGGACTCTCAGGCCCTGAGAGGCCCTCTGAGGGACTCTCAGGCCTGAGAGGCCCTCTGAGGGACTCTCAGGCCCTGAGAGGCCCTCTGAGGACTCTCAGGCCCTGAGAGGCCCTCTGAGGGACTCTCAGGCCCTGAGAGGCCCTCTGAGGGACTCTCAGGCCCTGAGAGGCCCTCTGAGGGACTCTCAGGCCCTGAGAGCCCTCTGAGGGACTCTCAGGCCCTGAGAGGCCCTCTGAGGGACTCTCAGGCCCTGAGAGGCCCTCTGAGGGACTCTCAGGCCCTGAGAGGCCCTTGAGGGATCTCAGGCCCTGAGAGGCCCTCTGAGGGACTCTCAGGCCCTGAGAGGCCTCTGAGGGACTCTCAGGCCCTGAGAGGTCCCTCTGAGGGACTCAAACACGGAAGACCGACTTTGAGGTACTTTAGGAGTTTCGAGCTGCTTGATGGGTGAGTGCTCGGTGGGCGCACTGCGTAAAGACATGCGTTGCGGTTCCGATGGGCCTGAGTTCAAGACTGCAGGCGGAATGGTCCGAAGCACCCTCTTTATCCAGAGTGACAGCTGGATTTCTAAAGTTAAACACGGAAGACCGACTTTGAGGTACTTTTAGGAGTTCGAGCGGCTTGATGGTTTGAGTGCTCGGTTGGCGCACTGCGTAAAGACAGGAGTTGCGGTTCTGAGGGTCTGAGTTCAAGACCTACAGGCGGAATGGTCCGAAATCACCCTCTTTATCCAGAGTGACAGCTGGAGTTTTAAATTTAAACACGGAAGACGACTTTGAGGTACTTTTAGGAGTTCGAGCGCTTGATGTGTGAGTGCTCGGTTGGCGCACTGCGTAAAGACATGTGTTGCGGTTCCGATGGGTCTGACTTCAAGACCCGGGTGCGGAACGGACGGAAGCACCCTCTTTATCCAGAGTGACAGCTGGAGTTTTGAAGTTAAACACGGAAGATCGACTTTGACGTACTTTTAGGAGTTCGAGCGGTTTGATGGTGAGTGCTCGTTGGCGCACTGCGTAAAGACATGCGTTGCAGTTTCGATGGGTCTGAGTTCAAGACCTTCAGGCGGAATGGTCTGAAGCACCCTCTTTATCCAGAGTGACAGCTGGAGTTTTGAAGTTAAACACGGTAAGACCGACTTTGAGGAACTTTTAGGAGTTCGAGCGGCTTGATGGTTGAGTGCTCGGTTGGCGCACTGCGTAAAGACATGAGTTGCGGTTCTGATGGGTCTGAGTTCAAGACCTACAGGCGGAATGGTCCGAATCACCCTCTTTATCCAGAGTGACAGCTGGAGTTTTAAATTTAAACACGGAAGACCGACTTTGAGGTACTTTAGGAGTTCGAGCGGCTTGATGTGTGAGTGCTCGGTTGGCGCACTGCGTAAAGACATGTGTTGCGGTTCCGATGGGCTGACTTCAAGACCCGGGTGCGGAACGGACGGAAGCACCCTCTTTATCCAGAGTGACCAGCTGGAGTTTTGAAGTTAAACACGGAAGATCGACTTTGACGTACTTTTAGGAGTTCGAGCGGTTTGATGGGGGAGTGCTCGGTTGGCGCACTGCGTAAAGACATGCGTTGCGGTTTCGATGGGTCTGAGTTCAAGACCTTCAGGCGGAATGTCTGAAGCACCCTCTTTATCAGAGTGACAGCTGGAGTTTTTAAAGTTAAACACGGAAGACCGACTTTGAGGAACTTTTAGGAGTTCGAGCGGCTTGATGGGTGAGTGCTCGGTTGGCGCACTGCGTAAAGACATGCGTTGCGGTTCCGATGGATCTGAGTTCAAGACCTGCAGGCGGAATTGTCCAAAGCACCCTCTTATCCAGAGTGACAGCTGGAGTTTTAAAGTTAAACACGGAAGACCGACTTTGAGGTACTTTTAGGAGTTCGAGCGTCTTGATTGGTGAGTGCTCGGTTGGCGCACTGCGTAAAGACATGCGTTGCGGTTCCCGATGGGTCCGAGTTCAAGACCCGGGTGAGGAACGGTCCGAAGCACCCTCTTTATCAGAGTGATAGCTGGAGTTTTGAAGTTAAACACGGAAGATCGACTTTGAGGTACTTTAGGAGTTCGAGCGGCTTGGGTGAGTGCTCGGTTGGTGCACTGCGTAAAGACATGCGTTGCGGTTCCGATGGGTCTGAGTTCAAGACCTGCAGGCGGAATGGTCCGAAGCACCCTCTTATCCAGATGATAGCTGGAGTTTTGAAGTTAAACACGGAAAGACCGACTTTGAGGTACTTTTAGGAGTTCGAGCAGTTTGATTGGTGAGTGCTCGGTTGGCCGCACTGCGTAAAGACATGCGTTGTGGTTCCGATGGGTCCGAGTTCAGACCCGGGTGAGGAACGGTCCGAAGCACCCTCTTTTCCAGAGTGAATAGCTGGAGTTTTAAAGTTAAACACGGAAGACCGACTTTGAGGTACTTTTAGGAGTTCGAGCGGCTTGATGTGTGAGTGCTCGGTTGGCGCACTGCGTAAAGACATGTGTTTGCGGTTCCGATGGGTCTGACTTCAAGACCTGGGTGCGGAACGGACGGAAGCACCCTCTTTATCCAGAGTGACAGCTGGAGTTTTGAAGTTAAACAGGGAAGATCGACTTTGACGTACTTTTAGGAGTCGAGCGGTTTGATGGGTGAGTGCTCGGTTGGCGCACTGCGTAAAGACATGCGTTGCGGTTTCGATGGGTGTGAGTTCAAGACCTTCAGGCGGAATGGTCTGAAGCACCCTCTTTATCCAGAGTGACAGCTGGAGTTTTAAAGTTAAACACGGAAGACCGACTTTGAGGTACTTTTAGGAGTTCGAGCAGTTTGATTGGTGAGTGCTCGGTTGGCGCACTGCGTAAAGACATGCGTTGCGGTTCCGATGGGTCTGAGTTCAAGACCTGCAGGCGGAATTGTCCAAAGCACCCTCTTTATCCAGAGTGACAGCTGGAGTTTTAAAGTTAAACACGGAAGACCGACTTTGAGGTACTTTTAGGAGTTCGAGCAGTTTGATGGTCAGTGCTCGGCTGGCGCACTGCGTAAAGACATGCGTAGCGGTTCCGATGGGTCTGAGTTCAAGACCTGCAGGCGGAACACTGCGAAGCATAGTCTGTATGCAGAGTGTCAGTGAGGGAGCCAACTCTCTAACATGTGCTTTATTCCGCACATGTTAGGGAGGCTTTACTCAGAGAGGTGGAAAGTGGAGGGAGTTCAAGATCTGCTTATGGAATGGTCTGCACCATACACTGCATCCAGAATGTACTATTGTAAATGTTGGAAAGAGAAGGAAGTTAAAGTTCTCAGTCATGGGAGCAACAATGGACAACGTTAGACTCTCACGGTCTAAAGTGAGAGTTCAAGACACGTGTGCGGAACTGTCTGAAGCACACTCTTTATCCAGAGAGACAGCTGGACGTTTAAAGTTTAACATGGAAGACTAAACTGTTCTGATGGTCCTTGGGGTACTTGTAGAACTTCGAATGGAAAGGTGCTCAGTTTACGCAGTCCATAAGAGCAACAAAAAAAAAACAACTCTGAGGGACTCTCAGGCCCTGAGAGGCCCTCTGAGGGACTCTCAGGCCTGAGAGGCCCTCTGAGGGACTCTCAGGCCCTCTGAGGGATCAGGCCCTGAGAGGCCCTGAGGGACTCTCAGGCCCTGAGAGGCCCTCTGAGGGACTCTCAGGCCCTGAGAGGCCCTCTGAGGGACTCTCAGGCCCTGAGAGGCCCTCTGAGGGACTCTCAGGCCCTGAGAGGCCCTCTGAGGGACTCTCAGGCCCTGAGAGGCCTCTGAGGGACTCTCAGGCCCTGAGAGGCCCTCTGAGGGACTCTCAGGCCCTGAGAGGCCCTCTGAGGGACTCTCAGGCCCTGAGAGGCCCTCTGAGGGACTCTCAGGCCCTGAGAGGCCCTCTGAGGGACTCTCAGGCCCTGAGAGGCCCTCTGAGGGACTCTCAGGCCCTGAGAGGCCCTCTGAGGGACTCTCAGGCCCTGAGAGGCCCTCTGAGGGACTCTCAGGCCCTGAGAGGCCCTCTGAGGGACTCTCAGGCCCTGAGAGGCCCTCTGAGGGACTCTCAGGCCTGAGAGGCCCTCTGAGGGACTCTCAGGCCCTGAGAGGCCCTCTGAGGGACTCTCAGGCCCTGAGAGGCCCTCTGAGGGACTCTCAGGCCCTGAGAGGCCCTCTGAGGGACTCTCAGGCCCTGAGAGGCCCTCTGAGGGACTCTCAGGCCCTGAGAGGCCCTCTGAGGGACTCTCAGGCCCTGAGAGGCCCTCTGAGGGACTCTCAGGCCCTGAGAGGCCCTCTGAGGGACTCTCAGGCCCTGAGAGGCCCTCTGAGGGACTCTCAGGCCCTGAGAGGCCCTCTGAGGGACTCTCAGGCCCTGAGAGGCCCTCTGAGGGACTCTCAGGCCCTGAGAGGCCCTCTGAGGGACTCTCAGGCCCTGAGAGGCCCTCTGAGGGACTCTCAGGCCCTGAGAGGCCTCTGAGGGACTCTCAGGCCCTGAGAGGCCCTCTGAGGGACTCTCAGGCCCTGAGAGGCCCTCTGAGGGACTCTCAGGCCCTGAGAGGCCCTCTGAGGGACTCTCAGGCCCTGAGAGGCCCTCTGAGGGACTCTCAGGCCCTGAGAGGCCCTCTGAGGGACTCTCAGGCCTGAGAGGCCCTCTGAGGGACTCTCAGGCCCTGAGAGGCCCTCTGAGGGACTCTCAGGCCCTGAGAGGCCCTCTGAGGGACTCTCAGGCCCTGAGAGGCCCTCTGAGGGACTCTCAGGCCCTGAGAGGCCCTCTGAGGGACTCTCAGGCCCTGAGAGGCCCTCTGAGGGACTCTCAGGCCCTGAGAGGCCCTCTGAGGGACTCTCAGGCCCTGAGAGGCCCTCTGAGGGACTCTCAGGCCCTGAGAGGCCCTCTGAGGGACTCTCAGGCCCTGAGAGGCCCTCTGAGGGACTCTCAGGCCCTGAGAGGCCCTCTGAGGGACTCTCAGGCCCTGAGAGGCCCTCTGAGGGACTCTCAGGCCCTGAGAGGCCCTCTGAGGGACTCTCAGGCCCTGAGAGGCCCTCTGAGGGACTCTCAGGCCCTGAGAGGCCCTCTGAGGGACTCTCAGGCCCTGAGAGGCCCTCTGAGGGACTCTCAGGCCCTGAGAGGCCCTCTGAGGGACTCTCAGGCCCTGAGAGGCCCTCTGAGGGACTCTCAGGCCCTGAGAGGCCCTCTGAGGGACTCTCAGGCCCTGAGAGGCCCTCTGAGGGACTCTCAGGCCCTGAGAGGCCCTCTGAGGGACTCTCAGGCCCTGAGAGGCCCTCTGAGGGACCTCAGGCCCTGAGAGGCCCTCTGAGGGACTCTCAGGCCCTGAGAGGCCCTCTGAGGGACTCTCAGGCCCTGAGAGGCCCTCTGAGGGACTCTCAGGCCCTGAGAGGCCCTCTGAGGGACTCTCAGGCCCTGAGAGGCCCTCTGAGGGACTCTCAGGCCCTGAGAGGCCCTCTGAGGGACTCTCAGGCCCTGAGAGGCCTCTGAGGGACTCTCAGGCCCTGAGAGGCCCTCTGAGGGACTCTCAGGCCCTGAGAGGCCCTCTGAGGGACTCTCAGGCCCTGAGAGGCCTCTGAGGGACTCTCAGGCCCTGAGAGGCCCTCTGAGGGACTCTCAGGCCCTGAGAGGCCCTCTGAGGGACTCTCAGGCCCTGAGAGGCCCTCTGAGGGACTCTCAGGCCCTGAGAGGCCCTCTGAGGGACTCTCAGGCCCTGAGAGGCCCTCTGAGGGACTCTCAGGCCCTGAGAGGCCCTCTGAGGGACTCTCAGGCCCTGAGAGGCCCTCTGAGGGACTCTCAGGCCCTGAGAGGCCCTCTGAGGGACTCTCAGGCCCTGAGAGGCCCTCTGAGGGACTCTCAGGCCCTGAGAGGCCCTCTGAGGACTCTCAGGCCCTGAGAGGCCCTCTGAGGGACTCTCAGGCCCTGAGAGGCCCTCTGAGGGACTCTCAGCCCTGAGAGGCCCTCTGAGGGACTCTCAGGCCCTGAGAGGCCCTCTGAGGGACTCTCAGGCCCTGAGAGGCCCTCTGAGGGACTCTCAGGCCCTGAGAGGCCCTCTGAGGGACTCTCAGGCCCTGAGAGGCCCTCTGAGGGACTCTCAGGCCCTGAGAGGCCCTCTGAGGGACTCTCAGGCCCTGAGAGGCCCTCTGAGGGACTCTCAGGCCCTGAGAGGCCCTCTGAGGGACTCTCAGGCCCTGAGAGGCCCTCTGAGGGACTCTCAGGCCCTGAGAGGCCCTCTGAGGGACTCTCAGGCCTGAGAGGCCCTCTGAGGGACTCTCAGGCCCTGAGAGGCCCTCTGAGGGACTCTCAGGCCCTGAGAGGCCCTCTGAGGGACTCTCAGGCCCTGAGAGGCCCTCTGAGGGACTCTCAGGCCCTGAGAGGCCTCTGAGGGACTCTCAGGCCCTGAGAGGCCCTCTGAGGGACTCTCAGGCCCTGAGAGGCCCTCTGAGGGACTCTCAGGCCCTGAGAGGCCCTCTGAGGGACTCTCAGGCCCTGAGAGGCCCTCTGAGGGACTCTCAGGCCCTGAGAGGCCCTCTGAGGGACTCTCAGGCCCTGAGAGGCCCTCTGAGGGACTCTCAGGCCCTGAGAGGCCCTCTGAGGGACTCTCAGGCCCTGAGAGGCCCTCTGAGGGACTCTCAGGCCCTGAGAGGCCCTCTGAGGGACTCTCAGGCCCTGAGAGGCCCTCTGAGGGACTCAAACACGGAAGACCGACTTTGAGGTACTTTTAGGAGTTCGAGCGGCTTGATGGGTGAGTGCTCGGTTGGCGCACTGCGTAAAGACATGCGTGCGGTTCCGATGGGTCCGAGTCAAGACCCGGTGAGGAACGGTCCGAAGCACCCTCTTTATCCAGAGTGATAGCTGGAGTTTTGAGGTTAAACACGGAAGATCGACTTTGAGGTACTTTTAGGAGTTCGAGCGGCTTGATGGGTGAGTGCTCGGTTGGTGCACTGCGTAAAGACATGCGTTGCGGTTCCGATGGGTCTGAGGTCAAGACCTGCAGGCGGAATGGTCCGAAGCACCCTCTTTATCCAGAGTGATAGCTGGAGTTTTGAAGTAAACAAAGACCGACTTTGAGGTACTTTAGGAGTTCGAGCAGTTTGATTGTTGAGTGCTCGGTTGGCGCACTGCGTAAAGACATGCGTTGTGGTTCCGATGGGTCTGAGTTCAAGACCTTCAGGCGGAATGGTCTGAAGCACCCTCTTTATCCAGAGTGACAGCTGGAGTTTTAAAGTTAAACACGGAAGACCGACTTTGAGGTACTTTTAGGAGTTCGAGCGGCTTGATGGGTGAGTGCTCGGTTGGCGCACTGCGTAAAGACATGCGTTGCGGTTCCGATGGGTCCGAGTTCAAGACCCGGGTGAGGAATGGTCCGAAGCACCCTCTTTATCCAGAGTGATAGCTGGAGTTTTGAAGTTAAACACGGAAGACCGACTTGAGGTACTTTTAGGAGTTCGAGCAGCTTGATGGGTGAGTGCTCGGTTGGCGCACTGCGTAAAGACATGCGTTGTGGTTCCGATGGGTCTGAGTTCAAGACCTTCAGGCGGAATGGTCTGAAGCACCCTCTTTATCCAGAGTGACAGCTGTAGTTTTAAAGTTAAACACGGAAGACCGACTTTGAGGTACTTTTAGGAGTTCGAGCGGCTTGATGTGTGAGTGCTCGGTTGGCGCACTGCGTAAAGACATGTGTTGCGGTTCCGATGGGTCTGACTTCAAGACGCGGGTGCGGAACGGACGGAAGCACCCTCTTTATCCAGAGTGACAGCT
Organism: Poeciliopsis prolifica; assembly: GCF_027474105.1. NCBI lineage: Eukaryota > Metazoa > Chordata > Actinopteri > Cyprinodontiformes > Poeciliidae > Poeciliopsis > Poeciliopsis prolifica. Next base: position 720,200 of record NW_026562480.1, on the reverse strand, counting down.
GGAGTTTTGAAGTTAAACACGGAAGATCGACTTTGAGGTACTTTTAGGAGTTCGAGCGGTTTGATGGGTGAGTGCTCGGTTGGCGCACTGCGTAAAGACATGCGTTGCGGTTTCGATGGGTCTGAGTTCAAGACCTTCAGGCGGAATGGTCTGAAGCACCTCTTTATCCAGAGTGACGGCTGGAGTTTTAAAGTTAAACACGGAAGACTGACTTTGAGGAACTTTTAGGAGTTCGAGCGGCTTGATGGGTGAGTGCTCGGTTGGCGCACTGCGTAAAGACATGCGTTGAGGTTCCGATGGGTCCGAGTTCAAGACCCGGGTGAGGAACGGTCCGAAGCACCCTCTTTATCCAGAGTGATAGCTGGAGTTTTGAAGTTAAACACGGAAGACCGACTTTGAGGTACTTTTAGGAGTTCGAGCAGTTTGATTGGTGAGGCTCGGTTGGCGCACTGCGTAAAGACATGCGTTGTGGTTCCGATGGGTCCGAGTTCAAGACCCGGTGAGGAACGGTCCGAAGCACCCTCTTTATCCAGAGTGACAGCTGGAGTTTTGAAGTTAAACACGGAAGACCGACTTTGAGGTACTCTGAGGGATAAAGATAAAGGGGGTGCTTCCGTCCGTTCCGCACCCGGGTCTTGAAGTCAGACCCATCGGAACCGCAACACATGTCTTTACGCAGTGCGCCAACCGAGCACTCACCCATCAAGACGCTCGAACTCCTAAAAGTACCTCAAAGTCGGTCTTCCGTGTTTAACTTTAAAACTCCAGCTGTCACTCTGGATAAAGGGGGTGCTTCAGACCATTCCGCCTGAAGGTCTTGAACTCAGACCCATCGGAACCACAACGCATGTCTTTACGCAGTGCGCCAACCGAGCACTCACCCATCAAGCTGCTCGAACTCCTAAAAGTACCTCAAAGTCGGTCTTCCGTGTTTAACTTCAAAACTCCAGCTATCACTCTGGATAAAGAGGGTGCTTCGGACCGTTCCTCACCCGGGTCTTGAATTCGGACCCATCGGAACCGCAACGCATGTCTTTACGCAGTGCGCCAACCGAGCACTCACCCATCAAGCCGCTCGAACTCCTAAAAGTACCTCAAAGTCGGTCTTCCGTGTTTAACTTTAAAACTCCAGCTGTCACTCTGGATAAAGAGGGTGCTTCAGACCATTCCGCCTGAAGGTCTTGAACTCAGACCCATCGGAACCACAACGCATGTCTTTACGCAGTGCGCCAACCGAGCACTCACCAATCAAACAGCTCGAACTCCTAAAAGTACCTCAAAGTCGGTCTTCCGTGTTTAACTTCAAAACTCCAGCTATCACTCTGGATAAAGAGGGTGCTTCGGACCATTCCGCCTGCAGGTCTTGAACTCAGACCATCGGAACCGCAACGCATGTCTTTACGCAGTGCACCAACCGAGCACTCACCCATCAAGCCGCTCGAACTCCTAAAAGTACCTCAAAGTCGATCTTCCGTGTTTAACTTCAAAACTCCAGCTATCACTCTGGATAAAGAGGGTGCTTCGGACCGTTCCTCACCCGGGTCTTGAACTCGGACCCATCGGAACCGCAACGCATGTCTTTACGCAGTGCGCCAACCGAGCACTCACCCATCAACCTGCTCGAACTCCTAAAAGTACCTCAAAGTCGGTCTTCCGTGTTTAACTTCAAAACTCCAGCTATCACTCTGGATAAAGAGGGTGCTTCGGACCGTTCCTCACCCGGGTCTTGAACTCGGACCCATCGGAACCGCAACGCATGTCTTTACGCAGTGCGCCACCCGAGCACTCACCCATCAAGCCGCTCGAACTCCTAAAAGTACCTCAAAGTCGGTCTTCCGTGTTTAACTTTAAAACTCCAGCTGTCACTCTGGATAAAGAGGGTGCTTCAGACCATTCCGCCTGAAGGTCTTGAACTCAGACCCATCGGAACCGCAACGCACGTCTTTACGCAGTGCCCCAACCGAGCACTCACCCATCAAGCCGCTCGAACTCCTAAAAGTACCTCAAAGTCGATCTTCCGTGTTTAACTTCAAAACTCCAGCTATCACTCTGGATAAAGAGGGTGCTTCGGACCGTTCCTCACACCGGGTCTTGAACTCGGACCCATCGGAACCGCAACGCATGTCTTTACGCAGTGCGCCAACCGAGCACTCACCCATCAAGCCGCTCGAACTCCTAAAAGTACCTCAAAGTCGGTCTTCCGAGTTAGAGTCCCTCAGAGGGCCTCTCAGGGCCTGAGAGTCCCTCAGAGGGCCTCTCAGGGCCTGAGAGTCCCTCAGAGGGCCTCTCAGGGCCTGAGAGTCCCTCAGAGGGCCTCTCAGGGCCTCAGAGTCCCTCAGAGGGCCTCTCAGGGCCTCAGAGTCCCTCAGAGGGCCTCTCAGGGCCTCAGAGTCCCTCAGAGGGCCTCTCAGGGCCTGAGAGTCCCTCAGAGGGCCTCTCAGGGCCTGAGAGTCCCTCTGAGGGACTCTCAGGCCCTGAGAGGCCCTCTGAGGGGCCCTGAGAGTCCCTCAGAGGGCCTCTCAGGGCCTGAGAGTCCCTCAGAGGGCCTCTCAGGGCCTGAGAGTCCCTCAGAGGGCCTCTCAGGGCCTGAGAGTCCCTCAGAGGGCCTCTCAGGGCCTGAGAGTCCCTCAGAGGGCCTCTCAGGGCCTGAGAGTCCCTCAGAGGGCCTCTCAGGGCCTGAGAGTCCCTCAGAGGGCCTCTCAGGGCCTGAGAGTCCCTCAGAGGGCCTCTCAGGGCCTGAGAGTCCCTCAGAGGGCCTCTCAGGGCCTGAGAGTCCCTCAGAGGGCCTCTCAGGGCCTGAGAGTCCCTCAGAGGGCCTCTCAGGGCCTGAGAGTCCCTCAGAGGGCCTCTCAGGGCCTGAGAGTCCCTCAGAGGGCCTCTCAGGGCCTGAGAGTCCCTCAGAGGGCCTCTCAGGGCCTGAGAGTCCCTCAGAGGTGTTTTTTTTTTTTGGTTGCTCTTATGGACTGCGTAAACTGAGCACCTTTCCATTCGAAGTTCTACAAGTACCCCAAGGACCATCGGAACAGTTAGTCTTCCATGTTAAACTTTAAAAGTCCAGCTGTCTCTCTGGATAAAGAGTGTGCTTCAGACAGTTCCGCACACGTGTCTTGAACTCTCACTTTAGACCCAGTGAGAGTCTAACGTTGTCCATTGTTGCTCCCATGGACTGAGAACTTTAACTTCCTTCTCTTTCCAACATTTACAATAGTACATTCTGGATGCAGTGTATGGTGCAGACCATTCCATAAGCAGATCTTGAACTCCCTCCACTTTCCACCTCTCTGAGTAAAGCCTCCCTAACATGTGCTGAATAAAGCACATGTTAGAGAGTTGGCTCCCTCACTGACACTCTGCATACAGACTATGCTTCACAGTGTTCCGCCTGCAGGTCTTGAACTCAGACCCATCGGAACCGCAACGCATGTCTTTATGCAGTGCGCCAGCCGAGCACTGACCCATCAAGCCGCTCGAACTCCTAAAAGTACCTCAAAATCGGTCTTCCGTGTTTAACTTTAAAACTCCAGCTGTCACTGGATAAAGAGGGTGCTTTGGACAATTCCGCCTGCAGGTCTTGAACTCAGACCATCGGAAACGCAACACATGTCTTTACGCAGTGCGCCAAACCGAGCACTCACACATCAAGCCGCTCGAACTCCTAAAAGTTCCTCAAAGTCGGTCTTCCGTGTTTAACTTTAAAACTCCAGCCGTCACTCTGGATAAAGAGGGTGCTTCAAACCATTCCGCCTGAAGGTCTTGAACTCAGACCCATCGGAACCGCAACGCATGTCTTTACGCAGTGCGCCAACCGAGCACTCACCCATCAAACCGCTCGAACTCCTAAAAGTACCTCAAAGTCGATCTTCCGTGTTTAACTTCAAAACTCCAGCTGTCACTCTGGATAAAGAGGGTGCTTCCGTGCGTTCCGCACCCGGGTCTTGAAGTCAGACCCATCGGAACCGCAACACATGTCTTTACGCAGTGCGCCAACCGAGCACTCACACATCAAGCAGCTCGAACTCCTAAAAGTACCTCAAAGTCGATCTTCCGTGTTTAACTTTAAAACTCCAGCTGTCACTCTGGATAAAGAGGGTGCTTCAGACCATTCCGCCTGAAGGTCTTGAACTCAGACCCATCGGAACCACAACGCATGTCTTTACGCAGTGCGCCAACCGAGCACTCACCCATCAAGCTGCTCGAACTCCTAAAAGTACCTCAAAGTCGGTCTTCCATGTTTAACTTCAAAACTCCAGCTATCACTCTGGATAAAGAGGGTGCTTCGGACCGTTCCGCACCCGGGTCTTGAACTCGGACCCATCGGAACCGCAACGCATGTCTTTACGCAGTGCGCCAACCGAGCACTCACCCATCAAGCCGCTCGAACTCCTAAAAGTACCTCAAAGTCGGTCTTCCGTGTTTAACTTTAAAACTCCAGCTGTCACTCTGGATAAAGAGGGTGCTTCAGACCATTCCGCCTGAAGGTCTTGAACTCAGACCCATCGGAACCACAACGCATGTCTTTACGCAGTGCGCCAACCGAGCACTCACCAATCAAACTGCTCGAACTCCTAAAAGTACCTCAAAGTCGGTCTTCCGTGTTTAACTTCAAAACTCCAGCTATCACTCTGGATAAAGAGGGTGCTTCGGACCATTCCGCCTGCAGGTCTTGAACTCAGACCCATCGGAACCGCAACGCATGTCTTTACGCAGTGCACCAACCGAGCACTCACCCATCAAGCCGCTCGAACTCCTAAAAGTACCTCAAAGTCGATCTTCCGTGTTAACTTCAAAACTCCAGCTATCACTCTGGATAAAGAGGGTGCTTCGGACCGTTCCTCACCCGGGTCTTGAACTCGGACCCATCGGAACCGCAACGCATGTCTTTACGCAGTGCGCCAACCGAGCACTCACCCATCAAGCCGCTCGAACTCCTAAAAGTACCTCAAAGTCGGTCTTCCGTGTTTAACTTTAAAACTCCAGCTGTCACTCTGGATAAAGAGGGTGCTTCAGACCATTCCGCCTGAAGGTCTTGAACTCAGACCCATCGGAACCACAACGCATGTCTTTACGCAGTGCGCCAACCGAGCACTCACCAATCAAACTGCTCGAACTCCTAAAAGTACCTCAAAGTCGGTCTTCCGTGTTTAACTTCAAAACTCCAGCTATCACTCTGGATAAAGAGGGTGCTTCGGACCATTCCTCACCCGGGTCTTGAACTCGGACCCATCGGAACCGCAACGCATGTCTTTACGCAGTGCGCCAACCGAGCACTCACCCATCAAGCCGCTCGAACTCCTAAAAGTACCTCAAAGTCGATCTTCCGTGTTTAACTTCAAAACTCCAGCTATCACTCTGGATAAAGAGGGTGCTTCGGACCGTTCCTCACCCGGGTCTTGAACTCGGACCCATCGGAACCGCAACGCATGTCTTTACGCAGTGCGCCAACCGAGCACTCACCCACCAAGCCGCTCGAACTCCTAAAAGTACCTCAAAGTCGGTCTTCCGTGTTTAACTTCTAAACTCCAGCTATCACTCTGGATAAAGAGGGTGCTTCTGACCGTTCCTCACCCAGGTCTCGAACTCAGACCCATCGGAACAGCAACGCATGTCTTTACGCAGTGCGCCAACCGAGCACTCACCCATCAAGCCACTCAAACTCCTAAAAGTACCTCAAAGTCGGTCTTCCGTGTTTGAGTCCCTCAGAGGGCCTCTCAGGGCCTGAGAGTCCCTCAGAGGGCCTCTCAGGGCCTGAGATTCCCACTTTTAGGAGTTCGAGCGGCTTGATGGGTGAGTGGTCGGTTGGCACACTGCGTAAAGACATGTGTTGCGGTTCCGATGGGTCTGAGTTCAAGACCCGGGTGCGGAACGGACGGAAGCACCCTCTTTATCCAGAGTGACAGCTGGAGTTTTAAAGTTAAACACGGAAGACCGACTTTGAGGTACTTTTAGGAGTTCGAGCGGTTTGATGGGTCAGTGCTCGGCTGGCGCACTGCGTAAAGACATGCGTTGCGGTTCCGATGGGCCTGAGTTCAAGACCTGCAGGCGGAATGGTCCGAAGCACCCTCTTTATCCAGAGTGACAGCTGGATTTCTAAAGTTAACACGGAAGACCGACTTTGAGGTACTTTTAGGATTTCGAGCGGCTTGATGGTTGAGTGCTCGGTTGGCGCACTGCGTAAAGACATGAGTTGCGGTTCTGATGGGTCTGAGTTCAAGACCTACAGGCGGAATGGTCCGAATCACCCTCTTAATCCAGAGTGACAGCAGGAGTTTAAATATAACACGGAAGATCGACTTTGAGGTACTTTTAGGAGTTCGAGCGGCTTGATAGGTGAGTGCTCGGTTGGTGCACTGCGTAAAGACATGCGTTGCGGTTCCTGAGGGCTCTGAGTTCAAGACCCGGGTGAGGAACGGTCCGAAGCACCCTCTTTATCCAGAGTGATAGCTGGAGTTTTGAAGTTAAAACGGAAGATCGACTTGAGGTACTTTTAGGAGTTCGAGCGGCTTGATGGGTGAGTGCTCGGTTGGCGCACTGCGTAAAGACATGCGTTGCGGTTCCGATGGGTCTGAGTTCAAGACCTGCAGGCGGAATGGTCCGAAGAGTCACTCAGAGTGCCTCAAAAATCTTTTACGTAAAGTTTCCTAAAAAAAAAGGAAACCCTCCTTAGTTTGTGTATTAAAAAAACAGAAAAAAAACACACAATACACAAGTGAAAATAAAAAATACATATGGAAGGAGGTTGGATAAGAGTGGGACGGCGACGGCGCCGAGACACTTACCGCAGTCCGGGTGGGGAATGGGAGCGAGGTGGTCCCTGGGAAAGGAGGGCAAGTGCATTTCCCTCCTTTAGAGGGAGGAATCAATTCCCCTATCCTAGCCGGCCAGTGCCTCCACCGAGGGCTCCTCGTTTCTATGGTCCCAGCCCCGTTCTTATGCCTCAGTGTGCGTGGTAATTATCCACGCAGGGGCAGGAGAGGTTTTTCTCCTTCAAATAGAGAGACTGATGTTAGGCGGGAACCTGCTGACCTCAATTTGGGGCTTTGGTGCGCAACCTACATACAATCATAAAAACGGTTCATCATCTTCAAAATGTGACCCCTGAACCGATAAGCCGGAACCACGCATGATTTCTGAAATGGTTGAGACCCTAGCTGAATGATTAAACCAGCTTTACCGACCGTCAAACCATGGATTTGATCGTAGGAAATGCTAAAAATTGGGGTCAGGTGACTTACCAGATCTTAATACAGCACTATGAGGAAACCTTGGAACATCTTTTGGATGACTTACCGGCTCTTTTGGTCCCACAGTGGAAGGAGGCTTTTGAGGTGGCAGTTTGATGGGCAAAAAGGAATTTGTCCAGAATAAAACGGGATGAAATAGATCATGCTGAGGCCTTAATCTTGGTGAGAGTAGGCCCAACGGAACCTACCCGCTAGGAGCACCACGCCAGACCACCACGGCAATCCAGACGAGTGGTCAGGCCGTGAAAAGAGGACACGTGAGGTGGGGACCTCGATGACTCGACCCTCACAACAACGGACGGTCAATTTGAATCGGAAAGGCCCTCCGTAGGTCCCACACAGCGGCAAGGAAGGTCCATTGCCACCATGACTGGTGATCAACATGACATGATGGTTGAGGAAGAAAGGGCAGGACCTTCGAGACCACTTGAACGCAGATCACCTAGACGACAAAGGTCACAGATTCCTTCTGTTCAGGAGAACCGAGAAAGGGATCAAGATAGTGATGAAATCTCTAAGTGAACATTTTTCCTACGATCAACATATTGTGAAAATTTCACAATATGTTTATTACATGAATATTTAATAAAGAGCAAATAAATTGTTATTAAAATTCCCTACATGTACAAGAACTTTGCATAACGTATAAAGACTATTTGTTGTTGTTTCTAGAAGTTTAGCTGACTCCAAACAGCTGTGGCGGCAGCACCCAGAGCTGCAGTGACGGTGAGCTGGACAGACGTGGCTCCATTGCAGTTGTTGCTGTCGCAGCAGACTCTTGTCATTGTGTACCCGGCTGTCAGGAGACTTCCTGTCTCCGAAACGTTGCAGGGGCTCTGATAAAAGCATCCTCGACTGTGGAAGCTCACCATATCAGTGACGTTAAAGACTGAAAACAGAAATAAGACATTTTTAACAGTTAAAACAGTCGTGTAAAAAGTTAATTCATCTATTTTTTGTTTTAATGTCACACTCGGAGATAACTTCAGTAAAAAATTAAAGCAAAAAAATATTATTCAAACCAAAATGGACCCTATGAGAACACGCTTGTTAAATAAAATTGTGACATTTAAAGTCAACAAATCATTTAAATAGGACTACATGAAGAATGCTAAAAGATAGCAGACATCACATCCTAATCTAGAGAAACCAAAGAACAGAAGATAAAACGCTTTCTTCCCCTTCAACTTCTGCTCACAATATCTGAAAAAGAAAAACTGGGCTTTGACTAAGCCTGGTGTTGGTATGTTTTGGGACTTTGGCATGTTGGAGAGATGAGTTCTGCTTCAAGCTAAATTTAATTTAAAAATGGACTCATGATGGACTTCATAACAACTACCTGATCAGCCAAAGCATGACACTTCCCCTTCCGTGCTTATTCTTTGGCATTCTAGGTTTTGTTCCTAGAATGCTGCCTTCCAGCCAAACATTTCCTCTATTCTTATGTTAAACGTGTACATTTCAAATGTTTAAATAACATTATTCCAGATACCCTGGACTTTGTTAGCAGTCTGGTTTCCTTCATTCCACTTTTGACTGATAACTAAGAAACTCATCATTCCAGGTTGGTTTGATTGTCATCAAAACTTTTATCTTCTGCCCCAAACAAAGAAACCCGCTTTTAAAAGTCGCCACACTTCATGTTTACGTTGTTCAGAAAAATGGGCCCATAAGTCAAGACGTTGTTGTGACTCGACTAACGTTTGTGCAAATGATTGATACCAGTTTTGTCTGATTTCATAAAAGTGGGGGGAATGGTTAACATTTTGACCTTTAACCTTTCATTCATATCTTCAAATCCAAAGCAGCACAAACAAAAATTTTTGCTGCACAAATGTAGTCGAGTTAATTGACAGCCATTTCGTCTGATTGGACGATGGTGGGGGGCCAACTTCACTCAGGTCAGAAACTGCTGGACTTCTGTTGACCTCCATCTTGAATTCCTGCTTTGTTCGAATAAGTGAAGTGAACCTGAGTGTGTCTGTTGTGAAGTAGTGAACCTACTGGACCAGAGATGAACTTTAGAAGAATTACACAGATACCAGAGATTCCTCTTTCAACAACCGGATGAATTCAGCTGAAACTCACCCAGGTCTCCCATGTAGCACTTGGCATTTTCTGAGACGCAGGTTTCTTTGGAGTAGAAAAGGCATTTCCCTCTGAAGCCCACTGTGCAGGAGTTACAGCTCAAAGAATCGGCTGTAAACAACAGACGAAAGCAGATTTAGAAAAAGTCTAATATTGTCATCTTTAAAGACTCTGTTTGGTGCTGTTTTTCTACAAAAAGAGGCTTCAATTGAAAAAGCTGCAAGTTTTATGATGAAAATATTAAACCTTCTGCATCATCAATAAATAATCAAGCTGGAATAGATGAATAAACCAACATCTATTAGTATTAATATTTCAATAAAAAACCCAAAAAGTAATTTAAAAAGCCATTTGGGCAACATTTAGTAAACAATATGTTTAAGTCATTATAATTATACAAGTAAAAATTTAATTTAAATATTGATAAAATTCACACATAGGTAATTTATACATTGAACATGTCAGTTTGTGCTGTATTTCAAAATTATTATAATAATTGTTTAAACAGAGTTTTCTTTTATTTGCCAGAATAATTAATTTATTGTGTTCTTTGCTCTCAGTTTTGGCAGACTTGGTCCTCCATAGTATAATTAATGTGTATAATAAAATATTAAACAAAATTATTTATAGCAAAGTTTAAGTTATACATGTTTTGAAATTAATGGTTCCTCATTTAGTGATTTTTGTTCAAAAGTGTGATTTACCTGTAGCAACCATCACCATGAGCACAACGCAGAGCAACAGATTCTTCATTGTGACAAAAATGTATTTTCTGGAAAAGTAAAAACAAGTAAATCCAAAAATAATCTTTTAGAATAAAGAAAAGCAGTTTTAGATTGCTCCAAATGAGGTTTAAGGGCTGCATGAAAGTGATTTTATATCACTCTGGGTACGTAACTTTTGTTCAGACATTATAAAACAGCTTTGCTTCACAATGAAAACCACTGCAACCCAAATAAAGCCCTTCATGCAGATATGTGTCATTGTGTTTGAAGCTCTGTGAACTTCATAACCAGAGGAGGAGTCATTATCATTGCAATAAGGAGACCTTTGTTCCAGCAGCTTGGAGATAAATAAAAGCGAAACAAAGGATTAAAAGCGTCCAGTTTCAATCAGGAAAACTATTGTTCACATCGGGTTTTGTCCCAGGAGGAAACATTACGTCATGACAAAGAGAGACTAGATTTGTCTTCTGACAAAGTATTTAGATTTGATTTATTCTCATTGTGCAGATATTCTTAAGCATTTCACCCTGAATGCAATAAGTCAAATAAACTTAACTTAAAAGTTCAATCTTAAAAATAACATTTAGTTTGACTAGGATCAATCTTTGGTGCTCATTTCTTGTTTTGCTTAACAGGGTTCATAGTAAATAATTTTGAATCTTTAATAATAACCATAAACCTGGTTTATGGTTTGTGTTTATCTAGTTTCAGGGAAAAAAAACATTTTATTAACCTTTGAAAAGTTTCATGTCCCATTGTAGCTTCAGGGTAGTATAAGGTTTAAGTGCTAGAAATTACAGTGTCTTTAATATAATCTTCATGGATTCAGTTTTAATTAACATGATTCTGTCTGTTTGCTGATGCTAACAGTTTGTCTGATTACCACTAGAGGGAACCAGAGTATCACAGAAAAACTGCCACCATCTAAAAACATTAAATAGTTTCAATCAGATTTGTATCGGAGAACCTGAGAGAAAAATCGTAAACGTAATGGAAACGGTTGGTTTAACATTTGAAGAGGCAAAAGACAGAGAGAGATGAATAAAATCAAATCTAACAGACTCTCTACAAATAAGGAAACATGATCACATAAACGTCCCAGAGACTCAAAAGTTAGAAAGTGAGTTTTCAAACAGGATTCATTAAACTGCAGTATGAATAATGTCTTACACTTAGGTCTTGGTTATATTCACGTAAATAAGTTGACAAAAATTGTTAACTTTTGCTTTATTAAGTAAAATAAAATATCAGGAAGGTTGTAGTTTTAGTTTTATGGGTGTGTCTGCTCTTTATTATTTTATGCACGTTGTACTTTACTTTTGCTTTCATATCTGTAGTTTTATGAAATGTACTAGTTGTCGTGCTGCTGCTGTTGTTGATCAGGTATCTCTTGAAAAACTTAATCTCAGTGGGACTTAAGTTGTTAGATAATCTTGTGTAGCTGATGAATGACTCATGGACACAACAGACATCTTTACTTTGATTTTATTGATTTATATTCGTGTAATTAACAGGCTGGAGAGATGAAAACAGTTCAATTTTAGAGAATTACGAAGCAAAACATCGTCATGAAGTATGTTTAAACTCAATGTTTCTATGAAACATCTCATTGGTCAGCTGCCATGATGTTGGCATCTGTGAATCAAACCAAGTTTTGCTTTAGTATTTTGATTTCTACAAAGATTGATTTTCAAATAAAATGTTGAAACATTTCTAAATTGCACAAATTAGTTTTAAGGAGAACAAGCTGGGAGCTTTTTGTAAACTTATTACAACATGCTTCCCAACACAGAGACAAGGATGGCAGCAGTGAAGGTCATCTTGGTTGTTGTGGCTCCGCTGACAGCGATGGTGTTGCACTTATCTGCCGTACAGCAGGTGTTATTGAATGTGTAAGGAACGCTCAGCAAAGCGTCAGTGCTTGTTCTACCACAGGTTGCGTTGTCTGTAGCACAGCCATAAAAGCCAAAACCAGTAAAGTTGGTGACACTGGGAAACGCTGTAAAGAAATGATTGAGATACGTCAGACAGTGAAGAATAAGACTACATTCACACTGCAACCTGAGGTGACCCAGTTTAGATTTTTAGTCTAATCTGATTTATTTGGCGTGGTTATTCACACTTCTACATATATGTGACTTTTGATAAACCATAAACAACCTGGACAGTTCAGGGTCCAATAACATCATTCGTAAAGAGCGTCCTAGGTGTTTTACCAAGAAGAAGAATACCTCAGTGTTTGCAGAAGTAAACGTGGATGCTTACAGTGGATCGTATCTTTCGATTTCAAAGTTGTCACATTAACAACTTAGTCCTCGTTATATGGTTGTTGGTGTTGACTAACGTAGGATGAATGCGACCTGGCCGTTCAGATTCAGGCCACATGTGAAAAGATCAGATACATATTGGATACCCAAGTGGCTGTCAGACTGTCATGAAAAGATCACATACAGATCGCATTGGGTCACTTCAGGCTGCATTGTGTGAACATAGCCTAATTGATACTTAACAAGAGACGTTATTGCATTTTCTGATGAAGATTTTCCTCTCCGCCTCCCCAACCTTTCTTTTTTGTCCTTACTGTCCTGCTAGGAAACTTTGTGAAACTGGAAATACTTGCCTGACTGCTAGAAATGCAAACATTAGAACTGCAATTGCTACGCCGTGGGAGATTTTTAGACAACTACTCACTCAGTGTGGAAGTGTAACATTGGGTCACGTTGGTTAAGCAGGTCTCAGTAGACGGCTTCACGCAGAAACCCACCACACTAAAGATGCAGCTGTTGCAGGTCAGGGACTCCACTGAAAATACATCCAAAAAGTAAATGTATCAGGAGGATCAATGATAAATATACAACATTTGTGTTCAGCTCGACTACAGCAAAATGATTCATTCACTGCTTGTGTACTGCCGCTGCAAAAACACCAAATCTTACCACGTATTTTTGGTCTAGTTTCTAGTACAAATGTCTTCGTACCCTTGAAATAAAACAAAACTAAGTTACAGATAACTTTTCAGAAAGATACAAAAGCTTGTTTTAAGTCAATAAGTTCTTATCATAGATGAAAAAAGTATTAGATCCAAATTCTTTCACTTATAACATGAGGAAAATATTGTTAGTTTTGTCTTGTTTCAACTGTGCTAACATATTTACACTAAAACAGATGTAGAATATTAGGGGAGACTTTGTGTTTTTGCAGTGTTTGAGACTCGTGTTTTCTGACATAAATTAATTTGGGTTGAAATAAGTCACTTTCAATTTATTGGTTCTAATCGATAAGGTTTTCTGCTATTGATTTATTTCTGATTTCTGACTGAGTACACACTGATACCCAGCCTCAGAAAAAACTCACCAAAGAAATTATGTTACCACATTACCATACCTTTAACAGGTTTTGATGTTGTGTGGGTGTTTTGTTTGTTTTCTTGTTTGTTGTTGTTTTTTAGGTGTTAATACTTTGTGATAAAACAGGTTAGAAAGATATCTGTCTCAAGTCGGGTGTAGCTGGTGTGGGTTGTGTTGACTTTTATATTCTAAGATGTTTGCCAGTGAAAATAAGTTTATAAAAAAAATCGAGACTTCTTGGAAATATACTTTCATATTCTAATTATTCTTCCTAAGCTAATTATTCATAAAAAACATTTATAAAATGTTGAGGCTAAATGTTAACATGTCAAAAAAAGTTTTCTCATAAATGATGTTCAGGCTCAAATACACTGTAAAAACAAAATCCTTGCAAGCATTTTTAGTCTAGTTTTTAGAGCAAATATCTAAGTACACTTAAAATAAGACAAAACTGACTTAGAGGTATTTTTTCAGCAATAATTAGGAGCTTGTTTTAAGTCAATAATTCCTTAATACTGACGTTAAAATGTACTTGTTTCACTGACAGATTATTGAACTTATAACGAGACGTTTTTCTCATGTCGTAAGTGAAATAATCCTTAAATGGAGCTCGTATTTTTTAACAATATTTAGGAATAAAACAAGCTCTTATATCTGGCTAAAATTTACTTGCAAGTTAGTTTTGATTTATTTCAAGTTTTCTAAGATACTTGCAGTAGAAACTAGATCAAAAATACTTTGTAAGATTTTGTGTTTTGTGCCCAATGTATTAAACTTTGAGCAAGGATTAAATCACATCTCAGATACTCACCTGCAACCAAGCATGCCACAATGGCAACAACTGAAAGAATAACCTTCCCCATCTCGGTTGGTTGGTTTGAGTTTTTGCTCAGAGACAAAAAGAAAATCCTTGCTGTGAAAAAGCCTGGAGCGTCTTCTCTTCCAGATGATCCTTATGGGGACGTTGATGAGGACGGAGATTTATATTAAATGGAGAAAGGGAGGAGACAAAGCATGAAAAAGGGGTTATTCTGGTTTTTTGTTTATCTCTAAGGAATGTTGCAGGAGGAAGGAGATGAGTGGGAGTGACAAGGAAGATTTTGTTGCTGATCATGTACTTAATCAAAATATAAATATGCAACTGAGTGTCGTCATCGCAGAAAAATCTGAATAGTTTCCTGAAAGTTTCTAAACATAAAATTCCATATTTGTGTTTTGTGGAAAATGTTGTAAACATTGTTTTTATATGTAGATATACATAATGTACATACACAAAAGTGGAACCAATGTGTGAATCCACCTTTAACAGCTGCATCATCCTCCATCATAACATGAGCTGCAGCTCAGTGAAAGTCGCACAACCTGTTGAACTTTAACAACAAAGAGCTTTTTGTTCTTCCACTCTGACTAATTCTCAGCTGTTTCTAGATTTGTGATTTTTTTATAGTTGGATATAAATGTAGGGACAAGAGTAACTTTGATGAACGATGAATTTTAAAACACTAAATGGAAAACCAGCTAGTACAATACTGAGAAATGTTTACTTACAGGAAACATTGGGATGTTTTTCAAAACTATGATTTAGATATTATTACTATTATTATTATTGGTCCTTGTGAGATTTTATTTCCTAATGTTTTAATGAAATGACAAAAAGAGAAAAAGAATTCTACTGAATAGAGGGGAAAAAATGATTAAAATCATTAATAACTAAATACACTGATGTTATTGTAGTACAATAGACATTTTTAGACCAGAGCTCTGCTTTGTCTGAAGAATGAAGAAACCTTACTGTTGTCCTGATCTTGTGCCACAGTTCCCCGTAAACTGGACCGGGTCTGTCGACCTGCAGCAAAATTGATCTAACATTGCTTTAACTTTACTTCTTCCTCTCTGAGTGGCTTTTCATTCCATATTGGTGCATGACTTGTCTTGAAAGGTAAACACACGTTGATCTCTGGACCACAGAACCCGACTCTATTATGTGGACTCTGATGGTTTGTTTCTGCTCAACCAGGCTCAGAACTGACGAGTCCGTTTGTAAAGACAGAGTTTCATTAAACATGAAGGGTGGTGAAGAGGCTCACAGTGGGGATTTTCAAGTCTTTTGAGTATTTCAAAGAATTTACCTCAAGGAATGATGGGAAGGGGAGACAAAGACTGGCAGAAAATATTCAGGTTGTTGATTGGTTATTTTGACTGTTTTACAGCAATTCAAGTATTTATATTTATTTTAATTTAGGAATGAAACATAAAGCCAAAACAATTTGTGATCTTCATGGGTTGTGACTGATGCAAAGTATCAGAACCTGATGATTGTTCAAATTTTCTGCATGTTAGAATTTTATTTTTGTCATTTTACTGGATTTGTTCGGCTCTTTTTCCCGCACAGATGCATGATTACCAGTTAACTTAGCGAACTAAGAGGAATGACCTAAAATGGAAATATATAAATGTAGACTCAGACACCAAAGAGACGGCTGCAGAAATTGTTTTTATAGATAGAGGTAGTTTAGTTTATTATGGCACAAAACTTGCATGGAAAAATACATTTTGATTTAAAAAATGCACAAACAAAAAAGCAAAACATCATCAAGAACGACCTCATTGTTTCTCTGAAACATCTCATTGATCAACTTTCCTGATTAAAACATCTACAAACAACTAAATCATGATTTGAGTAGCTCTGGCTCTGAGCAGATTAGTATTGCTTCGATTCAATTATTAATTTTATCCAGCTGCCCCTGTTGTGTGCAAACACATAGATCAACTTTTGTATTAAATTACAAAACGCTTCCTAGTGCTGAGGCCAGGATAGCTGCACCGACGGCGACGCTGAAGGCCATCTTGTTGGACGGAGCGGCGCTGAATGTGATGGGGTTGCAGCACTCAGTGGAACAGCAGGTGATCTCGGTGTTGTAGGTGACCCCCAGCATGCTGCCACGGGTGGTTGCTTCACAGCTGGTGGTGTGTTCCCTGCAGCCCTGGATGTTGAAGCCCACAAAGTCTGGCAGGGACGGGAACTCTGCAGAGAAACAGATGAATCAAATCAGTGGGTTTGGATTTTTTTTTTTTTTGTTAAAAAATGCTTTTTCTTTGATGCTCTGTTGACCCTCAGGGTCACCAAACTGCCAATTCCAGATTTGCAACCAAAATTTCCACTCTGTGTTGCTCAAAGTGCTAGCTTACACACTGCAAAAACACAAAATCTTACCAAGTATTTTTAGTCTAGTTTCTTGCACACTTAAAATAAAACAAAATCAACTGATCAGTAACTTTTCACCCAGAAATACGACATTATTTCAAGTCAAATTTATTACTAACTGTGAAAAAGTACTAGGTACATTGGCAAATTATTTCACTTACAACATGTGTAACAGCTTCCCCTTTATGCTCGTCCCGTCATACCACAGAGGAGGCCAGTTGGTTGAATTTTCTGTAATAACTGTAATAAATGGTCAACACAAATTAGTACAGTGAGCTCCACTACTGGCCATCAGCTCTCCGCATACACAGTAGAGCGCTCAACAGACTGCGTCACAAACAATCATTACAATCTGGCTTAACACAATATTTTTCTAACAAATGATCGTATAGTGATATTTGATTATTAATACTTCTTTAAAATTAATTTAACACATTCTATTCTATTTCCTATAAATAAAGAAAAAAATAGAGACAGACAATCAAATTTAACTAATAAACTAATTAACAGTAACTTCTAACTGAAACAGGGAACAAACAACTGACAAGCTGGTAAATACAGCAAACCGACAATACAACAGACAAACCGACAACTCAACTGAAGAAAAACTGCAAACATAACTGACAAAATAATTTTACTAATAAAATATAAATAATTACCTGTAATAAATGGTCAACACAAATTAGTACAGTGAGCTCCACTACTGGTCCATCAGCTCTCCGCATACTGCAATAAAACTCCACGTCAGTCTTTGAGCACACCGACTATTCAGAAAAGAACTGGATTTTGGTGACTTACCACAGTAGAGCGCTCAACAGACTGCGTGGAATTTACGGTTTAGCTTGTATTTATAGGCAACCAGTAGGGGGCGCCAAAACCATTCATCACATGGTAATTACAAACATTTTAGCAAGAATTTCATCTTAATACCCGTTACATACACCCCCCTGAAATTCTGCTAAATATGAAAAATATGATCAAACAAAACAAAACAATCAAATAAAGTGGGTGTACTAAGGGAAAAGCAAAAAAAAGAAAAAAAAAAGTGCAACACTAGGAACGAAAGTGGGTATACTTGTCAGTGCAAAAACTCTGCCAAAAGGGAGTATGTAAAGAAAGGAGTTGATCAAATTCCTAACTAAACACAGACTCAAAGTGCCATTACACCTTTGAAATGTAACACTGTTCCTATGACCCTAAAAGCACTACTCAAGCACCTCTATGGTTAACACGGTTAACTCTGCTACTTAAGCTGAAAATGCATTTGAAAAAAATGAAATTAGGGAACTAACAGACAATGCAGATAAAGAAGTTTCATCTACTTCTTGATTATTCATCTCACAAATAAGACGTCTGGGAGGCCTGATGGAACTACGGTCCCTAAGAATACGACGGTCAAGCTTTGTAGAAACAATTTGAGGTGAGGAGCTGGAATGTCTGAACAGTCATCGTTTGGAGCAGCCGTCACAGGAGCGTCAACGTCTGTGAGGTATTTGTCAGGAGCGAACATGTCTGTGGAAGGGGCTGTCATCATGTCTGAGGGTAGAATGTCACTGTCACTGTCACTGTTCTCCGGCTCATCAGGTATGTCTGGACATAGACCACTTCCATGCGCAGCAGTAGTACTGTCAGATTCGTGGTCCTCAGCATTCTCACATGGCAAGAAGCTAACAGAGAGTAGCAGGTTTCTGTGGACAACTCTCTCTCTGCCCGTTAGGACATCTTTAACTCTGTAGACATTGATATCAGGCCTGACTGATATGACCTCATAAGGGGTAGATTCCCACTTGTCTGCAATCTTGCGCTTTCCTTGCACTCCTCTGTTGGCAATCAGGACTCTGTCTCCAATGACGAGAGGTGAGCCTTTGATCTTACGGTTGTACAGGTTGGCATGGCGAGTCTGTTCCTTGAGACTGTTTTTCTGCACAATTTGAGCAGCCTTGTGTAGATCGTTTTTTAGGTGGGAAACAAAGTCTGAGTGGTTGACAACAGTGTTGTCGGTAAGGGTATGTTGAAACATCACGTCAACAGGTAGACGAGGGATCCTTCCAAATAGCAGGTAGAATGGTGCGAACCCTGTTGTCTCATGCTCTGTGCAGTTATAGCAGAAGGTTAGTAGTTGCAGCATTTGTGGCCACTTTGCTTTTGGCTGAGGAGGAAGGGATCTGATCATGTCCCAGAGTCCTGTTGAATCTCTCTGCAACACCATTCCCCATGGGTGATAGGGAGTTGTATGGGATTTCTGTATTCAGCCATTTCTAGAAGCTCTTTGATTAGTTTGCTCTCAAAGTTGGCCCCTTGGTCAAATGTATACGACGAGGAAACCCATAAATGAAAAAGAAGTTGTTCCAGAGACGACGAGCAACTTCCTTGGCAGTCTGATTCTTACAGGGGAAGGCATGTGCCATCTTGGAAAAATGATCAGTCACAACTAGAACATCCACAGACTTGTTCCCTTGCTCAGCAGTCCAAAGTCTATGCAGACTAATTCCATAGGCTCAGTAGTGACTATGTTTTGGAGTGGTGCACGGCTGTGCGGTTCCGCTGTCTTTCCTACAATGCAGCGCTGACAGCACCGAACATAGTTCATTACATCACGGCCCATGCCACTCCAGAAAAATCTTTGTCTCACCAGAGACAAGGTACGGTGCTGGCCTTGGTGACCTGCTGCATCATGGAGACCATGGAGAACTTTTTGCTTCATTGAGTCAGGTACTATGAACTGGAGGATTTTCTTGTTCATGTGAGGATCTCGCCTTGCCTTGTACAGCATGCCATTCTGTATGGTGAGTCTGGTCCAGTGTTTCAGCAGCTTAATCACGCTCTGTGATTCATTAGTCCTTTCACGTTTGGTAGGTCTTCTATGTCTCCGTACAAAGTACATGGCTCTGTTGATTGTGTCGTCAGCTTCCTGCCAATTGACAAGCTGGCTCTGTGGGAATGCAATGACTGGTTTTCATCCAGAAGAAAATTGGGGTCAATACTAGTTCCCATCATTTGGCTCACACCTCCGCTGGACTGAACATTGAAGATGCAGCAACCTCCTCTGCTGAGACTGAGCCTTTTGTGTTTAGTGGAACTGTATCTTGAATTGGATCATTTGGTATCTCACCACCATCATCTACAATAGCTTGACAGTTGTTGGACACTCTGAAGACATCCTGCACGAGTTTGTCATTCACACTGTTGACCTGGTCCAACAGCAAGGTATATGGCTCATTTACGAGGCGATGACCCACACATGACTGGACAAATGGCTCACGGCTCAAGGCATCTGCAACAATGTTCTTTGGGCCAGGGATGTATTTCAGGTCAAAGTCATATGCAGCAAGCTTTGCCACCCACCGCTGTTCACAGCATCAAGTCTGGGTTTGGTCAGGATATAGGTCAATGGATTATTGTCAGTCCATATGGTGAAGTGTCTGCCCTTCAACCAATGGCTGAATTTGTCACATACTGCCCATTTCAAGGCAAGAAATTCAAGCCGGTGTGCAGGGTAGTTCAGTTGGGAACGTGAAAGAGTTCTACTTGCAAAGGCGACTGGTCTGGCCACTTTTCCACCAGGTGGCAGTTGTGACAGGACAGCGCCAATCCCATCAAAGGATGCGTCGACAGCTAGAATAAATGGTGCCTTGAAATCTGGATGGGGCTAGAGTAACACTTGTCATGAGGTCATGTTTCAGTGTCTCAAAAGCAATCTGGCATGCATCTGTCCAATCAGCAGGTGTCAGTTTCACATGACCTCTCTTTTTGACAAGTTTGCGACCTTGTTTGTGCTTGTTTTGAGCATCCAGTCCAGCAGTGTGAGCTTAAATAGTGGTTTTGCCTTTGCAGAACATGCCTCAATGAAGCTTTGATAGTACATCACCATGCCTAGATAAGTCCTGATTTTGCTAGGGCAAGGTGTTTTTCCATCAGACTCCATTAGGTCAGTGACTTGGACTTCATTTTGGCCTTCACTTTCTCAGGATCTGTTCGGACACCATGGTCATTGATGACATGTCCAAGAAACTTCACAGTCCGCCTTAGGAAGAAGCACTTCTTGGGTGCGAGTTTAAGATTGTGTTCTTTGAGACGGGAGAAAACCATTTGTAGGCGATGGAGTGCGGTTTCCTCTGTAGGTGCAAATACCATCAGATCATCAAGGTAGCACAATAGGCTTGTGAAGTTCTCATCCCGAATATCGACATCATCATCCTCATGAATGTAGCCGGACTATTGCACAGGCCTGAGGGAGGCGGTTGTATTCATGTAATCCAAAGGAGATGAGAATGCTGTATATTTTTTGTCATCAGGGTGCAGAGGGACATTATAAAAGCCTGATGTCAGGTCCATTGTTGAGAAGAAGCATTACCACCAAGGGCAGCCAAAGCATCAGCTTGATGCGGTAGTGGGTAAGCATCTTTCACAGTTCTCGCATTGAGCCATCTGAAGTCAGTGCAGACTCTGAGGTCACCATTTGTTTCCATACCAGAACAAGTGCAGATGCATACTCGCTGTTTGACTTCTGGATAATGCCTCTCTCTTCCATCTCATTCAGAGTCATTCTCAGTTTCTCATATTGGCTTGGTGGTATGCGCCTGTAGGGTAAACGAAATGGCTTGTCATCAACAAGATGGATGCGGTGAACGAACCCCTTAGCTTCTCCACAATCCATCTTGTGACGGGAGAAGATTGACTCATGCTGCACAATGAGGTCAAGGAGCTTGTCTTTCCACTGCAGTGGCACTTCACATGATTTCAGGTCAATGTCTTGCAGACCCAGAACTTTCAGGTATTCATCATGTCCTCCTCTGACCTTGGTTGCACAACTGTACTCTGTATACATTGCACATTACACTCAATTTTGTCAGCTTTTGGCAGGTCTTCAACTGCAATACATGGAGACACATCTGCTAATTTGGCATTTCTCTTCAGTACTATAACCCTGTCTGTAGGATTGATGACCCTAACAGGTACCATCGATCTCCCCAAAGAGGAGTGACAACTCTGCCAACAAGGATGTGTTTTGGTCCAGCTTTAGATCGTGTTGGCTCAACAATCACTGTACTGCCTGCTGACATCTCCGCCGACTCAGGTAACTTGCTCCAGACAAGGTGCTCACTCTGTGGTTTCAGGGTCACACAACTTTTTACTTTCACTGTCCCTACTTTATCTGGAATGCAATCACCCCTCCAACGTTCTGTGTTGGATAACAGTGACAGAAATTGGCAGTGGTCAGGTGTTTGGCCATTGTTGGGTGAAACTAGTCTCCAGTAACTGTCAGTGCTCTTTAGTTTGGGTTAGAATGTGTTTGATTGCATTGCTGCCAAGAATCATCTGTTCTGTCTGTCCTGGAACAACCATTGTTGGAATTATCATCCTGCATCCATAAACCATGACATCAAGGTCATACATGTCTTTGGGGAAAATCTGCTGTCCACCACAGCCTATAATCACATAGTCTTCAGCTGTGCCTTTCGTTATATCAGGACACTGCTGTAAAAGGGATTGAACAGAGGACTCACTTATTGTACAAGCCATTGAACCACTGTCTAATAGTGCTTTGAGGGTGGGGCCATTCTGTACAGACACAGGTGTGTAGAACAGGTTGTTAGTTTCTGCTATTCTTTGGGATCCCTGGAATATCGGTTTCTTGGATGAGGTCAATGTACTACTGTATAACTCAAAGAGGGATGCATTATCTTGGATTTCTGGAGACTCATTTTTAGTGGGAGGCTTATTGAGTTCATCTGCACTGTCCTCCCTTGTGTGCAGACCAGTCAGTTTTCCTGATGCTCTGGGGCAGCTCTTTTAGTTGGGCAGTTGTGGCGTGAATGACCTGGAGCATAACACTTGAAACAAAGCCTATTTTCTCTGCAATGTGACAAGGCACTGTGGTCATCAGCTTTGCAAATAATGCATGGTTTAATAGTGAAACCATTTATTATGTCTGCATTGTCTACAGGTCGCCTGGGTGGAATTCGCCTTCTTTCATGTGGCTGATTAGAGGCTCCATGTAGCAGAACCTTCTCTAACATCGACATTACATCTGTCAGGGAGACATACTGGGCGCTATGTGTCTGGGGGTACTCCTGACTGTTATGTGTAGGGATCAAGCCATGGCCCACTTCTGCTTTGTGCACTTTAATGTCTACTGTCTTCTCGTGGCGCACTGGGAAAGTTTCTTTACAGCTCATCTCAGCATGGTACTGATTCAGCACCTCCAGGACTTCACATGCTGACCACCTGTCAATAGTTTTGGATCTGAAAGTGAGAGCCAGGTCTTTACAGGGACAATTCCTAATAAACATACGTGTCACCTCCATCTCAGGATTTTCAAATGATTTGCCCTGCTCTCTCAGGCAGTCAGAAGCAAGGTCAGCTGCTCTGTTTAGTCTCAGCCAGTAGTCATATGGGTCTTCGTGGTCTTTGGGCAAGGTCGAGTAAAAGTCAGCTAAGGGGACAGCAGAGTATTTAGAAGAGCTGAAGTGTTTTCTGAGGAGACTATAAATCATGTCAGGATGAGCAGTGATGTTAATGTTACTATTTCTAATCCCAAACTTAACTACATCCTTAGCCTTTCCCCTTAGATGCATAAGGATTTCCTCAGCCTGCTCTTCAATCTTAACATCAGTTTTCCTAATGAATGTTCTCATCTGATCTTCCCAATCATGCACTGTAATGGAGTCTGAGCCATTACCTGCAAAACATGGAGGTTCTTTGACCTTTCTCTGCAAGACAACCTGAACCTGGGATACATCAGATACACAACCAGACTGACACACAGTACTCCCTGCAGTGTGTGTGGCTGTAGAACTGGGAGAAACTGTGATATGTGGCTGTATGCGTGAAATGATGCTGTCAGCCAGCTGATGTCCTATCTCTTGTAAAACAGATTTCATCTGTGCAGTTACACATTCAGAACTGTCACTAGTAGGATTATGGACTCTAGCACTAGGAATTTCATCTAATGAGGGTATAAGACCACCAGGAGCAGGACTATCAACAGAAAAAGGAATGGGAGCAAGCACACCTCTTCCTCTTCCAAAACTAATGGGTGTGCTGAACCAAAAGTGGTTACTTTGATTAGACATTGTTCAGGGAGTTTAACAAGTGGAAAGATATTCAAAATCCAAAACACAATAGGAAATAAAATCATCAATTTGGAATAAACAAATAATAAACAAAATAAGTCAAACAATTTGCATAGTATATTACTCTAATGCTCCATAAAGGTTTAAGTGTACAGCAACGTCTTTTCACTGTCCTGAAATGTTACTGTGAACATGAAACTATACACAATGTGAATAAATGTATCAAAACCCGATGTGGCAGACAGGACGGTCACAGGTTCGACGAGCTTGATTGTAGTCCCGGGTTTCGGCACCAATGTAACAGCTTCCCCTTTATGCCCGTCCCGTCATACACACAGAGGAGGCCAGTTGGTTGAATTTTCTGTAATAACTGTAATAAATGGTCAACACAAATTAGTACAGTGAGCTCCACTACTGGTCCATCAGCTCTCCGCATACACAGTAGAGCGCTCAACAGACTGCGTCACAAACAATCATTACAATCTGGCTTAACAACATATTTTTCTAACAAATGATCGTATAGTGATATTTGATTATTAATACTTCTTTAAAATTAATTTAACACATTCTATTCTATTTCCTATAAATAAAGAAAAAAAAATAGACAGACAACAATCAAATTTAACTAATAAACTAATTAACAGTAACTTCTAACTGAAACAGGGAACAAACAAACTGACAAGCTGGTAAATACAGCAAACCGACAATACAACAGACAAACCGACAACTCAACTGAAGAAAAACTGACAAACATAACTGACAAAATAATTTACTAATAAATAATATAATATAATTACCTGTAATAAATGGTCAACACAAATTAGTACAGTGAGCTCCACTACTGGTCCATCAGCTCTCCGCATACTGCAATAAAACTCCACGTCAGTCTTTGAGCACACCGACTATTCAGAAAAGAACTGGATTTGGTGACTTACCACAGTAGAGCGCTCAACAGACTGCGTGGAATTTACGGTTTAGCTTTGTATTTATAGGCAACCAGTAGGGGGCGCCAAAAACCATTCATCACATGGTAATTACAAAACATTTTAGCAAGAATTTCATCTTAATACCCGTTACACATGGGACAAATGTCTTATTATGAGTGAAATAATAAGTACTTTTTAAATCAATATCTAGGACATATTTACTTAAAACAAGCTCGCATAGACCCTGAAAAGTTACTTGTAAGTAATTTTTGTCTAATTTCAAGGGTACTAAGATATTTGCACTGGAAACTAGATCAAAACTACATATGGATAGATAAGATGGTTATATAAGATAAAGCAGCATAATTCTCCACTACACTGCAAAAACACAAAATCTTGCCAACTATTTTTTTGTCTAATTTCTATTGCATATATCTTAGTACACTTGAAATAAGACAAGAATAACTTAAAAGTAACTTTTCAGCAAAATATTGGGGCTTCATTAAAGTCTTTAATACTGATGAAAAAAATACAATCAACTGTCACTATGCCGTTACCTAGCAACACCAGCCTAGCCCAGCCCGTCTCCTAGCAACCCAGTTGTACTAGGAAACGTCATGTTGTCAGATGACTTCACTGACAACATGACGTTTTACCCATGTTATAAGTTTAACACTCTGCCAATGTAGCTAGCACGTTTCATCAATATTAAGGATTTATTTCCTTAAATCGAGCCTCAAGATCTTGCTTCTTTTAAGTTAGTTTGTCTTATTTAAAGTACTAACATGTTTGCACTAGAAGCTAGACCAAAATCACTTGGTAAGATTTTGTGTTTTTGCAGTGCAGCAATAACTGAGACAGTAACTGAGGTGACTTATTTACTTAACTTTAGGCTAAACACTGTCACGTTTTTAGGCAATAAAACGGCACTTACTGGCTCTTCCAGTGTAACACACACTAGAGTTGGAGGGGCAGGTCTCATTAACGACGCTCAAGCAGTTCCCCCACAGACTGAAGGAGCACTTGTTGCATGTCAGGGACTCCACTGAAACAGAAGAAAGTGCAGAGAATACTGAGAATACACCTAAATGTTTGCCTTCATTCAAAATATTTTGCAGAATTGTAGTTTTTCTGGTGAGATATCCTATTGACCACACCCTGATGTGATTTGCAAAACCTGCCAAACTCTCAGTGAAGCAATGTTGCTGATGCTGACATATTTGCAGACTGCAGTTGTGAGTTTCTCAGTGAGATAAACATATAAAATGGGGTGTATTAGTGATCATTGTTTGATCATTTTATATATTCGTCCTTCTAGGAAACTGGCTAATCTTTACTATGATGGTGAATTTATAAAATACAAAAATAAAATTCAAAATATTTTAAAAAATAGTTACGACTACAATAATGATCAAGTTTATTAATTAATATGTGTGTGTATGTATATATATATATATATATTTAAATACAATGTTTCTGTAATTTTTGAGTTAAGACAACTTTTCTCACCCAAAACCAGAGATGTAACAGCTGCAACAACAGCAAAAACAAACTTTCCCATCTTGGTTGTAGACTTCACTCTTGGTTTCTGCTCAAAGAATCATCCTACTCGCTCCAAAGTCCTGAAGCTTTCTGTCTTCCAGGTAATTGGACATTCCGGCGAGTCTGAAGTGATGAGCCTGCAGCCGAGGACGGAGGCTTATATGAGGTGAAGGGTGGGGTTGAGGGGGACTGGAGGGGTTTTTCAGATCTTTTGAGTTTCGCCTTGTCTGAAAGAAAAGGTGGGGAGGAGTGGAAACCGAGACCAGGACCGCCAGGAGGGATTCTGGTTGTTCATTTGGTTGATGTTTTAATAAATGGTTTTTTTTTTCTAAATCTCTTGATAGAAACAACTAAGGCAGAGCTAGTATTCAATAAAACCTTCCTTTAATTTTTTGTTTTACTTGCATATTTTTTCATAAGTTTTACATCATTCCTCTTCCAAGTGAAAAGATTGTGACCTTTGACCTTTCAGCAGCATAACTCTGGGCTGCAGAACCAGTTGGTCTTTCTCTGGACTCCATTGTTTGGATTTTTCCAGTATAATTTTTCATTTTTGCATTCAGTAAAGCTGCATGATCACTGAATTGAAGTGGTGATGTATAACTTCAGTTAGTGACATTCAGAAAATAATAAACTTATTCTAACAAACCAAAATATATTGATGTAATTTATGCAAAATTAACATTTTGCACATTTTTGTGCTTTTATTTGGGTCTGTAGTGCTTCTAAAAAACTGCCAAACCTTTTACTTTGTGTCGCTTTTAGCATAAAGCTGATTTGTATTTTGGTGTCTAGAAAACGAGCCGTTTCAGAAACATGACCTCCCAATTCACCAGGCACTGCCCCTCATCTAGCAACTCCAGCCTGTCACAAAGCAACCCGAGTGGAGATCCAGCAAGTTTAGTCAGCTGGATTTATCTCTGTATGCACTGAACAACGGCTGCTGGAAAAGACAACAAAGTGTTGTGTTGTTCACTTACCATCCACTTGCTGCATTACTGTTGATTGTGCAGAAGGCTCTACTAATGCTTTTCAAAGAGTAAAAGTTGAGTTGGGGGCCTGGCCAGAAGCAGCTCATTTCAATTTAAAGTGACAGGACGCCTTAAAACAGCTCATTCAGAAAGGACTAAAATCTTGTTATCTAAGAATGATTTTTTGTTTTGTTTTATTTTTCACCATTAGCATTATAATTGCACATATTTATGATATTCTATTTATTGAGTAAGGTCCGAAAGTGTCTTCCACTTTTCTGAGTGTAGAGCTCTCTTGTGCAAAACAGCCAAAAAAAAGGACTAATTGACAATGAACACAGATTTTTCCAGATATTTTCTTTATTTTGCCATTGGTAATTTTTTATGATAATACATAACAGAGTTAGTGGAATAATTACATTTAAGTAAATAAGTCACAAAACAGCATAATGGAAATTAAGCTCAACGTTTCTGTGAAACATGCCATTGTTCAACTTCCACAATAATTTGAACCTTCATCTAATTTTAAGTTAAATGAAGGAACGATAAAAGCTGTTTGCAGACAAGATTTGTTTTTTTTGTAACATTAATCAGATAAGTAGCAGTAGCAGTAGTAGTTTGTACTTTCATTACAAGAAGCTTCCCAACATGGAGGCGATGACGGCTCCAACCATGGTCACCAGGAAGGTCATCTTCAGGTCTGGTGCAGCGGAAGTGAGGTTCACGGTGTTACATTTGTCTGTACTACAGCAGCTTGCCTCAGTTTTGATGTCAATGGCCAGGAATGTTGTCGTGTTGCTGCTGCCACAGCTAGTGTCATTAACCCTGCAGCCCTGCCTGATCACACCATTGAAAGATGTGAGGGCTGGGAAACCTGTAGAGCAACAGTTGACATCGATTAGTCACTGAGATTGCTTAACTACTGGAAATAATCAGCTTACTTATTTATTTATTACTCTTTCTGCGTACCGCTATGGCTGTTTACCCTACTATAGTTTAGTGATAGGCGTGACTTTTCCTGCTGGCTGAGTAGCATTGGCTTTATTTATTAAGTTATCAATATAACATGCTAAGTCTTGAATGTATGCCTGATGTATGAAAGAAAAGGGGACACAGTGCTTTGCTACCAATTGTCAACACTACAATAACTTGATGACAAGGTCAGGAAAAAGTTTTAAATAAAAAAAAACTTGCGAGGGAGAAGGACGTTTTTCACTTATTCTTGCTTGACATTGGTAACTGTTGTTATGTCAGATCATGTCAGACGCTGTCATTACCATATGATTTTATTTAATCGGCAACGTAGAATCATGACAGAGATTGTCTTACACTTTGATATTAACAGTTATATGTCATCCTGACTCAGCGGTTAGCCAGTCAGACCGTCATCAAGCAACAAGGAGGCGAGTTTTACACAGGAGCATAGAAGTCCTCTTCAGCTCGGACTTTTTAATGCGCATGCGCACTCACTGTACAGGTGCTATTCTGACAGCGTGCAATGATCTGATAGAACACCGAAACATGTATGTGGAATTGTTTTGCTTTAATTACAAAAAAGCGACGCTCATACCAAGTCTGACATCATCATTAGAGAAGGTGTTTAAATTAGCTAATCAACCGTCGCAGTGGTAGATTAGCCAGTAGCAGCGGTAGCTAATCAACCGTCGCAGTGGTAGATTAGCTAGTAGCAGCGGTAGCTAATCAACCGTCGCAGTGGTAGATTAGCTAGTAGCAGCGATAGCTAATCAACCACAAACATCAAGCCTAAAACATAATGCTGTAACCGACTGAACGTTATGTTCTTTAGGTGGGAAATGTTTTAGTGTTTTTTTTTTCTTTCCTTTTTTTTCTTTTTGGTGTCTAATACTGAAACATAAAGTGACGTTGTTGCCAGTTGCTATGGGAACGAGTCTTTGCGTAGCATAGCCGACACAGAGAGTGAGGGGAAAAAAGTGGTTTTGAGTTTTTCTGCGTTATTTTTTCCCCGCACTGCATTTAATTAATCATACCTACATTTCCAAGTTTTATTTATTTAATGGAGTCTTTCTAGCGCGGCCGTAGCAGGTAAAATAATCGTTTTACCTGCCAGAGTTGTACGCATGCGCACACTTGGCTTCATTTTTAAGTTTGCTTGGCACCAACACAATCACTCAAACCATAAGTACCTGATTTAAAGACGACACAACTGGCGTCATGCAAGAGAAAGTATAGGTATTTATTTTAGACATGCTACTAATGACTAAATATTAGACTTCACATAAAACTAGCTCATCAGAAATAAAACTAATTAAATTAATTAAGTCACATCCCTGTCCAGATAGTTAAAAAATATATGTTTTTAAGTGTTTAAGAAATTAAAGGGACAGAAAAGTGATGGAAGTGAACTTACTGATCTTCTGTGTGTAACAGGTCTGGTTCGCAGCACAGGTGGCGGAGGAACTACTCAGGCAGACGCCGAAGAGACTGACGGAGCATTGGTTGCATGTCAGGGACTCCACTGAAACAAGCAAGAAATAGTTATAAAAAGAGCCTTTTTTTTAGAAACGTTCAAACCTTAAGCAATCTATTACAAACTGTACTGATCAAAAACAAATACCGTCTAGACACATCCTTATTCTTTCAGATATGTAATTTTAACCATTTTAATTAATTTTTTAGTTTTTGACAGATGGAATTTGTGTTAATTGTTGCACTTTTGACTTTGATTCAATCAAAAAGCTGTTAAGCAATGCCGTATATTGTGGCTTTACTTTGTAGCATAAACACATAATTTAGTATTTAATTGAGCAGAAGCAGATCCAAAAATGATCCTTTAGCTCCGTATGATTATTTTGAAGAGTCAGTGGAGATTAGAAATAGTTCGGACCCCAAATTAGCAACAGAGTGATGCTTGTTTTTACTGTTTCAATTATTGATTTCTGATTGAATTTTAATGACACAATAAAGCTAAATGTACATCATGTTGATCCTGAATGCATTGGGTGACCTACTTTTTTTAACATCTATGAATATGATCAAATGCTCAAAATATAATTTGAACTTTTGCAATTATTGTTTATGAATTTCTTTTTTCCAAAAGTGGCGTAGAATATGTTTTAAGTACAGCAAACACAGTTAAAATTTAAAAACTGAGCAAAATAGTTATTTCAATCCTGTCTACCAATTTCAAAGAATGTGTTTAATTATTACCCAAAGCAAAGGATGCGATGGCCACGACAACGGCAAATAAGACTTTTCCCATCTCTGTTTCTTGGTTTGGTTCCTGGTTTTCTCAAAGATAATCCTTCCCTGGAGGCTTGTTGTGGTGTGAGGTGTCAGAAGTGATGAAACTGGAGGCAAAGGCAGCAGTTTATATACAGGTAAAGCTGCAGGGTGGAGGCTCGATGGGGTGTGGAGCCTGACAGGAGGACAAACATGAGAAATCTTCAGCCCTCATCACTTCAACCCAATTATTGACTCAAGAAATGTGGAAATGACCTGAAGCTCAGTTACATCTCTATGTTTATATGATCGCAATATTGAGCAGCAAAATCATGTCTAACTTACAAATGCTAAATGTTTTTAAACTGGATACGCCAAAGATATTAGATGGCCAGCTGAGATAGATGAGTATCTAAAATCCTGAACACAGAAAATATTTTTTGTGTGTTTAATTATCTCAAAATCTACATAGATTGATCATTTGCCTGTAGGTTGGGAGAACATTTTTAAAAATTAAGACGTAAATAAGAAAATTGAAAAAAAGGTTTTATGACTTTTAGATTGTGTGGAAACTTCCATCCGTCTCTTAGAAATGAATCTGTTCAAAGTAACTTGATGGATTCTTGGAACCAGTCTGTCCAGTTTCCAGTTTTTGCTCTATCATTGTCGCTTTATTGCCTGATGCTTCTTCTTGGTTTTACAGTTGTAAAATTCCTGTCAACTGAATGTTGTCATGAAGAAAAATGAAGTGTGATACTGTGACGTTTCTCCTAACCAACTTCTCTTAACTCCGTTAGCAGTAATGAGGCAACTTCTGCAGACAATCGGTTGCACTCTGAGAGAAGGGGGCTGAATACTTTTGCACATTGTTTTTTAATTTGTTTTTTGTTACGAATATTTTTCAGTTGTCTACCACTTTGTGTTGATCTTTCACACTAAATTCCAATGAAATATATTGATGTCTGTGGTTGTGATGTCGCAATATATTTACTTTGCAGAACTGGTTCCATTATACCTACGGAACCAGTTGACTTTGTCAGGCGTTTCTAGTTACACTTTTTAGCCGTCAAAACCTTTCCTGACACTCCTTTTTTTCTATTCACTTCATTTCAGTTTATTTATTTACCACAATCTCGCAGCAAATGTCAAGTCTACATAAAATACACACATATTCCAGTTAATCTTAGCTATCAAACAGGACGTTAAGCTCAGTTTAATATTCAAATTGGTTTAAAAAGTTTATTTTTGTCCCAGTTATTGACCTGCAGCGTTCAGTTCTCACATAGCGACGGCCGAGAATCGCTTCTTGCTTTTTCTGTTGTATCTTTTTGAGGCTTCAGATACAACAGTGCACTCCCTTTTAACTGAATCCTGTCATCAGGCTTAAAGAAAAACGAGGTGCAGCAGTTCATAAAGCTGCCGGTCCAGCTGCAATAAAGGCGACCGAGTCAACGTAACTAGTTACATTTACGTCAATAAATGAATCAACTTTTCTCTGTAAGGCACATTTCAGTCATTTCAAACTGCTTTAAATGATAAAAAACAAAAATACAAAGTCATCAAAAATATAAGAATTTCATTTTCAGACTGTTGATTAATGTTTCCTTTACCTGAGTAACTTTTTGGAAAGAAAAATTACTCTTTAATCCACTTGAGTACAATTTTGGATTTTCTACCCACTGAATGAAAAATAAACTTATTTTAACCAAAATTTCATCATAAACAAGCACACCTTAAGTTTCATAAGTTTTTTTATTGATTTTGTTATTTTTTGTCATTTTGATCTTCAAAATACCCAAATTTCCATTTTATACTTTGCTGCATGTGATGATGTAATTTTAAAATATTTAATAACTGATTATTTGCTCACTCAGTTTTTGAGTAGAATTTTTACCAAATACTTTTTTCCTCTTATGTGAGTAATTTCTTGGACGGCTACTTTCTACTTACCTGAGTAAAAATGTGTTGAAGTGTCTCTACTCTGTCACCTCTGACCTCTGGCGGTCTCGGACTCTTTAACACAAACGGATCTAAAAACATCCACTAGAAGCCAAACTACCCGTCAGAAACAATGACACCTGGCCTGATGTTTCTTAGGTCCAATAAAAGTACGAATCAACATGCATTGTTTGGTACTTCAATTCTGAGAACCAAAACAAGCATCAGAACCAGCTGGACCCACTCTGCAGGTTTCAGGTTAGAGACGTTGTCAGCGAAAAGGTGTTTGGCTGAATTATGAATTTAACTGGCGTGACTTTTAATAACTCATTCTCTTGTGATTTTAATTTATTTTCTTATTTAATGGAATCACCTCAAGTGAATTTCTTTTTTTTAATTCCCACTTTTATGTGATGAATTAAAAATGTTGGGTAAATGTAGCCTTGCAGAAACTCCCCATCATTCCTGCTGTTGACTTCAAGTCAAGCAAATTACAGTGAGTCACAAACTTTTAGTATTTATGTAGATATTTACCTTATTAGATATAATAGAAAGATAAGTACATTTTGATTAAACACAACAAACCAGCAGCATTAAAGATTTACAATCTCAATGATCCCATTGATCAACTTCCATGATCTGATGAGAACAAAGCCTGAACATATGACTCAGTCAGTTTATTGCTTAGAGATTTACATGTTGTAATCAGATTACAATATGCTTCCCAGGACGGAGGCCAGGACGGAGGCCAGGACGGAGGCCAGGACGGAGGCCAGGACGGCTCCGGTGATGGCGGCGGACATCTTGGCCGGTGTGGCGCTGGTGATGGTGACGGGGTTGCACCGGTCCGAACCGCAGCAGGCGATCGTGGTGGAGTAGGTGACGCCCAGCAGAGACGACGACGTGGTTTTGTTGCAGCTGACGTCGTTTTCTCTGCAGCTCTGGTTGCTGAAGCCACCAAAGCTTGTGATGGTAGGAAAAACTGCGGAGAAGATGCAAAATTTTGCATTAATTTTGCGTCACCAAACGGGAATCGTGAGCTAAATATTTCTTTAAGCAATAAGAAAGTTACTTACCTGCTTTTCCAGTGTAGCAGACGGTTTCGTTGGCGCCACAGGTCACGTTATCGGCGTTCAAGCAGACGCCAAACACGCTAACGGAGCATTTGTTACAGATCAACGACTTCACTGGAACAGAAGACACAGAAACACAACAGTTTATTAAAAACTTAGATAACAAATATCATCTACCGTTAAGAAAAGCTTCACCCTTCGTGGGAAATCATTTGAAATAAGGCTTGTTCTCAGCTCTATAGTGTCTTTGGTATTTCCTGAAATTATCCGGCTGGCCGCACCTTAATTTGAGATGCGGTCAAAGCAAGTTAGACATTATCTGATACCTTTCACTCTTTTCACACAATGCAATTTTATTCAGATTTAGAAGCTCTACTAGATAGTTTTGTGGGTTTTTTTGACACAATGAAGGGGATTAAATCCAACCTCATTGTATCGAGTGAATTAATTTTCTTTCTTTGCGTTTAAAGAATATTCTCAGACATTAAAATAAGACGGTGAATCTTCCTGATTATTGTTCATAACTTTGGATTGTTGTAAATATAGGAAACAGTCAAATTCAAGTTTAAAACATATCTTTTTTTAAAAAATTAAGCAGTGTGTTTTACTAGAATAAGTAATTATTACCCAAAGCAAAGGATGCAATGGCCACAACAACAGCAAAAAGGAGCTTTCCCAGAAGAACCAAACTCTTCTGGGTTTGGTTCCTGGTTCAGATCCTTTAGGTGTTTTTCTGTCAGGCAACAAGCTGTTGTTAAACATCACAAATGATGAGACTGGAAGCAAAGTCAGAGATTTATATATATACACACCTGAAGGGTGGGGACATTATTGGGTGTGGAGCCTCGCAATAAGACAAAAATGATAATTTTTCAGCTTTGTCAGAAGTTTTAAAAAACGTTCAAAGGAACCTATAATTATTTTGTCCTGAGGAAATACCCAAAATACCCGAGATTACTGTCTCAAAATGTGAGCCGCCATTTTTGTCAAGCATGGTTTCTTTTAAAAAACATTAATTTATGGTTTAACTTTTTTCAAATTACATTTTAAAAAGTATATATTTATGTTTTTTTAAAAGACTAGCTGGCTAGCTAAGATGTATTGGCTTGTAAAAATACCTAAGCACATTCATTATTTTTTGTTTGTGTTTTGTTGTGAAGGTTTTTTTAGTGGATATTACTTACTCAGTCTTTTCGTATATTGATAATTGACCAGCAGTAAAACAAATTTAATGTAAACATTGGAATTAAAACTGACATTGTAGGAGTTTTTAAGGCCTAAAAGACATTTTAGGTTGTGCAGAAACCTCGATCCATCTTGAGAACCTGAGGAAAATTAGTAAAATTAGTCTTTTAACCCAACTTATCTCTTCTTTTTTCTCAAAAACAAACAAGACAGTTTAGTTTTTCATTTTGATGTCAGCAAGACACAAAAGAGGTGGAAGTTTGAGAATAAAGTTGAAATGATAAGAAAATAAAATGAGAATATAGTTGAAATAATTCAAAAATAACGAGAAAATAATTCAGAAATTAAGTAAAAAGGAGAGAATAAAGTCAACATAATACGAGAATAAATTCAAAATAATGTGAAAATCAAGTATGAATGATACAGAAAACTTTACAAAGTCGTTAATCATCCTGAAGACATCAAGTTAAGTAAAGTAAGTATTTATGAAACTGAGACTTCTGGGTGTTATGTAGATATTTATTTTATTTCAGTAGATTAAAAACATTTTGACTGAAAAACATTCAAACCAGAATCACAGAAGGTTTACGAGCTCAACGTTTCCTTAAACATCCCATTGATCAACTTCCATGATCTGACGAAGTCAAAGCCTGAATTTATGAATCAGCTGATTTATTGCTTATAGATTTTCATTGGATCGGGATTTAGCTTGAGAAGCTACATGTAGCTGGTGGCGTGTTGTAATCTGATTACAACACGCTTCCCAGGACGGAGGCCAGGACGGCTCCGCTGATGGCGGCGGTGAAGGTCATCTTGGAGGTCGGGGCGCCGCTCAGCGTGACGGGGTTGCACCGGTCCGTATTGCAGCAGGCGATCGTGGTGTTGTAGGCGACGCCCAGCAGAGTTGCCGACGTGGTTTTGTTGCAGCTAGCATCGTTCACCCTGCAACCCTGGTTGCTGAAGCCGTTGAAACTCGAGATGGAAGGAAAACCTGCAGGGAAAATGTAAAGTTTTCATTTATTTTGCGTCAGAAAACCCTGAAGTGAGTGTTGCGTTGCTGCTAATCATGAGCGAAGCATTTTGTACGCGTTAGGAAGGTTACTGACTCGCTCTCCCAGTGTAGCACACCGTGTCGTTTCCGGTGCAGGTCTCGTTGGAGGAGTTCAAGCAGAAGCCGAACACGCTGACGGAGCATTTGTTGCAGATGAGTGAATCCACTGAAAAGGACATGGAAACGTTTCAAAGTTTAATGAAAACCTTAATTAGCAAAGAGTAAAAACATTAAGATTATCTTGCAGATCTTTGCTAGCTTTAGCTTTTAGCTAAGAAATGCTTCGTCCTTGAGGAACATTTTGTTCTCTTGTTGAAGTTTTTCTTATTTACAGTTCGCTTGAAAAAACTTTCTGATTTGAAGTTGAGTTTTGTGTATTGGTTTGAAATGAACTCTCATTGGTGGAGTTTAGTTTCGTCTTGGTCCGCAGCCCTCTATTGTTACTGGTTTCGCCTTGAAAACCAGTAACAATAGAACTAGCCTAGCACCACCTCAGTAACTGTAGGATTTAACCCACAATTTGAAGATCTGTGAACAAAACAAAGTGTATTTTCATTTTTGTTTTCTTTGCTTTAGTTTAAATTGTTGAGAAAAGTATATTTTCTTATCCCTACTTTTAGAAATGTATGACATCAGCTCATTAGTAATACTTTAAAAGTAACTGCTCGACCAAACCCTGATTTGCAGCAGAAACCAGTTCAGCCTCACCCTCTGCGTACCTCAAACAATAAGTATTCTGACGTCTTTCGGGTTTTTCATTTTGTCATTTTGCTAATATTTCCAGAAATTTCTACATGAAACTTTGCTAGATGAAAAGCTGAAGTGGGTTATTAAAAAAATTTGATTATGAAATAGTTTGATTCACAGCTTGTACTGATAGATTTCGGTTGTGTTGCATTTAATTTTATGTTGTGTTGAAATTTCTGCCTGACAACATTGCAAAAACACAAAATTTACAAAGTAATTTTAGTCTAGATTTTAGTGCAAATATCTTAGCACACTTGAAATAAGACAAAATTAACTCAAAAGTAACTTTTGACCAAAATGTAGAGGCTTGTTTTAATAAATAATTCCTTATAATGTTGATGAAAATGTTCTAGTTCCACTTGCAGATCATTTCACTAAAAACATGGAGAAAAAAATTTCTTGTTATAAGTTAATTTATCTTACAATGACCCAAAAACAAGCTCATATTTTTTTGATGAAAAGTTACTTTTGAGTTAGTTTTGTCTTATTTCCAGTGTGCTGAGCTATTCGCTCTAGAAACTCGACCAAAAATACTTGGTGATATTGTGTGTTTTTGCAGTGTAGGCCCGACAAAGAAACAATGTAAACACAGTTATCTCTACAGGTTTTACAGATTAAAAAAATATTCTGGTTTGGGCTGAATATTTTGAAAATAGAGACATGTTGTTGGAAAACTGAGCAACTATTTCTATTTCTTGGTTCAGATTGATTGTGTTGGATTGTGCCAACCTTCGACTACGGAAGCTGAGATTGGACATTTTCCAGATATTCTTTCTCGAGATTAACTCATTATCGCTGCTTGACTCTTTTGAATAAACCGATTCTTATTTTTCAAACATCAACAACATCGCTCCAAACATTTTTTCAAGACGATTATCATAAAAGTCAATATGACAATATTACAGTTCATTCAGGTGTAAATGTTTCTTACCCAGAGCCAAGGACGCAATGGCTACAACAAAACCAAAGAACAGTTTTCCCATCTTGATTCGGTGTTTGGCTTTTGGCTCAAAGGTGAAAATAGAGTCCTGAGAGGATCAGAGGCTGCAGGAAGAAATGAGTCAGTTGTCAAAAGCGAAATTTATATAAATATATAGCTGCTGGGTGTGAAATGGGTGGACTAGCATATTTGGCTTTCTTTTGTACTAATTAATAAAGGAGCGGCTGAGAGACTGTGGAGCCTTGGAGAAATATACGATACCATAAACAACTTCACAAGCATCTGAAATGTTCTGAGACTTTCTTAACAGTATATTTGTTTTAGTTAAATAGAAGAGATGACGAACCGATTAACTCTATTTGAAGAAAAATTAATTTCTTCTCTCATTCTAAAACATGTCTTAATAAATTATAATAAAATTTGTGCTTAAATTAAAAA
This sequence comes from Poeciliopsis prolifica, assembly GCF_027474105.1. Lineage (NCBI taxonomy): Eukaryota > Metazoa > Chordata > Actinopteri > Cyprinodontiformes > Poeciliidae > Poeciliopsis > Poeciliopsis prolifica. The sequence continues at coordinate 682,506 of NW_026562480.1, read as the reverse complement.
AATATATATTTATATATATCCATGATTTTGTAAAATCATGGATATATATAAAGCTTTCAAATAATTGCTATGAAAAAAAAATGAAAAAAATATGAGGTGATATTTATTATCGAAATTATGAATTTAATATTTGGACTTTTTCAGAAAAAGTGAAAGAGTTGTCATCATAATTTATTCAAAATGGACTTTTGTCTTAAAAAACGACTTTTTATATTAATAGATTCATTAGTTGTGTGTTTTTTTACGGTAAGATGTTGCTGGGAACGCTGGTTTCACCAGATCCTGTGAACAGAAGTTTCATAAAATGTTTTAAGGTTTTTCTACTGAAATTCTCTCTTTACTGCAAACTAAATAACACAAAGTATGTTCATATATAGATGTGAATTTTTCTTATTTTTCTCTCTTTATTTCGTATTTGTATAAAAACTTAAAAACATTAATTTCACCCACTTTCAAATACATGGTTTTGTCCATGTCTGGTTTTGTCCTGACTCAGTTATTCATCAAAAAGTTGAACAATTACAGATTTTTGACGCATATTTTCCATTCAGGCGAGTCGTGTTTACGTCGATCTGGAAGCGTTGGTCAGACTGGGAACATCTCCAAGGTGATTTTGTTTAGAAAACACCTGGAAACAAATACCGCACAGCTCACCCTTTCCCATTTTATTCACCTTTGTCAAAAACAATTTTACAAAGAAACATTTAATCTTAAAGTCAGACACAAATTTCTGATTTTGAAAATATTGAGGAAACATCCACAGAAGGAAAAGCAACATAAAAAAGTAAATAAATGAGTACACTTTAAATGAAATGCGACCTAAATATGCTGACCAAATCTTTAAAAAAATATGTAAAAACTTTCATCCTACAGTTTCTGATCAACCGCTGTCAATGCATAACGAACACAAACATCAAGAAGTTACATAAAACTGATGGAGTCATGTGTTTTTTAAAATTATTAAACCTTTTTAAGATAGCTAAAAAAAACAAAACCAACCACCCAGAAATACAAAACGAAATGTTTTACTTTGAAATCAGCAGAACGAAATACTTTCCAAATCTTTTTCGAATCTTAAAATTAATATCTTACTTTATGCAATATCTGCCATTAGCTTAGCTTAGCATGTTTAACAGCTAGCTACTGAGAATGACGATTACTTCTCTGTCTTTTTGTTTGCAAAAATAACCTCAGTTTTCTTTCTTAAACACTTGGAATCACATGTGTGATAGAAAGATGAGCGTTTTTTTCTACATTGTGAGCTAGCGACCAAGCTAGCTGTTTTCCAAGTCACCAGTCAAGAAAATGTTAAATTTAAGATCAAGTTTTCAGTTTCTAACAATGAATTGACAAAGAAATGCATATTAAGCTCCTTTTTACTTTGAATTAACAATACATGACATTAAAAACAAACTGCATTTCACATTTCAATAGTAAATCTGTAAAGAAATGCATGTAAAAACAGAATTTGTAAATGTGTTGCAAATCAGTTTGAATTTAACTTAATTTCCAGCTAACATTTTGTTTTTGAGGGATTTAGGAACTTAAACGATGCAAAGATCACTTTAAAGCATGCATGAAAATCAAAGGTCTAGTGCTAGAACATGTATTATGGTACTATGTGTCTGTAAGCTGTTCTCTAGATTATGAAGTTGGCTGCAAGAAGAGAAAACATGGTGACAGCAGCCAGGCTGAGGGCGGAGGCGCCGGGCAGGCCTGGCGCCGCGTTGCACAGGTTGGCGTTGCAGCAGGTTTTGGTCATGGAGTAGACGGTGGTGTTGGAGGTGCCGGGCAAGTTCACGTTCTCCGTCTTGTCGCATTTTGCTACATCAAGGCATCCCTTCATTTTGATTTTCACTTCACCTGTAGAAGAATAAAAAACATCAATAGCATCAAAGGATTTACTATCAACCAGTAAATCTATTTTCAATCCGTTTCAATGAAAGTTGTTCAACTTAAGTCTTTTTGCTCTATTTAAGTCGTGTTTAAAGTCATTGTAGTTATTATTATCCAATGGTCTAATAAATTTTAATGAATGTTTTTATGGTTTTCTCAAGATAATGAGTTAATTTCCTGCTGGTTTATGACTTAATTTCTGATTGGTTTTCTCAATATAACGAGTTAATCGATCAGAAAAAGATAGTTGCGCGTTAACCCTGATTCCCTCCTTCTGATTTGTCGCCGTGCTGCACAAAGCCATGCAAGCCTTTAAGACATGCATGAAGCGGCCGTGCAGATGAAACCTTGTTTCATCTGCAGTTTTCTCAACAGTTTTTAACTCCAAGTGATTGTAAATTTAAAACCATCATAAAACCATCATAGGACACTTGATTGCAAAAGAAAACGACGTCATATTTTAGAATCTTGACATCGTTTAGTAATTTTGAAGGTTTTTGTGGCTGGAAGCAAAGTGAGGATGACTGGGAAGAAAATTAATCAGACTTTATGGTGACATCATGGTTCAGGTTCATATATGTGACAAAAGTAATAATAAAATACCTGCTGGTATTTTGTGAATGAACTGAATCAGGGTCAGCTTGTTTTTAAAATTTGTAATTGCATTTTACGTTTTCACATCTTTATTTTCCTTATTCTTACTTTGATTATGCACCTATAAACAAAACCATTTTATACACATCTGGTTGTTTAATTCATGAAAATACTTAACTACAACAAAAAATAAACAGATAAACAGACATATAAATACTTGGACTCCATTGATAATTGACCTAAATTATATATCATCTGAAAATGCTGTTTTACTCATATAGACCACTTAAAGAAATATAATATATTTTTTGTTGCATAACATTTATTCATATTACACAAGACTTGCATAATGTTGATGCTATTTTAATTATTTGTTTCAGTGTTTTTAAGCCACTAGTACAACTTGATCATAGTCATGTTTTGTTGTTGTTGATATTTATGGGACATTTTTTTAAGTGCACTGATGTCATATCTCTGTTTATTGCTGATAAGCTAAGAGAAACCTATAGAAATAAAAAGTCAGTAGAAACAAGCAGAAAGATGCTCAGCAGTAAAGAGGAGTTTGATTTAGGGCTGAAATAATCGCAACCTCAGCTGACCAAAGTGCTTCACTATATCACAGGTAGATAAACAATAAAACAAAATATAAAGTTTAGTCAAAATGCTGAAAATACAAAAAAAAAAATTATATATATATATCTCTCTGCAGCGTTTTCTCTCAAATGAAATTATAATTTCCAGGCTTTTTTGTTCAAGCTAGCTTGTTCTTGCTAGCTTGAACAAGCAGAAAGATGAGTCAAAGTTTTCCTCGACAAAAGTCCCACAAGAAGAATAAAACTCAGTAGTCCTGCCTCAGCAAAACTTAAAACCTGTTGTTATTTAAGGCCAACATTTTTAAATGAATTTAAGACGTTTTAAGGCCTTCATTTTACATACATAAATGTGAGACTCCCTGAAGACAGCGGGTCAGAGAGTTGTAAACCCAAAATCATTGCTGAGCATAAAGAATCAAAATGGCTGCCTCATATTTGGGGCCAAGAGGGAAACGTGATGATTTCTGGGGAAATTTTCCGTGGATCTTTTCTGAAAGTGAACTTCCTGTTACATTCAATCCGCCTCTGAAATTAAACAAGATTAAGGTTTTGCCCTAAAAAACACTAAATCTTACCGAGTATTCCTGTTCTAGTTTATAGTGCAAATATCTTGGTACATGTGAAATTAGACAAAACTAAATTACAAGTAACTTAGCAAGACATAGAGGCTTATTTTAAGTGAACAACTCCTAATAAAACGAAACATTTTCTACATGTTATTAGTGAAATAATCACTAATAACTGGAACTGGAAGTTTTTCATCAATATTAATTATTTACTTAAAGAAAGTCACAATATCGTGTTGAAAAGCTACTTTTGAGTTAGTTTTGTCTTATTTCTTACTTTTCTTCGTATTCTTATTTTTTAAAGATAGATACAAAGATTTGTTTTAAGGAAATAATTCCTTAATGTTGATGAAAAGACACTTTTTCCATTGGCAGATTATTTCACTTGTAACAAAACATTTTGTCCATGTTATAAATTAATTGATCTGCCCATGCATCCAAAACTTTTTCACCAGTATCAAGGAATTATTTACTTAAAACGTGTCTATTTCTTTTCATTTTGAGTATACCAAGATATTTGCCCTAGAAACTACACCAAAGTTACTCAGTAAGATTTTGTGTTTTTTGCAGTGTGGAGGGTCCCTGACAAAGCATTGGTTTAAATCTCTTTAAAGCGTTTACTGTTGGAAAATCCACCAACATGGCCGACTTAAAAATGTTCCAAAATTCCTCCACAGTAATAAAAACGACTCGGTTGCAGCTGCTGCCGGCCCAACCAGTCAGTGGGTGTGGGGAGGAACTGATGGGGCTGATACTGGGAAACCACACCACCATGTTCTGTTGATAAACATTTCCTTAAAAAACAAATTAGTCACCCAGGGGTTCAGGAATGCAGTTGTGAATGTGAAGAGATTATCCCACGGTGAGACATTTAGATGAGTGACTCACCTGATCCCCCTTCGCCGCTGAAGCAGCGCTGCCCGGCATCACATGTGATTTTTGTGGTGTAGCAGACGTTCCACAATCCGAGTGTACATTTGTAGCATTGAAGGTTTTGACCTGTTAGGTTTGAGGAATCAAGGATTCGGGGAGGAAGAAGAGATACGGAGAAAAAATGTTTACTTGTTAATAGATCAGCAGGAGATTGTGCAGAGAGTTACTGACAACATTTGGATCAGAGCAGGAAGTTAACAGGTTTCATTTAAAAAACTAAAAGGAGGAAGAGAACAGAAACTATCTCCGTCTTTTAAAAGGTAACTGAAGTGTGAAACAATGAAACCTGTCATAATAAACACAGACATTTTTTGAAACAAAACATATAAATTATTTATTAATCACATAATTAAAAATTATTTACAGCAATATGAACATGCTTTGATTTAAACCAGGGTGTCCAAAGTGCAGTCCAGGACTGGAATTTATAGCATTCTGAATGTATTCCAGAAAGTACATCCTTGGCCTTTAATAACCTTCTTGTATGACATACTCTAGCTTTAAATGGTGCCATAGCTTCTCCATGTCTCTCTTCATTATTAAGTATGTATAATTATTAAGTATGTATAATGTATAATGTATTCTTGCTCTCTTATCTGCTTGCACGCACACTTGCATAACCGTAGCATATAAGACTAGCAGATGGTAATGGATAAACTGATTATGAGAAGGTGCAGAGAGAGAAATAGATTAAAACAAAATGCACACGCCATGATTTGCAGTGTGTAGTTTGTGCTACATCCTCCATCTTTGGGTATTAAATATTTTTAAATATGACTAATAATTTTCTTATTTCTTAAGTTTGAATGGCAACTAAATCTCAGGGTCTGGTCTCACCTGTAAAAAAATCTGGTAGACTTCAAAACAACTTCATAAAGTTTTATGTTAACTAATTTTCTTTAGCAGAACCATGAGACCGGTAGAGAACAACTGGACTTATATATAGGTTAAATAAACAACAAAGAAGGTCTCTGCTTTGATAGCTACTCAGGTAGCTATCAATGTAGCTAGATAGATAGCTAGGTGACTTCTGATGGGAAATAGCTAGCCTTCTAGCTAACTGTCAAGATAGCTAGAAAAGGCACAACTATCGAGATAGTTAGCTAGTCATCTAGATAACTATCCAGGTCGCTATCTATGTAGTGAGATAGATACCCGATTGATTTCTGATGGGAGGCAGCTAAGCATCTAGATAGGTAGATAATTAACTAACTATTGAGATAGTTAAAAATGGCACAACTAGCTCGCTAGTTAACTAGGTGACTTTTGATGGGAGCAATTTGGCTAACTAGATAGTTGAGCCTTTTCTAATAATTAGGTATCTAGACAGATTGCGTTTTGTGTTGTTGAGAGCTGCTGGTTGTTTGGCAGAAGGATCACATTGTTTCACATTCAGGTTTTTCTTCATTCCACAGAGGAGTTTCATCCTCCTGGCGGCCAGGAGGATGAAAGGTACATCAAGGTCACTGTGATCTCTCTTGAAACTGAGGCCTCCGAAACCCAATTGTGTCATGGAAAAGCTTCTTGCTATTTAAGTTTTACTTGTGGACACTGTTTATTACATGAACCTGACATAAAAAACGCTTTTACCCCAGATATGTAATTAAATTCCCAGAGGCCAAGAAATGGAGGATATATCCAGAGAAGTTTTAGGACTTTAAGGTTTCTTTAAAAACAAATTATGGCATCAAAAGGAAGATATGTTGGCATGTAAAAGATCTTAAAAACACACCGATGAGCTCAAGATGAAACTCGGTTTGGGACTTTCCATGGTAAAACATTTCCGTGTTGTATTTGTTACAAATTTAGAAGCAGGAAGCAGCGAGACGAGGAAGCTACAAATACACAAAAAACAGAAGATAAACTTTAAAGAACATCAATAAATAAAACACCTGGAGCCATGAAGTTCTCTTAATACCAAAATAGATTGAGGACAAACTTTTTATTTAGCAAGTAATTCATCCTGATCCAAGTTTTGATTGGATCAAAAATAAACGATTAGCTGCTGTTTGTTTAGAAAAAAAAAATCCAAATTTTATTCATGAGTTGCAAATCATTTTGGTTTTTTTCCACTGAATTGGAAAGTTTTCAGTTCCTGATCTATTAATGCCCCTTCTTACCCCTCCTTCTTCCTGTCCAGCTACTGGTGAGCGACAGAAACCTTTAGAAAAAACTGGGTTGAACTGGTTTTACTGTCAGGAAAAAGTACGAAGAATGCAGCTTTTCTGGCTGCTGACCTTTCACATCCAGTGACTTTGACACCTTTTGTTAAAGCATTGAAAAAACACAACCTGATTCAATCTCACATCTAGATGTCTGTGTCCAAAATATGCAAAACACACCACTTTGTGCTGCTAAAAGGTTAAATCAGACTTTTTAAAAAATGGAGAACACTTACAAATGATCATAAATGTTAGATGTGTTATTTATTGTCGTGCATGCAAAAAATATTTAAAAGATTATATTAATTTGGAAAAAAGGAACATTTTGACACCTGAATACTTTCAACTTGTGGATTTTGACAAAAAGTTTGGACATCCCTGAGTTAAATAGTAAAATCATAAAAAATCCTTGACTGTAAATATGAATAAAACAAAGTTTTTTTTGTAAAGTTGTTTTAAATGTAAAAATGTCAGGTTCTGTGTTTTTCTGTGTTTAATTCTGAGTTTCTGTGTCCTGAGTTCTCCTAGTTGTCCTGTCTTCCCCTTGATTGTTCCCAGGTGTGTCACTGATTACCCTCAGTGTATTTAGTCCCTCCTGTGTCCTTTGTTCCTCGTCGGGTCCTTGTCGTTGTTTGTCAGATTGTCGTTGTTTTTTTGTGCCGCCCTTAAGACCAGTTGCTACCGGTGTGAGCCCTGGCTTCTGCTCAGCCGTGCTGCCTGGCCGCGGACTATTGTTTATTGACTCTGTGTTTTTTGTGGACTTATTTTCATTAAATTACTCACCATACACCTACCTGGGTCTCCAGCGTCTGCCTCACCACCTCACCACCACCATTTTATGACAGAAGGACCCGACCAAAAGGAATTACGGTGAGGCCGCATTATGGACCCAGAGGGTTTAGAGGAGCTGCTCCGAACCATTCGCGAGTATGAGGAGTCAAGGAGTACGTCCTCGTTTGCGTTGAGGCGACTGGGGTTCGCCATACGCCTGGGACTGCTGTTGGACTACTGGGTTCCACGTCTCCAGCACCCCGCGCTGGTGGAGCTGCAGCGGGAGGCAGAGGAGATACGCCGGACAGCCTTTGCTGCCTGGGATGCTAAACCTCTGCCTCCCAGGCCAGACATCCGCTCCGGCAGCCCAGCCCCAGCTCCAGCCTCTGCTCCTCGTGCCGCTCCGCCGGACCCCGCTCCGGCTGCCGTTCCTGCTCCGCCGGACCCCGCTCCGGCTGCCGTTCCTGCTCCGCCGGACCCCGCTCCGGCTGCCGCTCCTGCTCCGCCGGACCCCGCTCCGGCTGCCGCTCCTGCTCCGCCGGACCCAGCTCCGGCTGCCGTTCCTGCGCCGCCAGACCCCGCTCCGGCTGCCGTTCCTGCGCCGCCGGACCCCGCTCCGGCTGCCGTTCCTGCGCCGCCGGATTCCGCTCCGGCTGCCGTTCCTGCTCCGCCGGATTCCGCTCCGGCTGCCGTTCCTGCCCCGCCGGATTCCGCTCCGGCCTCCGTGGACTCTGCTCCGCCGGATTTCGCTCCGGCTCCTGCTCCGCCGGATTCCGCTCCGGCTCCGGCTCCTGCTCCGCCGGATTCCGCTCCGGCCTCCGTGGACTCTGCTCCTTCCGAGATCCCTAGTGCTCCTTCCGAGATCCCTAGTGCTCCTCCCGAGATCCCTAGTGCTCCTTCCGAGATCCCTAGTGCTCCTTCCGAGATCCCTAGTGCTCCTTCCGAGATCCCTAGTGCTCCTTCCGAGATCCCTAGTGCTCCTTCCGAGATCCCTAGTGCTCCTTCCGAGATCCCTAGTGCTCCTCCCGAGATCCCTAGTGCTCCTCCCGAGATCCCTAGTGCTCCTCCCGAGATCCCTAGTGCTCCTCCCGAGATCCCTAGTGCTCCTCCCGAGATCCCCAGTGCTCCTCCCGAGACTCCCAGTGCTCCTCCCGAGACTCCCAGTGCTCCTCCCGAGACTCCCAGTGCTCCTCCCGAGACTCCCAGTGCTCCTCCAGTGTCCCTAGTGCTCCTCCAGTGTCCCCTAGTGCTCCTCCCGAGTCCCCTAGTGCTCCTCCCGAGTCCCCTAGTGCTCCTCCCGAGTCCCCTAGTGCTCCTCCCGAGTCCCCTAGTGCTCCTTGGCGCCGAGGACGCCCTCCGGACCTCCCCCGTGGGGTCTGCCGCGGGCCGAGGACGCCCTCCGGACCTCCCCCGTGGGGTCTGCCGCGGGCGCCGAGGACGCCCTCCGGACCTCCCCCGTGGGGTCTGCCGCGGGCGCCGAGGACGCCCTCCGGACCCCCCGTGGGGTCTGCCGCGGGCGCCGAGGACGCCCTCCGGACCTCCCCCGTGGGGTCTGCCGCGGGCGCCGAGGACGCCCTCCGGACCCCCCTCGACGCCTCTGCCCTCTTTCTGTTTAGTTTTGGACTCTTGGCCCCTCCTTGTGTTTCCGCCCACCTTTTGTGGGTAGTTTTTTGTTTTCTGGACTCTGGCCCTCCTTCCGTCGCCCCTCCGCCCACCCTGGTTTTTGGGTTTTGGATTTTGTTTTTGGGCGTCTGGTAGCCGCCCTTTAAGGGGGGGGTACTGTCAGGTTCTGTGTTTTTCTGTGTTTAATTCTGAGTTTCTGTGTCCTGAGTTCTCCTAGTTGTCCTGTCTTCCCCTTGATTGTTCCCAGGTGTGTCACTGATTACCCTCAGTGTATTTAGTCCCTCCTGTGTCCTTTGTTCCTCGTCGGGTCCTTGTCGTTGTTTGTCAGATTGTCGTTGTTTTTTTGTGCCGCCCTTAAGACCAGTTGCTACCGGTGTGAGCCCTGGCTTCTGCTCAGCCGTGCTGCCTGGCCGCGGACTATTGTTTATTGACTCTGTGTTTTTGTGGACTTATTTTCATTAAATTACTCACCATACACCTACCTGGGTCTCCAGCGTCTGCCTCACCACCTCACCACCACCACATTATGACAAAAAATATTTTATCAGATGGTGAACCAGAAAATAACAGAAACTGATTGCTGCGTTTCTTTTTGGTTCAGGATTTGTCTCTGCCGCCATTTTGAGCAGCTTGTTGCCATGTTTACGGCCATGTTTGGCACATTGTGTGCATAGCTAAACACAGACAACAAAACCTCGTGTCTTAGCGGAACCGGTCGGCCCAGTTCTCACCTCGGCATCTTGTGACTGATGGAAAATACGTCATCAAACAAAAGAGTTACGGACCGTCCCTTCCTTTGTGAAGGGACACAAGCGTTCAAACTGTGCCCTACTTAACCCAAATATGATTTATATGTTAATGTTGTGTGGATATGAAATAATGTGAGCGACAGACAGACGACCTCAATTTCCCTATGGGATTAATAAAGTTTTGTTCTAGATTTTATTCTCAAATATTTAAATTTCACTGCATTTCTACAATTTATTTTATTAAAATAACCCAAGCTCAAGTTTCAGAGTTCCACTTTTATTTGCCTGAAATGATTTAGCCAAATAAACACAAAGTGAAAAACACAAAATCTTTCCAAATATTTTTAGTCTAATTTCTTGTCTAAATATCTTAGCACACTTTAAACAAGATAAAATAACTTAAGCAAGATAAGAAAACAATTCCTTAATATGCATAGATAAATATTAGTTCCACTGGCAGATAAATAAACTTATAACAGATAAATAAACTTATAACAGATAAATAAACTTATAACAGATAAATAAACTTATAACAGATAAATAAACTTATAACGAAACATTTTCATGTTTCTAGTGAAATAGAACGTGGTTGCTAGGTGACGGTGTGAGCTTGGCTGGCGTTGCTAGGTAACAGTGCCAGTGTAACCAGAACTTTTTCATCTGTTTTAAGGAATTATTGGCCTAAAACAAGTTTCTGTATCTAGTTCAAAAGTTACTTTTAAGTTAGTTTTGTCTTATTTCAAGCGTACTAAGATACTCGCACTAGAAACTAAAAATACTTTTTGTGTTTTTGCAGTGTGCGTCAGAGTTTAGTGTGTCACCCAGAAATTTAAACACAACGTGAAATAATCTAAAACTTTAACATCAATACAAAAATACATTAAGGCCTGCAGTTAAATGTAACCAAATTAATCTAAGATTAAGTTATGAATTAAACGCAAAAGGATTTTAGATTTATTTAAAGAATTCAGTGTTTCGGTTGTTTCTAGATTAGTTTATTCATAGATTTGTGTTGCATAGAAGCTGATCTTTATTGTGTTTTGGAGACAAGCTGTTTAGTGATTTAGAAACTAAAGTGTTTAAAAATGTGTTCACTGAAATACAGACTTTCTGATTCATGGAAACTTCAGAATGCAAATCAAGAAATTTAAATAAACTTTAAATAAACCCGACAGAACGCAAGCCGGTCCAACTTCATTCCAGTGAAGACGAAGCGGTGAAACACTTTCAGTGTCGCTTTTAAAAGTATGTTTTGTGAAGAACAGATCGCAGCGTTCTGGACAAATATGTGAAAAAAACTTTAATTAATAGAAGTGTTTTATCTGAACGCAGTCATAATGGATGAATGAAGCAAAGGCTGATGGGAAATGTTACAATTAATATAAACCAAATCAGTCGCAAACTATCCTGATTTTATTTTTTATTTTATTTAATCATGGTGAAGTAAACACTGTTGAGTTTACTTGAAATACTGACGTTAAAATCCTAAAATATTCAAATTTAATTATGAGAACAAGTTTATAATTATCATTTCCTAACAATAACAACCTTTGATCATTGGAAACTGTTAATTAAATCAATCATTTTTGGTATTTTTGTGGTAAAATACGACACAACGAACTACTTCTGAGGAAAACAATAAATGAGCTGTAAAAAACAAGACAAAAGGAATTAAACTTGGACCCGATTGAAGGGCAAGTTTGTGCTTTTAATGAGGCCTTTAAGGAAAACGCGTAAATATGAACTCCGGTCCGACTTCTCACTCCTGATGAGACAAAAATATATTTTTTTTAATGCGACTGTCACTTAAAAAATAAATTTTGTGAAGAATGGAGCAGTTTAAGCTTTGGGGCAAAAATGTGACTGAAAACTGAAATGTTTCCTTCATGTTTTGTGTTTTAACGTCGTCACAGAAAGTTTGGGCCTTAAAATGTGAAGAACTTAATGAGATGTTTCCTAAAAAACTTACATTAAGTAGTTATTTAATTAAAACAAGCTCCTATACGTTACTGACAAGTTACTTGTGTCTTTTTTCAAGTGTACTTTTGTATTTACGCCTAGAATTAGATTTTGTGTTTTTGCAGTGCTGCTCGTGGCTCTTTCATTGTGAGCAACAAATGCTTTTATTATTGTTGGCATTTCCACAGCATGATGTCTACCAGATCTTTAAAACAAATGAATATTTGCTTATGACGTAAACTAAAGCCAATTGACTTGCTTTGTATTTCTAGATGGATAAATAAAGTATTTGCATAAGAAAGTTGAAGTACATCCGTGTTTCTGTAAAGCATCGTGACTCATCGCTCGCTGTGCCGGTTTTGGCTGCGCCCAGGCTTTTGTCAGTCGCTGCATTCAGTTCCTGTTGCTCCTCGTTATGCGGCTTTAAATGCAATAAAAGTTTGATTTCCTCACATGATGCAGAACATCGTACGAAGTTAGAAACTCAAAACTAAAAACACTTTTTACTCTGAATGTACTGTTATAATTAGTGTTGTATTATGTCTGCATGCTTTTTAGCAACAAGTGGAGCTTAAATTAAGGATTTTTTAAAATAAAAATCTGAAAAGTGTGGTGTGTCAATATTTTTTGTTGAATTGCCTTTATAGGAGGAAGTTTCACATTTAGAAACAGGAAGTTATCTTTGCCTAATATCTCCAGCTCAGATTAGGTGGGAGGCAGATGAACATCAAATTTCAAGATGAAGTTAACAAAAACAAATTGGACTTTGACTAGGCCATGAATTGAAACCATTCCATTGTGTCTGAGTTTTTTGTTTTTCTTTCTTTTTAGCTTCCCTGTCTCTGCTAAAGGTGATGTTTTTTCTTTAAACATCACATTTAGTTATTTTAATAACTAAAGTCCAAACTATCTAGAAACTAATTAGTTGATTTAATGAGATGAAAAGTAAAGAAGCTGAAGTCATTTTAAAGCTTTTGCAACCAGATTCAAGTTTACGACTGAGACTACATTCACTCTAATGCAGGGAAACAAAAATATAATTTTCTTAAAGCTTAATTTTCAAGTTATTCTCCTTATTTTTGCTATTTTCTGTCTCAGGCCTGAGCAGTGAGATCAAAACAGTGTCAGGTGTTTTCTGGTTGCTGGACCCGCCCCGTCGCCCAGCAGAACCTCAGCGCTCAGCAATGCAGCCGGACGGGCCGCATGCCTCTACTCCCTCTACGGTCTGTGGATCCGGTCGGACCCGATCCGACACGCCTGGGTTTCTCGGGTCCAAACACGCTGTGACGCAAAGCCAGCTTTGTTCCCGGAGTCGTTTCTTTCAGTGACAAAACAGGCCACATAGTTTCCCCGATGCTGAAAGATTAAATTCTTTTCTCGTTTCTCACCAGATGATCAGAGGTTTTATCAGTTTGTTATGTTTTTTTTATTTTTAATTACTTTCAGGAGTATTTTTACTCTTTAGTAAAATTTCTGGATTACCCTCTAAATGACAAGTTTTAACCAAAAAGTCACCATAAACAGACACAAACCTGCAGTTTCTGTTAACGTTTTATAAGCTTTTAATTAAAGAAACTGATTTGGAAACAATTTATTTACATAATTTTGTTTTGTTTCTGTTACATAAATTTTGTTTCATGCTGTAAAACACCAAAATTTCCTCTTAACTTTACGTTTCAGTCCGTCTGATGATGTAATTTTTAAATATTGACTGATTGATAATTTAATCAGTTACTAGACTTTTTACTAAATATTTTCTTAGTTCAGTTTTTACTTGAGTAAAATTTCTGTATTTTCTACCCACTGAATTAAAAAAACAACATATTTTAGTCAAAAATTCACCATAAACAGACACAGCTGCAGTTTTGTGAAAGCTTAGTTTGTTTTTTATTAAACTCTTAAACTTATTCTCAGCTTTGAAAACAATTTATTTTGCCTAATTTTTCTACTTGTATGAATTATTGTCAATTTGGTCGTCTGATGATGTATTTTTTTAGATATTAAATAATAATTTGTTCAGTTTCTTGACTTTATACCAAATACTTTCTTACTCTTACTTGAGTAAAAATATGTTGAAGTAGTGCTGCTCTTACATGAGTAACTTTCTTCACCTGCTTACATTTAATTAGAGGCAAATACAGAAACCTTTTTACAGAAACGTTTCAACACCTGAAATCCCGTCTGTTTTATCTACCCTTAAAAATCCTCCAGTGTTTAAATATTGTATCCAGACAAAACAACTCATTTTATTTTAAGCTAAATAATCTAAATGGTCATATTAAATTCACTTCCATCTTATTTTAAGACCAGAACTGACTTTAAAATGAAGATGAACAAAAACTGTATTAAATTTTAACTGTTTTTGATTTGATGGCTTTAAATACATTGTTTTGTATTTCTATTTTTTACCATTTTACTGGTTAAACTCTGCATTTAAGATTAACCTTTAAAGGTGCTGCTAATGACAGGAATTGGCTACAAACACCATAAAGCAGGAATCATATCGTCTTGATCTGTTTTTTGTATCTGTTCCTATCAAATAAAACAACAAATAAATGTTTAAATACTCAGAAATATTACATTGCCAGCCTGACAACCACATAAACAGCTACAGAAGTAAAGTAAGTACATTTAGAGGCCTGGTTGGTGTTACTGGACTTGGGTTGGGCAGGTTCTTCTACCATTTCCTGTTACATTTCCTGTTAGTTTCTCTAAATACCAGTAAGCTCTTCCATGAACAATTCACCAAGCTGCGGGATTCCCCAAGGCTCGACGCTCAGCCCACTTCTATTTTAATCCGTCTTTAAAAGCCTCGTCATTATGACCTGTTGTTTGTATTTATGCGTATACAGGAGCACTTTACACATAAATCACATATAAAAGTTTTTGTCATTTTTTGCATCAGAAAGTTTCTGGAATTAAACATTTTCCATTTGTAGATAAATTATTTTGTCACACCATCGAGGTGATGTCATCGGTTGTCACTGTCACCTGGGTGTACTTAGTTTATTCACTGAAAGGCCCTCCATGTTCATTTAATAAATAATGACAAAGTGGAATCTTTTGTGTAGTTTTGTGAACTTAAACTTGGATTACAATAAATTCAGAACCCAGAAAAGGTCAAATTACTTATATAATTACACCCCAACATTAACAAAGGGTGTACTTTCTTCCGTATGTGGAGAGAAGTCTAAATATAAACTATTTCTGTTTTTGATCAAAGGTGTGGCACCAATCAGTTCTTGGTACTATGCTGCCCCCTGGTGTTCGGTCACAAGAACTGCAAGCTTCAAAACTAAAATGAACTTTTCAGAGAAAAAATATGTAAAAGACAGACAAAATAAAAGCAGATGTAGTTAAATTAATAAAAAATAAAATAAAGAAGGAACAAAATGACCAGTTTAATTCATGATCAAACTAATCTGAATCGATTTGGCTGCTTTTAGGCACCAAACACTTATGCATGTGTTCAACCTGAGGCATTGGTGTTGCAACCACTTTGAAACAGTTCATTTCCAGTTGAAACAAGTGCCGTTTTGGGTGTCAACATACATGTTGCTGCGTTCAGGTGAAGCCCAGAGGGCTTGGTTCCCAACACAAATTAGAAAACAACAATAATCCAGGAAACTTTGAGAATGAGCTGAACTGTGAGGAGATGGAGAGGCGCTCCATGAGTCAGACTGTGGAAACATTTTAGGTCCAGTCAGTGGGTAAACAAGATCACGTGAAATGTTGAGCAAACATTGTTTCCAAAGCTTCTGTGAAGAGGAAATAATTATGTGTACATTGCAATAAAAAACAAACAACAGTGATTTAATCTGCATTGGTGCTGATTAAATACTTTTCTTATTTGATTTGAATGGGATGAAGATTAAAAGCTGAAATCTATTTAAAAAAGTTTTTCTAAAATTGATGCAAATTTAAGACAGAAGCTTCTCCTAAAACATCTTTGGAGAATGCATACCAAACACAGTAGTGGCAGGATCATGCTAAGGGTTTTGTTAAGGTTAATGAAAATATAATTAATTTCAAATATTAGTCAGTTTTAAATCTGTGGGCTACACTGAACAGAAATTGAATATCCTCAAAATCTGATAGAGTTGTTTAAATATGTGTTAAATTAGTTTGCTAATAGATTATCTGTACAGAATATATTTTATACTAAAAGCTAAAATAGAGATGTTTTCTAAAAGAAAACTTTAGACTCCACTACAACCACACTGCAAAAAAATCTGACCAAGTATTTTAAATCTATTGATAGCACAATAAATTAAAGTTTACTCATTATCGTTTTCTCTTTCTATCAAAAACTTTGTTTTGGTCTCAACTAGATATTTTGTGAAGGATAATTTTGTTCAAAAAGACTAAATAATTCATCCCATTTGTTGTTTCTTTTGTTTTCTTTATTTATTGAGATATTAAAGTGTTAAATGTAGATTATGCCATCACCAATACTTGAAATGGTCTCAAAATTACGATATTATTTATCGCAATAAATTCTGGGACACTTTATTGTCCAGCAAAATTTGTTATCATCACTGAGATTAATACACTTTAAATAAGACAAAACTGACTTACGAGTAACATTTCTGCAACATATAGCAGCTTGTTTTTATTAAATAATTCTTTAATACTGATTCAAAAAAGGTACTAGCTCCACTGGCAGTTTATTACACTGATAATAATGCAGTTTTTCCATTAAATTAAATAATCTACCAGTGAAACTAGAACTTTTTAATCAATGTTAAGGGATTGTTTACTCCCTTAACATTGCTCATATATCTTTCAGAAATGTTGCTTTTGAGTAACTTTTGTCTTACTTTAAGTGAATTAAGAGATTTTTAGTAGAAACTAAAGTACAAACATAAGAAAGCAACAACAAGCTAAACTGTTTTTTAAGTGACTGGACACACCCAAGGCTTCCTCAGAAGATCTACTGAACAACAACCACCTTGTTTTTCATTCCTTCTCTGGAAAAGCTGTGACATAACAACCTAAACATTCGCAGGAGGAGACACTTTGTGCTTATTTTTGCTCCAGTAGTTGTTTGGGGAAACCTCCCAGTAGCCTGTGACATGTTGATGTCTGCAGCCAACATGGATAAAACCATCCACTTCCCTAAACCTCCTGATCAATTCTCATCATTATCTGCATTTGTGACTCAATCTTCAGTCATAAAGTAACACATATTTAGGCTCAGCAATGTGGGAGTGAAGTCAGTGCCCTGACCTGGAGCAAAGGAAAACAGAGGAGATGGAAATATACTGCCCCTCTCTAACGGTGTGGCCTGAAACATGAGAACGAGTCGAGATGGCGGAAGAAACCCCAGGAACAAAACCAACCCGGGACACTATGGACTGCAGGGCAAATAGTATATTTGAAGCTCCTCTGGCTTTGAGGAATTTGACAATAAAACTTTAACAAGTTGCAGAATTTTTCAGGCAAGTCGGGACATGATTCACTGATTTTAAAGAGTGTGGGAATAAAACCTCAAACACGATACCTCATCCTGACCTGCGACAGCAGCATTAAAGTGAATCCAGCAGAACGCAGGCTGCAGAAAACCCACAGATCCATCAGTCAGTTACTCACACTGATTATAACCAACTATAACGGTTAAACCGACTCGTCACACATGATACAAGCTGACGTTAGCATTTGACTGTGACATATTTCTTACCCACTTTATTGTGTTTATGTGTGCGAATAAAAAGCAACAATCTGACTGATCTACTGGACTCCAGATATTGGAATTAGCAAATGTATTAGCAAGCTGCATTAGCTTTAGCCTACAAAATAAAAAAAATCTGCTGGCTTTAGCTTAGCAAATATGTCATTCAACTACAATTACTCTCACTGTTGAATCTGTTTTGTGTTTTTTTTTTAAATGAGTAATTTCTGACTGATTTATTGGTTTCCAGAACATAAAAACTAGGTTCTCATGTTGAAACATTCAGCTAAAGCTAATGTTTGACATACAAACCAAGTTGTATGTCAAACCATACAACTTGGTTTGACATTTCAAACCAAGAGCAATGTTAGCACTTGGTTTTAAAACATTTTTAGGCAATTTATTCTGTACTATGTTTATGTGTAACAGGGTTTTATAAATGTGAAGTTTGTTTTATCGGAGCGTTAAGTTGCTCTTGGTAGTTGGTGGCTACCAACCACTAACTGACAGTTAGAGCAGTTAGCAACTGTTAAAATTAGCTGTTTTCTTACAAATCTGATATTTTTTTGTCTAATTTCAGCATCAAAATCACCTCAGGTCACATCGTTGGACATGAAATGAGTTCATCTGTTCTCCAGTTTCAGAACTGGTTTCAACAGAGACCAGTTCTGAAACCCATTAAACTAAATTAAATGACCTGGTCAAAATAAACCAGCGTTGACAACTTGTAGGATCTCTATCTTAGCTCGTTATTCCTCATAAGGAGGCCAGTTTTTTGTTTCTAAAATCCTTAAAGGACTTTATGAAAACCTTTATTTGCAAAACCCAAATAAATCAATGCTAGAAAACACAAACTTTCAGTTATCAAAATGTCAGTGGACCACGCCCAAACCTGATCTTTAACGTGTTTCATTCCTAACTGGCTTCAGGCATCTGTGATTTTTTAAACCTGATCTTATTTATGTCTGACTCGTCAGCTCAACACACCCAGCCTGAAACCTGAAGCCAAACAAACAAACAAAAAAAAGAAGAAGTTTGGACTGTAAACTAAACCAATCAGACTAAATCTGAAACTCATTTTATGTGAAAACAAAGGAAAAGGAAATAAAGTGTTATTTTGCATAAAGATAAATGATACATGATGTGACCTCATTAACTAAAATCACATAATATTCTGATTTAAATCCTCCAGACAACAAGTTATAATCATCAGCAGTAAATAGCAGAGGGGAAAAGTTGATCAACTGACAGATGAAACTCCGTTATGTTCGATTAATTCATTGATCAGATCAATGATCCGCTCCTTACCGACTGCAAAGGCGAGACCCACGACGAAGATGAAAGCGATTCTGTTCATCTTTGGAGAAAAGTGCAGAAAAACAAACAAACAAATGGAAACTTCGCGGAGGAAAAGACGCTGCGTGTCTGTTAAACTCAGACCGTTATGATCTGGGAGGAAGATCATAACGGCTTTTATATCCTCCACCTTCTGGACCGGGACGTCACCGGACGGGCGGGCGGGTTTCACGGGATCCTGGGCTCAGCACAGGTGGATGTGGGAGGGGGTCACCGTGCAGAAAGCAGTGGGGGAGGGGCAACTACCTCTGCTGCCTTACATTTTATCAGTCACCCATGTGCAGCGAGGGGCAACTTGTCCCGGAAGTGGTGCTGCGCGCTCTTGCTCTTGCCCACATAAGGAAGAGGCTGTGTTGGAGCGCAGAGGGAGACAGGTAACCAACAGGTGATCAACAGGTGATCAACAGGTGATTAACAGGTGATCAACAGGTGATTAACAGGTGATCAACAGGTGATTAACAGGTGATCAGAACAGGTAACCAACAGGTGATTAACAGGTAACCAACAGGTGATTAACAGGTAACCAACAGGTAACCAACAGGTGATTAACAGGTAACCAACAGGTGATTAACAGGTAACCAACAGGTGATCAACAGCTGATTAACACGTGATCAACAGGTGATTAACAGGTGATCAGAACAGGTAACCAACAGGTGATTAACAGGTGATCAACAGAGGCTGATAGAGATGGGCGGATGCCCAGGGCGACATTTGAAGGGGGAGGATCAGAGCAGGTGACGGAAACAAGATATTCACAGTTGGAGTGAAACATGACTTGTTTATTGATGTCTTTTTTCTGTAGCCGTGATTCAACTGGGACATACAAGCAAATCTACATTTTCACAAACTGGAACCATTTCAGTTTTTATGAAGGCATAGACACAAATGGGAGAAATGGTTGTTACAAGCCTTCAATATCTTACCCAGAGGAGATAAATATTCACTTTGAACGCCTTTCCCACCAGCAGAAGCTCTGGCTCTAGCGATGCTACAGAGATTTTTATTCCTTTCTTATCCAGTGGATAAATAAAACACGGTTTTAAAACGATAGTTTTTGGTTTTGATTTGCCTAATTTTAAAGAAAAGATATAAAACCATCACTTCAACCTTAACAAAATGGCAGATTAATACAAACCCACTGTCTCTTATCTTCCTGCAGTTCATTTTGATATCACCTGTTAGAGTTTCCACAGGAGAGCCACAGGGAGCAGAGGTCACAGTTCAAGTTTTATTTTTTATTTAGCAGGCAGGAATCAGTGTTTCAGGGCGACTGTTGAGGACGAGACATCAACTGACTGAGATTCTGCTTTTGAAACACCCATTTATTTAAAAGATAAAGATAAAACACAAAACATGTGGGCAACACATGTTTTGTGTTGCCCACACAACACAAAACTCTGTTAGTTCTGCCTATATGAGGTCCCTTCAGAAGGAGTAGGCTAAGAGGCTCCTGTCACTTTAAATCCAAAGAAGCTCCAAACTGATGCCAAGTTACATAACCGCATCTCTTTGACAAGCAGAAGAGGAGACTCCTGCACAACCAACAAGAACGCAGCAGGTGGTTTCTAAAAACACTCGTCTTTTCCAGCAGCCATTGTACTGGGCATGAAGCGGTAAAGCCAGCTGACCAAACATGTTGGACCTCAGCTTGGGTTGCTAGGTAACGGCGCTGTGCCTCAAAGGAGGCTTTTGAAACGGCTCATTTTCCAAACACCGAAAGAACATTGACTTACTGCCAAAAAATGTTTGGATGTTCATTTAAGAAACAGAAGCACAAAAGAGAGCAAAATGTGAATTTCTCTAAAAACGTCCCATTTAAGTTGTGATGTCACTGAAAATATTTTGGGGACAGGACGGGCAGAAACTGTAAGCGAAGCAAAAATCTAAACCAGAAGGTTTTCTGGCGAATAAAACACAGATGGGTGGAAGGGAAACGCATGGTGGGTTTGCAGAGCCACGTTTTTTAGTGCAGTGTCAGATCAGCTGGAGGCTCAAAGCAGATCAACAGAAAATAATCTTGTTCCTGCGTCTCAGATTCCTCATGTTTTTATCTCAGATACATTTAGAGTTTCCAGCTTCCCGTTCTTCTTCCTGTCCTGCTACTTTATCTCTTCATTACTCAAACCGTGTTTTTAGACTCGGACGTCTATGGTTAATATTTCTCAGTGACAGAAGCGTAAAGTAAAAATACTTCATTACTTTAGTAGATTTTTAAGGTACTGGAGTATGAATCTTTTGGGTGACTTTTCACTTTTACTCCCTACATTTTAATAGAAATATCTGTACTTTCTGCTCCTTATAGTGACGCGTGCGGATCGTTAAAAAATAACAATGGAAAAAATCCACTGAAACTGTTATTCAGTTTAACATTTTGGGAAAACAGTAAATGTTTTTCTAAATCTGTCCTGAGTTTTTACACCAAATGATTTTCAAAGATGAAAAGAAATTAAATTCATTTTGTCGGTATAACGTTTTTTAACAACTTTTTATATATTCAGACAATTTAACAAAATGAAAACTCAAATAAATCTTCAAAACTCAGGAACAAAAAAGGAAAGTGTTATTCTGCAAAACAGAAGAAGAAGACGGCACCATATCGGTTCATCTTTTCTATCTTCATACCAACACGGAGCTTTTTATGAGCAAAAGAAAAATAATAATAAATACATAAAGGCCAACCGAGAGCTTTTGTTTAACTGTCTTTAAAGGTGTGCTCTTATTTTGGTAACAGATTCAGCCTGCTGCAATGTATTTTGTGACTAAAACTTTTTCAGTATGTTTGTCTTATCAAAAGTCATTTTACCTTTGTACATTTAAAATGTTACTTTTACTTGAGTGAAATAATCCAACATGTACTTTTACTTTTACTAGAGTATTTTATCTGAGTACTTTGGACTCCTGGAGATACCGGCTGAAAATCAAGTTGGAACAGAGAAAAATGTTTATTTGTTGCTACTTTTATGAAACGGTGAGTTTTTTATTTTATTTTTTTTTTTAGAAAAATAGGAAATTAAAACGTCAACGAAGGGAAACAAAAGCTGAAATGTTTCCAGTGAGAGAAGGTCATGTTCTGAATAGTTTTAGTTAAAAAAATTAAGTTCACTTTCTGTACTTTCCTGTTTTCATAGGTTGTTCCTGTTTAAGCTCATCTAACGGATCCATTTCACCGTTCAGCAGGTCCTGGTTCATAATCAGCCGATCCTTAAGCGCATATCGTGCTTAATACACATTAATTAATTCTCAATTAATGTGTATTGATGAGTACTTTTGTCTAGTTTCTCGTGAAAATATCTTATTATACTTAAAATAAGATTAAATTAACTTACCAGCAAGTTAATGGCAGCTTGTATTAAGTCAGTAATTCCTGAATATTGGTGAAAAAGTACTTGATCAATTACTTACAAGACAATTTCTTCGTGTTATAAGTGAAATAGTCTGGCAATGTAACTCTAGTTTACAGGTAAAACTAACTTAGTTTTGCCTTAATTTAATTTAAGAGTTTAGTTAGTTGCTCTATAAAACTATTTTAAAAAGTACTTGCTGATTTTGTGTTTTTGCAGTGTACATCTTGGTCAGTGAAGAACAACGTTGGGCCTTTCAGGATGGGAAGTTCCTGCTGTTTCCTCTCATTTAAAGTTTAGTAGGAGGAAAAGAACCAAGTGGACTTTCGGTGGGAGGGATTCTGGATCGGGTCCCATCTCGTCTGCTTCGCTCCCATCTCGTCTGCTTCGCTCTCAAACATCCCTGAATGTTTGTTGTGGTCAAAACAAGCAACAAGAGTTTAAACAGATTCATGGAGCTGTGCATTTTCGTGGAAGTTACTCTGATTCCACGAGAGTCATTTGGTGATAATCTGCGATAATCTGGATTTCTGCTGCAGGGCGGAGAGTGATGAAATGACTTCTGCAGAGTCACGATGCTGAAATGCTGAGGGAGGAGCGGTCGGCTCGGGGAAATGCCGCTCTGTCGTTTTGCCCACAGATCCTCTGAGTTTCTCAACATTTTGACAATTGGGAGGAAGGCGTGTGGCAAACAGACCAATCCTTATTCACCCGGAGACCCAAAAGAAAAAACAAAACATCTGAACAATCGAAATAAAAAGTTCACCGGCTTGGAGTTTTTACCTCTTTATTTGCTTTCACAAATCAACTAAATTTATCTTTTCTGACAAAAGAAATCATAATAAAAAAAAAAAAAACCTCCTTAAATCTGAAATGTAAACTGATTTCTACAAAGTAATGAAAAATAAGTACAAATATTTACATACTTCCATTTGTGTTTTCATTGCTTCTGAAAACAAACCCATGGCTTAAACAAATCATTCAGATGTTTTTCATGTCAGGAAAATGAGCAGTTTCAAAACGTCACAAATCAATGCTGTTACCTAGCAACCCCTCCCCGTTCCTTAGCAACCAAAGCCGAACTGGAGCAGGTTTGGTCAGCTGGTTTTACTGCAGTATGCGCCGTACAATGGCTGCTGGAAAGGGTAACGCTTCATTTGAAGGGTTGTGAATACGACTGTCGTATTCATGAATGAAGGGTTGTGAATACGACTGTCGTATTCATGAATATTTATGACTGTTGTCTTAAATACAGCAATACACAATTATGTAAAATTTGATAATTTTACATAATCGTTATGACAAAATGACATTCACCAAGAAATCATCATTTGACAAAAAAATTGTTACAAAACTTTCACTGATTCAACTTTAAAAATGATGTAGCTTCATGTTATTAAAGCTGAAGTTTGATTACTTTATTTTTTTCTTAGCGTGGCCCTAATACTTTATCGCTTTATCACTTAGTTATATCTAATAATCTGTTTTCCAATGAGGCCCATTCATCAGGTCAAAAGTGTCTTTTGTAAATAATTTTTGAGCAGATATTAGATATATCGTTTATTAAGCTCATATGTTGATATATTGAAATGTTGGAAATCATTTCTGTATTAAGATTATATTCTGTGGATCCAATTTTCTGATAAATTAGTGAGCGATAATTAACATGGAGCCTTCAAATGTTTGTTTTTATTATCATTTTTTAATTTTTCACACTGCTATGCCACAGAAAAGTTGTCCAAAACCAAATAGTTGCATCTGGGTGTGGCAAATTCCCCAACTGCAGCATCTGATTCAAACTCAAACACTGTCTGCATTTAGAAACCGTCTCAGCGCGGCGCGTCAGCCTGTGACTCCTCTGGCGTTCAGACAACTCATAAACCAGGAGGCGGCGGAGAAGGGAAGGTCCCAGGCTGTGGTTTGAGGTTATCCTGAGTCAGGAGGAAGACTCCTCCTCTTCTTCCACTGCAGAAACTTAGCAGCCACATGAGGAAAACCCAGACGTTCCAGTCATTTCCAAAGGCAGCCCAGAGACTCGGCCTCCATACGCTCCGTCTGCCTGCAGCTTTAATTTTCTGTTAAAGCTGCTTTATGGTTGTAAAATAATCATAACAACTGCACTGCAATCGTGTGATTTTGTGTTAATGCTGTGGGAATCGACCCACTGAGCTGCTGTTTGTCAAGAGTTGTGTGAAATATCCCTGCTGCCACACCCCAAAACAGGAAAACGCCCTTTCTTCTCCTCTGCAGGAAAATCACAGAGGAGTCACACGTGAATCTGCACGTCCAAAAACATCACAACTTTAGTGGAAAATATGTTGGTAATAAATTGCTCCCCATAAACATGTATTTATTTCTAAGCCCTAAAATGTAAATTTTTACCAATAAAGTACAAAATGTTTATGCAAATTAATACTTTCTTAAGCATGATTGGAACTTGTGAATCAGACAAAACTCTGATATATGTCTATTTACCAAATATATTTAATTTTTGTAAATAATACTCACTGGTACATAATTTTCCCTACACATGTACCTTATGCACACACACAAAAACACTTTTTAAGACAGAAATATTACATATCAAATCATTTAAATGCACTTTTTATTTTTATAGTTTGACTGCCTTCAGAAGAAACAAAAGACCTAAATATAAAAATGTGAGTTTAGCATATTAATTTCTGTACCGTTTGCAGAAATAACATCGAAATACAGTTTGAGAATCACAGTAGATATTACACTGTCAAAGTTATGCTACAGTAAAATACAAAATGGTGACCAAGAACTCAGAAAATAATCTGACCTTTCTCCACAGCGCCACCTGGTGGCACCAAGGCTGAATTTCAACAGGCAAGACAAAAGACATGAAAAGAAAATAGAAGTTTATTGAGTTTCCGATTCCTGCTCAGCCTTCCAGTCGCACAAACACAACAACACAAACAGGAGTTAAAATCTGGACACATAAATACAGTTTTTCTTGTGCCATGAAGTCTTGAAAAGAAAACTCAGTTGCAGTCACACAGAACGGGGGGCCGGTCTGTTGAATCGATCAAGAACTGGGGGGAAAAGGGAAAAGAAAACGTAAACAAGTCTGGAGAGCCAACATAAATATAACGGAGGGGAGGCTGAAGTCGGATCGGTGCAGCAGAAGAACGAGCGGATGGATTCAGATTGTTGAACTCCTCAGAAATAGTTTGACATGTTTATGTTTTTGTTATTAATTTTATGAATTAAGAGTCATTTACTGCAACTACGGAGGCAAAAAAGGAAGAAACCAGGAAGTCAGTCCATGAATGCAACCAAAAAATTTAAATCAACTTAAAGAAAAAACTCTAAGGCGGCTAAAGTGGCACCACATTGAGTTTCTAGCAAAACCTTCAGCGTGTCGACACTTCATTATTCTGGTTTGATCTGGGCCAGAACGTGGACCAGAACCACAGGGCAGCAGAAACCGTTCAGCAGACATACAAATGGATTAATCATGATGTTTGATCACAATGATGAATAGAAGGCTATAAATAGAGACAGAAAGAAGAAACCCACACAAAGCTGCTCAGGCCCTGAAGCCGGTTTAGGGAAATGAAGTGACCCCGTGACCCCAGCACCAAACAAAACCTCTCCAACGTTTCCATTTCAGAATCCACAAAGTTCAGCATCCGTAAAATATTTCATAACATTTCCATCAGTTTTTATGAACCTTGTGGGATGAAAACGTTGATTCATAATCACCCGATTCATTCATGGTTTTTTTTGGGCCGATCGACTTTTAACAAGAAAACTAAAATGTTTCAAATATAGACTGGAGTGTCTCACAATGAATGAGTAATTTAAATCAATTTGAGATCGATTTTGTTTGTAAAAAGTCCCAAAAATAGTTTCTGTAGCGTCTAATCCAGATTAAGGATTATACTTTAACACTAAAGCAAACAAAACGATCTGCAAAACGACGCAGGTTTCTCTCTCAGCTGCAAATTAAAGAAACTGATGGAGATCATCCAAATATAAATGAGAATAAATCCTCTTTAGATTTTTATCTTCTAGGTGCCGAAGTTAGAAAGTTAAACTCGGATGTTTGATCGAACCAAAAGGCATATTTTAAGTTTGATTATTTAATATTTAAAAAATGAGACTAAATGAATCTAAACTATTAACAATAAAGAAACATTAAGATGAAATCAGAGCAAAGTTTAGCTTCAAGTTTTTTAGCTAAAAATAACAACCAAACAAGCCGGCAGGGTCAAAAGGTCACATTTCCTTGTCAGAGGAAAGCAAACAAAAACAAAAGAACAAACTAAAACCAGCTGCGTCGACAAACGGCGAGTCCAACAAACCGGCTATCAGCGTTTTCAGGTTCTGAACGGATCAGACGTCTCGACGTCAAACTGTTTCTGCGGCGAAGCTGAATCTACGCAGGGAGGAAATCATTCAGAGCAGAAGCTGCGGTTTCACTGGCGGCTGCTTTCACATGCAGGATCTTACGCAGCAATTAAAATAATTAAAACAAAATAATCAAATCTGACTCAGACCGCCTCAGAAACGCCTCCATGTTTGCCTGCGTCGACTAGAGATGAAGAGAAAACGAAAATAAAACTAGAATCCGCCTCCCAGCAGCATCCGACCGGGAGAGGAAGCTCAGCAAAGATGGAGGATCACCAAGAAACAAACTGCAGCGCCACGAAGCCGCCGCCGTCCCGCCGCTTCCTCCTACCTTCTGGTTTTGGCACGGATGAGTTCGGTGAATCTGAAGTGTGTGTGTGTTTCATTATCATAGCTGTGTAAGTGTGTGTGTGTGTTTTATTCTTCTGTCTATTTCACACTTAAATCTTTACCCTTTTTCCCTCATATGGGCTAATAATCTAAAGCAAAAATAATACAGTCTCCATGATGGCGAGGGGGCAACCGGGGGAAATACAGCTGACCCCTCTCCACGCGCTTCTTTCCTGGCTCTTCCTCCTCCTCCTCCTCTTCGTCGGCGCTCCTAGCGGATGGCCTTGACGGGGCTCTTGAAGCTGGAGGCGGCTTGCAGCTGCAGCTGGTACGCCATGGGGTGGATCTTAAAGCCGTACAGACTGCAGGAAACACACGGCAAGAAAGACGTCAAACAGAGATCGGTAGCTTCTGAGAGTTTTGACAGTGATGGACTCAAACCTGAACCTTCAGAGCCACATAAAGACGGTTACAAAGTCGGCCTTCTATCACCTGAAGAACATCTCCAGGTTTAGAGGACTAAAGTCTCAGCCAGACCATCCGTGTGTTTAATTCTTTATTGAGTACTGCAACAGTCGTTCAGGCCGACTGTATGTGTTACTAACCGGGGGACAAACTGGTTGGCGGGCCTTTTGGGTCGGTACTCGGGGTGAACCATGAAGAGCATGTGGGGGAAGCCGGTGCCAAAGTAGGCTCCGTCTGTGTGGTGGTGTCTGGAGGACTTGGGTGTGTAAACGTCCATACATTTAGGGCAGTAGAGCTTCACCATGGCCTCTCCTGGGATGTCCGACAGGCCTGCAGAGGAAGAGAGGAACAACTCGGTGTTCGCCACACGAAAACATTTTTATTTCTTCTATTCTTACAGGGATGCAGGATGTTATGGGCCGACATTAGCTGTCAGAATAACGATAGAAAAGGTGTTTATTTTATATTAGAAACCAGAGATAATGACGCCTGTCTCAGTGTCTTAGAGAGCATCAATATGACACTGAACATGAAGCAGAGTGAAAGTGTTGCACCATTTTCAGCAGGCGAAGCTGACAAAGTTAATGCAGTATTTTAATTACACAGCAGAGAAAACCACAGAGTTTCAGTAAGTAGGTGCAGGAAAAAATACTGGGATCTGTTACCGATCAATTGAGTTTTAGTATATCGGATTTCGCATAAATAAGTTTTTATTTTTATTCACCAAAAACAAAAAGAGGTTTTGATCGAGAAAATGAATAAGAAAAACCAAAATAAAATAAAAAAAAAACATATTAAAATGAAACATTCAGAACATAACCAGATGGTTTCAAACAAAAACAATGAAATTCTTTAACTGCAATGAAAAACCTCCAGGTTATTCCACCAAATATAGATTTCTGACTCAAAACGTTAATATTGTTGTTCCTGATGAATTTTAACTTTTTTTTTTTTTTTGCGTTATTTGAACTCTGTGTCTTTTTTGTTATTTAACCATTTCTCATTTTCTGCTAATACTAAATATTTGCTTGGTGTTTCAGAGACATGTTGTCAGTAGATTAAAATAATGCTCATTTTACTCAAACCTATAAAAAGTAAAACCAGAGAAATTATTCCTAGATTAACTTAATCAAGGCGACACTTTTAATTCCACCAATTTCATTTCATGAAATTATTCTGACTCCAGAGGCAAATCAGGATGAAACAAATAAACGTTCAGATGACAGAAGAGTGAAAAACGGCCGTCATGAATAACTTCTTCATTTGAAGAGCATCGTTTTGACTCACCGATGGGAAGCATGGGCTGATTCTCACAATAAACTCGTGGGCAATAACCAAAGTCTCCCTGCTGGTACTTTTCCAGCTGATGACAGAAAAAAAAAAACAAAAGAGTCAAACTGGCAAGATTTAGCTTTTAATTTTGACATGAACCACATTAGTTCATGTAAAAACAGGAATATTTTTTCATATTTTCTGGAGTAAATACAACAAGTTTTTATTTAACAACGTACATTCAGGTTCAGTGAGCAGAGAATTGATTATTTCTAAAGATCTGTCAGGCTTGCCATCAATTTGTTTAATTTGCAAAATAATATTTACTGAATGCAGTAAATTACCCACGGAGACAAACCTTCAAAAACTTATTTATGCTCATAAAATAGTCATAAAAATGAAGAAACATATGGACCTTGAGTTTGACATCTATGCTCTGCAGGACAAGTTTCAGAAACAGCTGATTAAACTGTTATTCATTCTTTTAAATTAAAATAACACTAAAACCAAACTGAACATAATTTTTTCCTGGTTCAGATTGTATTTTATATGCATTTCTGTTTTATTCATTTATAAATGATATTCTGACAGCATAAAGATCAACTGAAGCTTCAATTATTTCACTTTTTATAGTGTCTCTTTACTAATTCCCAGTTGCAGCAGATCTGACGTAAACAAAGCACGAAGTTACGATTTTGTCTTCAACCCCGGAGTGTCGGGTGGATAAAAGCGGCGGTTTGGCGCCTACCATCTGCGCGATGCCTCGGTTGGTGAGGATGTAGCGAGCGTGGATGAGGCCGTAGAGCATCTCAGCCGCCTGCTCAATCAGGTCGCTCTGGTTGGGATTATCCTCCAGCTCCTCGTCTGAAGGCGAAGAGAAAACATCCTTACTGGTTAAATCATCTTTACTAGGTTAAAACATCTTTACTAGGTTAAAACATCTTTACTGGTTAAATCATCTTTACTGGTTAAAAAATTGTGGATTAACAGGAGGACGAAGGAGGAAAGGATAAAAACTGAAGCAAACTGGGGAAAAATAAAAGTTAAAGGCTTCATTGAAAAGCAACGATGAGCGAAAACAGATGAAAGTCAAACATCTTAGTCAGAGCTACTACAGACAGCGGTACCGACCCGGTTCCAGGTCCAGGATCATGTCCAGGGCCTGGCGGTAGTGAGGAACCTGCTCATTCAGGCCCGTCAGGTTGAACTTGTCCTGGATGTAATCCTCATCCACCTGGAAACACAGAAGACCAAACGTAAACTTGTCCTAAACACCAGGTCGGGTTGAGAGCATCGATTTAGATCCGTTTGATTTTATAAAAGATTCTTTCAAACTTTTTCAGTTTTTGTTTGTTCCTAAGTTTTGTGGCTGTGGAAATAAAGCCGGATGAACCAGGTCACATGTTGTGAAAATTATTAATTTAACCACTAAAGGATTTATTTCCCAGATTAACTTTACTACTTCATGAGTTCTGGGTCGAACATATTTAAAGAGGGTTTTGTTTTTTATGCCTATGTGCATAAAACTTTGCAGAGAGCAGAGGAATCAGACAAATGAATGCATAAGAATATAAACAGATTGATGATAGAGAGATAAATACTTGGAAAGGATGGATGGGAGGGATAAAAAGATAAACGATGGATGGGCTGGTTGACAAAAAGATGAGGCTTTGGAATAAAATCAGACATAATAGCTTCCCATTTCCTTCTTTTACCATAACAAAGCGAATCTGGACAATACATTTAATAAATGCTTATAATCTAGTTTTACCAGCTTGTATGAACACTGACTGCATCAACAAATTTTAAACAAGCCTCTGATTCAATATGACTGAATCTAATGGATTTTTTTTTTTTTTTACCTCATCATCAATTTAACTCAACCCTGATGAAGAGATTCGTCTAAAAGTTGCCAGACGCTGAGAACGGTGACACTGCAAAGAGTAATTCTGGTTCTATAATGTTTACTAAACCGAATCAGGATCAGAATCACATCGGAAGTAGAAGATGACAAACTAAATAAGTCGCATTTTATGGTTTTAATAAATTATGACAGTAGCATTGAAATAATCTGGAACCAAACATGTCTTTTAATTTATCTTTTAATGTCAACAAGTGATTAGTTGTGTCACTTACCTCACAGAAAAACTCATTTCCTCTCAGTCCACAGAACCAGGAAATCCACGACACTTCTTCTGAACTGCTCATCTCTAAAAGTCTACACCAGGAAGCGGACAAACCATTAAGTGCTGTGGTTTAATCAGAACCAAAAGCAAAAATCAGGTAAACAGTTTGGAAATATTTCTAAATAATGTGTTAATCTAGAAACCACAAAAAAACCTTACAGTAACAATTTTTAAGATTAAGCAGCTACTAATACTACTAGGTCAAATGAAGTGGGCGTTATGTTTCCCATTCCTCGCTGTTGAATGAATGCAACACATCATTAACCCGAGGTTAATCAATCATTTACCTGAGTAACTTTTTGGAAAAAAAATTACTTTATGGAATAATTTTACTGCACCAAACATTATATTTTAAATTGAGTAATATTATGATGAAGTACTGCAACATAAAATGCAGTTTATGTTGAAATGAGATGTCTTACTTCACACGAGTTTGTAATTTAAAAGTTATTTCTATCTGCTGGGAGCATTTGGAAACCAATACCATAAATATGATACAGTCAATGAAAGAACTTTACCCTGTTCTAACAAATATGTACACATTACATACTGTGATCATTGGTTTCATAAATTTATACTGAAGAATTTTGATTTAGAAAAGCGTTTCTTCTAATAACTTTGTTGTTTTGTAATCATGTATGTTTTTTGCACCTACCTCATCAAAATACCACATAACGTTATAGTTAAATCTGTGTCATAATTTAAAAAAATAAAATAAGTTATGGTCAGTTACTCAGAACTTGAGTGACATTTTCATAAAATACTTGTTTACCCTTCATTGAGTTATTTCTTGGATAACTA
The DNA here is from genome assembly GCF_027474105.1 of Poeciliopsis prolifica. Lineage (NCBI taxonomy): Eukaryota > Metazoa > Chordata > Actinopteri > Cyprinodontiformes > Poeciliidae > Poeciliopsis > Poeciliopsis prolifica. The sequence continues at coordinate 650,861 of NW_026562480.1, read as the reverse complement.
CATTTTACTTTTGGGTTAAAATATAATGAAGTAGTGCAATATTTTCCTTTTGCAAGCTCATAAAAATGATTGTCAAAGAGGAATTTGATAGAGAACAGCACTCTTGACGCAAAACATATCGGCTGTATAGGAGCTAAAATGGCTAACGATAAACAACTAAGTCAGAAGTGAAGGTTTATTTTCAAAAACCAAAACTTTTGTCGACATTTTTGCAAACATATCGCAATATGTAAATCAACATATTTCGATTTATTCTGATCATAAATGTGTTTTAATCACATTTATGGTTGCTCAAGCTAATGTTAGCTCGCTAGGCTAAAACCGGCTAATGGCGCAGGGACAGAAAACAGGCCTCAAGCTAAAGACCGACTTCCGCTCGAACCAACTTATATTTCCGTTTTTTATTAAATATCCCAGTCCGATCAGAATAAATACGTACCTGTTTTTTTACTTTTAAAGCCAGAGACGAGCCGACTTTCAGTTATGAAGCCGTCTCTCTAGAGTAAATAAAATGGACACCCCCTCCCGGTTCACTAAGCAGAATCTTCTTCTCCCTGTGGCGGCAGACGGCTCCGTGCTGCCGCCTTTCGTCAGCTTCCAGTAGTACAACGCTAGTGGGGATTCAACATATTTTTTAAAGTGGCTAAAAATAACATTTTTAGTCCATTTTTAGTCTACTATTGAGGATAAACCATAATACATTTATGGAAAATGATTCTAATGTAGGAAAATTAAAATTTATATTTAAAAAATCTGTGGAATGAAGAAAACGTATGACGAGTTGGATGTTAGACAAACAACGGATGTTTACAGGTTTTTGAAAATTATATAGCCTAAAAATATTTTACATATTTATAAAGACCTAGGAATCCCTGTGAAAATACTCATATTACTATTGAGTAAATCTCACTTGTCCGGGGCTCAATTAGCATTAATTACTGCATCAATGCAGCATTGCTATGGTGTTTTCTATCCAGTAAAGCACATCATAGAAGTAGGTACTGGGTACTCAAAATCTGCCTGAAAAATTTAAAATCTTCATATTTTCACCAGATAAGAAGCATAAAATGCTCGAGTTTCCAGGCAGTTGGTTGCTCCATCATTTTACTTCAACTGACAAACTTCCAGGTTGGTCAAGTTTGTCAGGATTTTTGTCACTTTTGCTTTATTTAGTGATATTTAAGAAATAGATGCAACCAAGTCTGTTCTGCAGTGAATCACTTAATGTTTGTAGTCCTATGATGTTAAATTGAAAGAACAAAAACATGGCAGACGAAACGTGGAGATGTTGTTTTTAAAGGTCTACACAGAGATGCTTGTCTGTTGATTTTGTTACCTGAACCCAGACTTCTGTTCTTCATGCGGCTGCAGAGAAAACGTCCCTTCAATAACGAGACTTGCAATTATTTTCCATTAAATCAAAAGTAGTTTATTTAACTTTTGCCTTTTCTGTATAACTTTATTATAATAAGACACTTCTCTGCTTGTACATTGCTCCCTTGAACTAAAATTTGCAACATTTGTTTGTGGGAATGTAAGTTGGGGTAGACAAAACTTAGATACATACCAATATACATACATGTGTGTATATTACGGCTCCTTTTTTTGTTGTTTTTTTTTTACTAAAAACCATAAATGCTAAAAACAGCTTGAACCACTCGGTGTACCTCGGTATTTCTGGAAACATAATACAATCTTTGAGAGATCTTTCGCTGGGACACACGACCGGTGTTCATCTTTTTAACATGGGTACATACATTAATGTGCACGTCAACGTTGAAGGAGGGATGAGAGACTCTTGGAGCCAGTGTTAAGTGTACAGCTATCAATGTATAAACCAGTAACAGGCAATGCAAGCAGCACCCACCGGTGTTTTCATGCTAAGAAGAATTCAGAGTGAAAAATAAAAACGTCCAACTTCACTCGCCTGCTGGAGAACCGATGCTTTAAATTACAGGAAAGAAGGTGACAATTCTCCACTGCAGAGAGTCTTCATTTGGATGCTGAACATATACACACGGCTGAATGTATACATGTGGATGTATTTAAGAAGATTTATAGCTGTTAAATCACATGTGGAGAGGAGAGGGAGGTGGGCGGGGCGAGCAAGGCAGAAAGTGCGCTTATCGTTCGCTTTAACCCCTCCGGTTCCTGCCCCCCCCCCTTCCCCGAGTTATTAACACCAGAAAACGACCCATGCACACGGGCACGCGCTCACACACACACACCCACACACACACAGTTCATCAAATGCCCTACTCACAACATCCCAGAGACAATCTTCAAAACTATTGTCAGTAAACAAACAAGAGCCCCAACTTACAGCAGTGACAGAATGGATGCAAAAGAGGAAATCGTTTTAGTTCACTTTGGATGCCGTTATAAGCTGCTTTACGTCTCCTACGTGTGATTTAAAAAAAAAAAAACTTTTTATGTGTGTAATCCTACATCACTCCAGGTCACCATTTTTTTTGTTGTTGTTGCAAGTAAAAATCCCACGGACCGTGTGAACTGCATGTTCGGCATTGTCCCGGTTAACGGCCCGCCCCGTCTGCATGTGTGCCGGGCGAAAAATCGCTCTCCTCCCCCAGATGTCGAGTCCTTCGAGGAGCGATGGATCTCTGCGTGGCAGCAGAAAGCGGAGAAAAGAGGGGAGGATTTGGTTTAAAAAAGTGGAACACTGGCTCCGTTCTGTGGGCCCGGACGGCGAAACCCGTCCTGTAACATCCCCGAACATGTTACCACAAAACAAAAATAAGGAAGAGAAAATGAAACAAAAATACTACAAGGAGTGCTTATTCGAACATATACGATTATCTACTGAAGAATAAACATTTGCAATAAACATCTTGACCGGCGTTTAGATGGAGGAGTTTTTTTTCCTCTCCTGTCAGAATAGACTATATTGGAAAAAAAAAAACACACACAAAAACGCTGATCGATGAGGAAACAATGGTTGTTAAAATAAAGCCATCATGCTATCAGTACAGTCCTCACAGGGTAAACACATCGGATCAAATTGGGGGTTTTGCAGCCTGTGGGATTTCTGCAGAGAAGGATTATGTACGATGAGGCCAGAAAAAGAAATCCTACAGAGAGAAAATAAAAATAAAGGAGCAACTAATAACTACTGAAATGTCAGAGCAGGTTAACAATTTAGAGCAAAAATAAAATTCACACCATCTATCTGAACAAGGAACAAAAATACTTATACTAACGACAAATCAATGCAGGTGGAGTTGAGCACCGAGGAGTGACCAGACAATATTTCATGGAGGAATTAGGGGGAAAGTGTGAGCGGGGAAGAATTTAATGACCTGCTTTACAGAAATGTGTTGATGTGTGGGGCCGAAATCCAACTAAAAATACAACCAAAACCACCAGAACCCTCAAACTTTTATGTTGTGAAGTGATTAGAAACGAGTTTTCTGCCTCCACGAGGGAACCAATGCAGACCTGTGCTACCAGAGTCCCACCCAAGGTCAGAGTGTGGTGGAAACTGAACGCATAAATAGAATAATTAACCCAATCCAAACATGTTCAGGGTTTCTAAGCAAACATTTTAATTCTGCCGTGTTGGTGCTTTGTATAGCTTAGCGATACAGCCACATGCTTCTCAGTGTTTGTTAAAGGGCGTTTAAAAAGAAAACGAAGGGGGTCCATGAAATAAAGAAGAGCAAGACCAAACAAAGAGACAGCGCTACATAAACGGACGGTACGCAGGATGTAAAAGGAACAGCTGAAGTGAGCATGAATACCATCTCCATAAAACGGCACGATCCACAAATGTGTGAGGGGTGTCAACAGATAAGCCATAAAATAACAATCAGAAGGGATTAAGACGGAAGGGTGGGTGTGTGGGCTCGTCTAACAACCCATCTTAATACTCCATCACTTCCTATTTTTGGGCGATGGCCAGTTCCCACGTTTCTCCCCGCGGTTGCCACCTCCGTTGGCAGGAGCACCGGAGCCGCCGCCGCCCGAGGGGCCGCGAGGGCCTCTCCCTCCGCCTCCTCCGGCGTTGACCCTCCTGTTCTGTCGCTCCATACTGGGGCGCTGGCTGGAGAAGCTTCGTTTATTCGCAGACGGTTCTTTACCGGCCATATCTCGATCCACCAGACCGCCGCCTCTGCCCGGGTGGTGGTGATGGTGGGAGACGTAGGACTTCCCCCCTCCGGCGTCCCTGTCTCTGAACTCGGTGAAGTCGCTGCTCTCGGAGGCGGTTTCCCACTCCTCGTTGGCCTGGTCCGAGTTCTGGTTGGTGAAGTCCGGAGACTTGGCTCCGTGGTTGTGGTGGTGTTGGGCGTGGGCTGGGGCAGCGTTGCTCTGGTTGTAGTGGTGATGGTGGTGGCTGTTTGTGTTATTGGGCTGCCCGCCGCTGTTGTTGTTATTGGTGCTCATAGTGGAGCCGTGGTTCGGGGTGGTTCCTGCGACGGGGGCAGCCGCCGGAGCTCCGTTACTGTCCTGAACCGAATTCAGGGAAGGAGACGAAGGTCTGCCACCGCCAATGACGCCGACACCGCCGTTGATGCGCGCGGCGTTCTCTCTCTCCTTCAGTCTGCGGAAGCGGGGAGGCTTGTCCTGCTGGTGTTGAGAGCGGCCATGACGGCGTCGCCTTGGGGGTCGGTCGAATCCACCGGGAGGGTGGCCCCGGTTCGCAGGATGAGGAGGGGCGTTCGGGCCTCCTGAGTTCGGGGCGGGATTGGTTCCAGCTTGTTGGATGATCACTCCTCCGTTCTCAGCGGACGCCACAGCAGGAGGCGTCGCAGCAGGTAAAGGTGGCGGAGGCAGGTTGGCCCCCTGATTCTGACCGCCATCTACCACCTTGTCCTTCTTTTCTCCTGCGCCCCCTCCTCGACCCAGATCTTTGGGTCCAGAGGTCTGAGGTGGACCTTGCTGTTTCCGGCCTGAAGCGGCAGACTTTGATGACCCAGGGTAAGAACCTGAGCCAGGTCCGACCCGGTGACCCCCAACAGGCCCTCCTACGGTGCCACTGCCCCTGTACATGTTTCCCCCTCCACCGCCTCCGCCCCGGCCCCTTCTGGAGGGAACCCCCCTGGGGGTGAATACGCGAGCCTGAGAAACTCTGGGCGCCACTGAAGAGACGTTCCCCGTGGTTCCGGCGTTCTCTGAACAGTTCTTGGAGTTGGGTTTCTGGTGTTCTTCCTTGTCAGAGTGACCGAGGTCACTGCCCCCACTCTCACTGCCCGTTTCCGAACCTCGCTCCCTCCTCCTCTTGGGGATTTCTTCATATTCTGAGCCCTCGCTCCGGGTCTCGCTGCGGTTCCTCACTCTTGCCGGGTTATGGTGAGACCGGTCCTGACCGTGCCGAAGACCAGATCCGTCACCCTTAGCTTCTTGGTGGTGGCCGCCCCCAGTAGAGGAGCGGTAGTCTCTCCCACTCCTCGCTCCCATCCTACCACGACCACCGCCAGCTGGTCCAGCACTGGCAGTGTACGTACCCCGGTAGCCACGGCCACCACGGTAGAACTCTCCTCCTCGTCCCCGACTGGGTCTGCCCCCTTTCGCAGGCACTCCACCTCTTTCGAAGGAGCGGTCTCTGTCCCTCCTGGAGGGAAACCCAGAAGACAACAAGTCTACATCCTTGGAGCCTCTGCCGGACCCTCCTCCACCTCCAGGAGCCCGTTCTTTCCCTCCACTCCTGGCTTTGGCTGCATGGTTCTGCTCCTCTTTTGCTGCAGTCGCGGCATTCTGGGGCATGGAGGAGGCGTCCTGCTTCATGGAGGTGGGTTGGCCGCCGTCTTGCTCCTTCTCCTTGCCTTGTTTGTCTCCTCCATCAACCTCCGCTCCTTCCCTCTTTATTTCCTTCAGCAGAGGCTTCTTGATTGGACCAGCTCTCTTGTTGGGATTGCTGCCTCCTGTCTGGTTGGAGGGCTTGTGGTCTGATGGAGTACTGGAGGGGTCCTCTCCTCTTCCTCCTCCTGCATTGTTACCCCTCCTGCCATGGGAGGATCCCCCGCCCATGCTGTTGCTTCCAGGCCGTGGGCCCCACTGCGTCTCCGTTTTATGCTCGCGCCCTCCTCTTTGGTTTGGTTTAGAGTGAGGATGCTGCTGAGTCTGATTATGACTGCCGTGCTGAAGAGGGTTTTGGTTGGAATGGGCCAGAAACGTGGGGCCTGGTTTGTCTGGTTTCATGTGACTGTTGCTGCCTCTCTCCCCTACACTAGCCTCACCCTCCCTCAGAGGCGCCGGGTGATGCTGGGCTGCCTTCCCATCCTCTCTGGCTGAGGAGGAGGAGGAAGAGGAGCATGAGGATGACAGGGATGGCTGGTGAAGAGGTGGAGAAGAGTCCGTCTTCTTGGCGGGAGCCTCGCCACCCCTGTCACGACTGTTTTCTGCTTTGTGGGGGTTCAGGGGGAACTGAGGCTGCTGATGGTGGTGGCTGTGGTGGTGGGGAAGATGAGTGCTGCCCTCCACGGTGGGCAGGTCCGCACGGCCGTTACGGTCGTAATGAGAATGTGGGGCTCCCCATATCTGCACCTGCTGAGGTCCTCGAGAAGGGCCGTCTTCTGGATGGGTGAAGCCGTGGGGCTGGTTGCCTCTTTCACTCTGCCTCTGCTGCGGGTGCGGAGGCATCCTCGCACCCTGGTCGGGGAAGTTGCTGTAGTTGCCCCGCCCTCCGATGTAGTGATGAGGGTGGTGTGTGCCTCCCTGGCTGCCAACCTGCACACCAACGGGAGGAGGAGGAGTTTGACTGGAAGTCCCAGAAGATGAGCCGGGCTGCTGAACTGGTACCAGTCCACCGTCGCGCAGGCGGTGTGGAGGAGTGTCACTTCTATGGAGAGAAACACAAGTTAAAACCCTCCAAGTAACTGAAATCAAAGAGGAAGATCATTTTAAGATGCATTCACACCGGTCCGCTTTAATTAAACTCTAGTTTAAAATAAATAAATAAATTAAACTGAAACATTGAGAAACATGAGACATGAATACCTGGGCCCTTTCCCCACATCCTCCTCCTCCAGTGTCTGCTTCTGTCTCAACGGAGATGTCAGGCCGCGGTTGTCCGCTCCTCCAGGGAACACCTCCGGCCCCCAGGCCAGCTTTGGGTCCATGGGGGGGGTCCCACGGTGAGGGTGGCCCGGATGCTGCTGCTGCTGCTGCCTGTCGAAAGGTTCTGAACCAGAGCCGCCTGAATCGGATCGTTCACGACCAATAAGCCCTGCAACAGTGAAATTATTTTTCCCTAAAAATGTAGTTTACAATCAGCATGTTAATTTATAAAAGTTGCTTTCACTGTCACAATTAATTGTGATTAATAGATTTAAATAATCAACTTATTTGGTAATAAAATAATTAACTAGAGATCTGAGGTTCTACACCCTCGGAGCAGTAATTAATGGTGTAAGTTTGGTTTAACCTGGTTCAAATTCTGTAAAAATGCATAAAAAGTTTCTTATGAAGCACTTTTTGCTCTGCAGTTATCATTGTTATGATTTAGATCAAATAATTCATGAAATAAGTTAATTCATCTGCTGAATGTTGGGTATTTTTGTGATCCTGTATCGTCTCACCAGATGGGTGCATGCCAGCTGAATAATATTCCATGGGAGGAGGGCGACCTTGCATCACGCGAGGGTCCATGTAGGGCATCATGATCCAGCGAGGATCAAAATTCATGGGCAGAGGTGGAGGTCGCACCATGCTGCCCGGCTGATAGAGGGGTCCACCCTGCTTTGGCCCAGGGCCCGGCTGGGGGGTGGAGCCTGGGGACGGACCCTGAGGCGCCTGGGGCTGGGGGGACAGCTGACTCTGGGAGGCCTGACTGTGCTGCTGCTGCCACTGCTGCTGCTGCTTCAGAAGCTGCTCCTGCACAAAGAAAAGCAGATTTATTAGACCCTTCTGGGGTCTAATTTAATTGTGAACATCAATTAAAAAAATTTAGCAGAGGCAAGCCCTGACCTGCTGCTGCCTCTGAAAGCGAGGCGGTAGAGACTTCTGGTACTTGGAGTAACCCTGGCCAGGAGGACCACCGGCTTGACGGCCCACTCCTACACCAGAACTCTCCATCTTCACCGGCTCGACGCCTCTTTCACCACCACTTCCTGCACGGACATGAGGACTGCCTGTGGACTCTTCCTTACTCTCCACTGACGGAGGGACATCCAGAGTGGGCTGCTGTGGCTGGGACACAGCTGTCTGGGGACACTGCTGGACATCTGCACACAAGTGGACAACGGTAGTTAAAGCTTCCCTGGATGAACCACACAGGACTTTGCTAATTCAGGGTGACTCTAGAAGTCAAATTTAAGACTTTTTAAAACCTCATGAATGTCATCATGAATAAAACTTAAGACTGAAACAAAACTAGAACTGCAGGGAAAGATTGGGGGAACATGCTGCGCTACAAAATTGCAAATCATATATGGAGCTTCACAGCTTTAACCACATTAAGTGAAGCTTTCTGCACGATGGCAAAGACGAATGTCATCTGGCCAATGAGTCATAAATTGCCCTTAATTCATGACAAACATAAAAAAGCTAATCAGTAGCTAGTTAGCATGAGCACCAACGACAAACAGTTTTCCTGGAACGGTTTCTCCACCATTAGCACACGTAGAAGCACGTACACGAGCTTTACTGACAGTGCTAAGCTCTTCCTCCTGGTTCTAATTGGTTCTTTTGGACCAAGAGCGGTGCATTTCTTCAGATGGAAACAGCAGCTCAGGGAGGAGATCAGTCTTTTCACAGATTATCAGTCTCCTAACATAATGTCACAACATGGCGACAGTTTTAACTGTGTATGTAAAAGACACATATTTTTGGAAGAGTTGCATACTGCAGCTTTAATTTTAGACACACAAAACTTATCACTGAATGGAGACTCTGCCTGTAATGCTGACCTGCAGTGGAGTCGTAGCTGCTGTTGCTGCTGGCTCGCCGGCGGTCGCTCGCTCCAGAGCCGGACCCAGACTGGGCTGCCAGCACCGGAGGCTCTTCGGGGTCCACACAGGGGGAGGCCGGCTGGCTGATATTCGGGGAGGACGCTGAAACCGACGGACTGGGGCTGCCGGCCATACCAGCGATAGAGTTCCCGTCGAGGCTGGGGGTCTTGCTGCTGCCGGCGCCGGCTGCCGGGCCGCTGCCCTGCTGCTGCTGCTGCTTCTCGTCGAGCCTCTTCAGCTTCTCGGCGCAGGCGGCCCGTCGCTCCTCCTCCATCCTGCGTTCCTCCTCCTCGCGTCGGCGACGGGCTCGCTCCACGGCCGCAGAGATCTCAGAAGAGGACTGCTGCCGACGCTGACGCCAGGTCTCGTCTTCGTCGTCTCCCTGGGAGCCGTGGACCAGCAGGCCGGGCTGAGAGGAAGCAACCGGACCCGCTGGTTGGAGCTGGGCAGCGGCGGCGGCGGCAGCGGCGGCTTTTCCTGGGCCAAGGAGCGAACCCTGGCCGTGTGGTCGGTCCTGCAGAGTTGCAAAAAGGTTTTAATGTGCGATGATGAAGAGTTTAGTCCTGAAGATGACTAAGCTGGAATGTGTCGTAAAATGTCCAATGAATGAATCTCAAACAGAGACAAAAGTCAAGAACAAAAGAGCGGATTTAAAACTAAAACAGCTGCATCTCATTAAATTACATCATCCAAGACGTACTGCAGTGATTTAATTCAAAATTTGAAACTCAAGATTCATCACACGCCGATATATTTCAAGCATTTATTTCTGTTAATTTTGAGTGAAAAAACTAAATTCAGTTTCTGTGGTACATAATATGGATAAAAAAGGGACTGTTTTGTTGCAGGATGCAGTGCTTTCTGTGTTCCTGCTACATAAGCTTCAATCGGTCATTGCCAAACAAGCTAGCTTTTCACAGCACTTTATCAAAAGCATCTTCATGGAAAGTTGAGTGGAAGGAAGAACTCAGATGTCCAAATTAAATCTTTTCAGATGAAAGTAAGTTTTGAATTTTGTTTGGAAATCAAGATCCAAATGAGCAAAAATCTTGTGTTGAATATCCACTTTTATTTAATATTTTGCATTTATGGGAAACTGAATTCTGCGTTTTCATTAACACAAAGACTTGAAATAGATCACTGTGTTTTGAATCTCCTTTCTTGGAATTAAATTAGTGAACCTGCTGTGATCTTCTAATTTATTGAGATACATCTGCAAAGATGGCTGAACCATACACTCTGCAGGCGGTGGATGAGTTCATGGCAGGAATGGCTGATCTGTGAGGCCCTGTTCAAACGTCTACCTGTCGATAAAAGGAGTAGGGCCCTGGTCCGAGGAGCGGCCCAGGTGGGGGGGAGGGCTGCTCCCGGGAGCCACCCAATCCAGGCCTGCGCCCCTGTATACAGGCAGACACGGTTAGCCATAAGCCGCACTGACAGCAGCTTGCAAACAGCAGGTCCAATCACAGGCATTAGACTGGGGCCCTGATCGTTAGTTAGCTAGTTTTGATACCGCTGCAACAATTTTTAGAGGAGGCGGTTTCTTTCCAAGAGCAAAAAATATGATCACAATGTAACAAAATTATAATGAGACATTTTCCCATGTTAGAGATTAAATAATCGTCCAGTGGAACTGGAACTTTTTTCAACAATATGAAGGGATTATTCACTGAAACATGGTCCTGTTTCTTACTGAAAAGTTACTTATATGTTAGTTTTGTCTCATTTCAAATGTACTGGAAACTAAACCAAGAGTATTTGGTAAGATTGTGTGTTTTGTTGTTTTTACAGTTTTAGCAGCGCCTTTCAGGGTAACTGGTTGCTGCGGTCTGACTTCCCACCTGATAGCTGGAAGTCGCCCCCTGGCTTCCCCAGCTGCTGCTTCCCTCCTCGGCCCATCCTGGCTTGCTAGAGGGGGGCTGTGGGACGCTGTCAGTGTTCGAGGGAGGCGTGTGGCGACTTTCCCCGCCGCTGTCCGAGGCTCGGGAGTGAGAGTTTGCAGTGGGCGCGTCCTGGGACCTCTGCTGCTCACTGAGGAGGAAAGTCAAACATACAAACTAAACCACAGTAAAAACTTGTGTGCTGTGGTTCCACTCAGTGTTTTAACTCTGCGCATCAAACCTCGTGAACAAATAGACCTACTTGTTCACGTACCGCGAGTCATTCTTGCTCTCCTTTTTGTCTTCGTCTCCCTCTTCATCGGCTTCATCGTCACTGAATTTCAGCTTGGCGGAGTAATCAATCTCCTCATTCGCCCCTGTTCAGACAGAAAGCAGCTTCAGCGTCGTTTCTGGACGCAGCGTTCACTCAGCGTTCATCACTCAGATCCATTTGATTCCCTGCCTCTCTTTTTACCCCGAGTGTTTTCAGTCACATGAACCACTCTGCTTTGATAAGCAAGAAATCTGATCTTCACAAAAGCATCAAACTCATTCACTATCACTATCCCATCGGCTCCTTAATTATTTACTGGCATAAATAAAGATGTTTTCCACTGTGATGCTTTAGAAGGGAATTTAATGGGACTGGAAAGTAAAACGAAACAGAGCTGCTCTACGTCGTCATGGCGTCTTGGAGAACTATTCACATTCCTTGAAACTTTTCCACATTTTTACGCGAAACTTCACTAGGTTCTGTATATATATCCAAAGTGGAAGGAAAATTATGGATTTTTTTCTAAATGTTTCACAACTAAAAATCTGAGAAGTGTGGCATGTATTTTGCTGCAACGTTTCCAGTATGTATCTACTAGCCTTCAAATCTGGAGACTGAAAATGTAACATTTATTTTTAAAACATCTCAAGTTGAATTCCTTGGTCTTGACGAAGCTGTTTATTCACTCACTGGATTTATACTGAGATTAAATTACACACAACTGAAAGTAAACACATTTCTACAACCTATAATAAAACTAGTAAAATGTAGCCGTGATGCATTTCAATTCATTAAATTTCACTGATACTTGTTTCTTAAACATTTATAAGAAAAAAGCACTAATTCTAGTGAAAATATAAAAACCTCGGCACCATTTCATCCCGACATTTATTCGATTTGTTTAAGAGCTGCAACAGAACCTCTTTTTCCGTACCTGCCCAGCCATCGTCTCCGTCGTGATCCAGCTCATCCAGCTCCTTCAGGTCGTCCTGCTTCAAGATGGAGGGACGTTTCACCACCTCCCCTGAATCCCGAGGGCCGCCCTGGGCCCTGCTGTCAGGCCCCTGTCCACGAGAGAACCTGGTAGACGAAAGAGAGGAAAAAAATCGATTCAAACGCTGGAAAAACTGATTCCAACAGGTTAAACAGAAAGTATTTGGATACACACCTTGGAGGCGGCCCCTCCCCAGGTGGCGGGTACCTGTAGGGCCCTTGAGGGCCATAGGGTCCCGGGAACGGGAGATAGGGGGGATACATCTACAAACAAGCAAACATTAAAACCCTGCTTAGACTCTTTTTTTTTTTTTTAGATATATAAGACGGCAGTAGTAAAATAGAAAACGTACGAAAGGTGGCATGATCCCTCGATATGGAGGAAACCCGGGCCCCACGGGGGGCTGGGGCAGGGGCAAGGCGGGGCTGCCTGCAGGGGGATTCCTAGGTGGCCCTTGGATCTGGGGGTTTGGATGGGGGACCCCAGCTGCCCCATCCATCACCAGCGTTCCACCTGTGCCCCCCTCTGCTGCCCCCTCCCCAGGCAGGGTGGGCGCCAACGCTCGGCCCCCACCGTCCCGCCAACTTGTAACGTCTGGCAACAACGACAAAAAACAGAACCACACAGCGTCGGTTAGACGTGGGAGAACACCGGCATGGTGACAGGATTGAAGCGGGCGTTGCGGTGAGCGCTCACTCTGGGGGCGGAGGCTTGGTCCGGGCCCATACCACTGATCTGCAGTGGCCGGTTCTCTGCCAGCTTTGTCCTGGTCGCCAGCCGACTGCAGGGTGGGAAATTCCTCGCGAGAGAACGGCGACGGTAGGTTTGATCCCTTTCCACCTGCAAACCGGGTGAGGAAGAACTATTAGACCTGTCACCACTGGACCTTATGTTGCTCCAGAAGTTATTGTGATAATCGATAATATAGTTTTCAGACTATTTTCAACTATCATAACAGTAATCTCATAAATATATAATAACACATAGTAAAAGATCAATAAACTCTAAATTCTAACTAACAACTGGAAGACATTTTAAATATCCAAAATAAATCAACAAAACACGTCAAATGAAACGTGAAGCCTCTGAAAACATAGCGGCTAGTTGAGCTCAAAGCACCAGACTGGAGACTTTTATCATCCAGTTTTTGGTAGAGAGAATGAAAAAAAGAAAACTGATAATCACACAAATGGAAATAATTCAGTTTGTTTTAATCTATCATGTGATCAATTGATTTATGGCTTATTGTGACAGACCTAAGGACACTTGATGGCAACACAGAGAACGTGGAGGAAACAGGAAGTGGTTAAATCTGGACTCACCATCCCCTTGTGTTCCATGTGTAACGCTGGCCTGTGCCCACGACCTTGCCCCTACGGCCTGTGTTGAAGGTGGGGCCAGAGCCTGAGGAGAACACAAACACACCAACATCAGACTTGCGTGTTTTTCTTTTATATTTGCAGCAGGATGTGCATCTGACCTCTGAAATTGGTGGGGTTCTCGGGCGGGTCGGTGCAGCTATCTGTGAAGCCACAGGCTGCTGCGATTCCGGCTGCGGTGCTGACAATGCATCGGTACTGTCGACAAAACACAAAACGAGTCACATCTGAGCCTAACGAGCCCCAGACAACCAACAAGTTTTGTTAGAGAAAACATGGAAAAGTAGGAAATCTTACACACATTGTATCACTGAATCCAAACTCACTGAAGGGACAGTAAGGCGGCGGTGGAGAACATTTTGGATACAGAGTCTCAAATTCTCAGTTTTACTCATTGGAGACTTTGTTAAATCATTTACCTCTTTGGGTCTGCTGGTTCCTGTTTGCTTGCCCATCCTGTGCCGTCTTTGGGAACGAGCGAGACGTTGGGGTCGTTGCCTTTGTTCTCCGCCTTCAGACTGGGCAGGTTGGCAGGTGGTGGCATGCGCCGCGCGGAGGCAACTTTACCAAGAGACTGCAGGCCATGGCGGGGGGGAACTGGCAAGGGGACAGAGGGCTGTGAGCACAGGCGGACCATTGAAACGTGACGCCTGCCGTATCTACTCAGCGTACGGACTGGCAAATAATGGGCAAATGACAGGGATCAAGTTTGCTGCCAGCTCTGATGAATATGCAACTCAGGCGAGGAAGAACTAAGGTTACAGGCTGGGTGGGATGCAGAGTAACAATTCTTAGACATGAGTTTCTAAATTCAGACAACGACACACGAGCGATGTGTGTTCCTGGAAGACCAATGGGGAGAACCTGAATAAAATATTACGTGGGACATGAGGACAAGTTACCTTTGCATCAATCTATGCTTGTTATAATTTACAACACAACCTGTCAGTATTTTGTCATGGAGTTTTCTGGCCAATCGCAGATTACCAATCTGTAAAAAGCCTGAACTTCCGATTCAAATTTTGACTGAAGTTTTTTTTTTTTTTGTCTGAAATGTCGCAACAGTGAGGTGAATATTGTTAACTGCAAACATTCAGATCTGACCTGTCAGTCAAACCTCTCTCTCTCTCCGTTCAGGAGAAGAGGACAGTGGTCGATTTTTAAACCTTGGCTGAGGTAGATAAGATCAGTTTCACACCTAAGTATCAGCCAATCATCAGCCTCCCAAAATTAAGGAAATCAGAAGGTCGATAAATCAGTGCACCCCGAGTATAACTATTGCTGCAAAACAAAGACAGTAAGTTCAAAGATGGGTAAAAGATCAATGAGAGGCTGAACAAAGTTATGCATCAAGGTTGCAGCAGAAATCAAGACAGACCTGAACCATGAATGAGCAGGTCGTCTGTAGAGAACTAAAAATAGATCCTTCAGAAAAGATTTCTCTTTGATCTGTAAACAATGCGACACAAAGCAAATACTCACCAACAGGCTTTTGTGTTTCAAGGCTCTTTCCTTTGTATGTATCAAACAAGTTGAGAGACGCATACTTGGTTTTGCCTTCCTTCCCCTTTGCAGTTTGCCCAGAGCGCTCTGACATTGCGCTGTCCGCTCATTGAGTATGGTGAGCCCTGAGACTGGGGGGACAAGGAGGGAGAGACGGTGAGAGACCCGACACCACGGATGCTCAGGAAACGGAGAGAGAAAGTCGAAAATGACAGGAATCATCTGAAAAGTCAGAGCATAAAATATGATTGTTTGTTTGAGGTTTGCTGGCTTTATAAATGCCTCACTAAAGAAAGACTTTCATCTCTGTGCTTTTTATCTGCACATGTAAAAATACCAGACTCCAATACTTTTCAAAGTCATTTAAATTTTGCATAATAGTAACAGTCTAATCATTGAAATGGAACAATGTGCTTTACAGTTTAAACCAGATGACTATTTTGGCAAAAATAAACTACAAAGAGAATAGCAAAGGATTAACTTTTCTGTAACATTTCTTATTTCGTTATTGTTTTTAAATAATACTTGACAATAAATCACACTTCATCTTTACAAATGAAAATATTTATATTATCTTAACAACAAATAACCATATTCAATACCTGATGTGACAGTATTTTTAGGTAAAAACCAGAAACTACAAAGACTAATAAACTAAATTATATAAAGATACACCTATTTAACCATAATCTAAGGTGGAAAATATCATTTTTGTACAAATAAATGTATTTATTCACAGTTGTATTCTATAGATTTGTTCCAATGATTTTCTTTTTGGAAAATTAAAACACTTCAAGCAGGTATTAAACAGGGAAGGGCGATATGCACCTAACATTTTAATCACAATATTTTGTGTTATTTATTGTGATAATGATGAAAGTAATGATAAAAAAAATACATATTTAAAACTTATCTGCAGTGTTTTTAAGTATCTGTGTGATTGTGACTGTTTCACAACAATAAAAACATTTTTAAAAACACTTACTTCTTCAGGGCATCATAAAGAAGTGTGACTTTTATCACACAATATCTGCATTTAATCCTATTTAATCCACATTTTCATTAAAGTAATTTCCTACATAAATTTTTTGGGGGAAATTAAATAATACAATTATGTAAGAAATGAATGCTGTAGATTATTTGAAATCTCCAGTGTATGATTCCTGAGCATCAGTCTTAATTACTAACATTGAGCTGGATTTCTCTCAGAAAACAATATTTTAAAACATGTTAAAAAGGCAGATATTACTGCATCATTGTCAATATTTCAATTTTAAGCCTGATAAACAGGGAGAGCTCGTCAGATCTGCAGCAAATAGTGCTGGTCGAGTTGGCGAAGCCGTTAGCAATGGCTTTTTCCCCCCCTTTTTTTTTTAATAAATATATCTGCAGTCACAATTAAACTAAACTGCACGACCCTTTGAGCACAGCACAAATATTTCACATCATCATCATCATAACGGCACTAATTGCCTGCGGGTCGGTTTCAGTATTGTGGTAGAACGGGCTTAATGCAGCGCCTGTTCATTATTGGTAACAGTCTGAAGAGACCGAAACGCAGGACCCAGGTTACTATGGCAACTCGTTGCAAGTTATTTCCTCCCCTTGCCTGGAGACGGGTTCATGGCGGCCAGCGAGTCTTCAGATTAAACTCCGTTTGATGAGCATCATCAATAAAAAACACCCAGCGTGGACATCTGTCCACTCTGGCAGGATTCAGCTGCTGCTCTAACCTCGTCCAACTGCTTTAAACATCGATGCTGAACAGCGTCCATTACGCTCTAATTGAGTCTTCATCACTTATTCTGAAAAGTGTAAAACAATTCTAACCTGTAGTAATTGCCCATGATGAGAACTAAAACTTTAAAGCCAAAATAAGACAAAAGTAGGAGACATAATATATTTATTATAATGAATAACATGAGTAATAAAAACTCAAACAAAACAGAAAGCTCTTCCAATCTAAAATACGGCTTCAGAAACACCAAATAGGCATTACGTAAAACAACTTAAGTAAAGAAAGATTAAAAGGTTTATTACAAAAATAAATCATGTGATGTACAATTATCTTCAGAAATATTCCTACCTCTGACAAAGATTGTTTTTTTAACCCTACTAGTTTATTTCATTAAAATTAGAAGATTAATTTTAATGTACACAGAGTACCAATTAAAAAAAACACAACGCAGCATATTGAAAACAATCAGTGGAAGACACTTTGTTGGCATTACAAATCAATCAAGCTTTCAGCATATTTTAAGATTACTGTCAGCCAGAAAAAGAAAAAAAAAACACTGGCAAAATTAAACTAGTAAGAGTGAAACTTTTCCCAATGCTGGGACAAATTCAAGAGTTTTCAGCATATACAAAGTTATGCTACTGAGTGGAGTTTGAGATGATGGTCAGAGGTAAACTGGACCACAAGTCTATCACTAACCGTCCCAGCATGGTACTCAACATAAGCTGGGTAAAGAATAAAAAGAAAAAGGTTTTCAAATCAAACAAAAAAAAAAGCAAACAAACATTTGAATCTTCAAGAATTACATTAGTTATTTTAATTCCAATGGTTTCTACCCAAAGGCACAACTCTAACTATCAAAGTGCCATCGAACCTGGAACCATCGATTACGCCAGGTAAGCAAAAATAACTAGGAGTTTTCTTTATGCAGACACATTCATTCAGCTGCTATAGATCTCCCTTCACAAAGTTCATATTTTACATAACATACCTGCACTCTGCAACCAAACTATAGCTCAGGTGCCAGAGTATGTGATTTCACCAGAAGTGAACTCAGACTAATGGTTTGTATAATTGTTACAAAGTAATGTGGCATAAGTTACAATCCCCTCCTAATATGTGAAATAGTTAACTCAAACAGCAGCGATTGCATTTTTTCAGTATGCCAAACAAAATGTGTTTTCAGTACATCAAGGAGCAATTTATTTGTTTTTACTAGTTTAATATAATGACTAACAGCAAAGCAATATATGGAATAAAATCATGACTAATAAGAGCATGTGGAGCACACTGATGTGATAACGTGCTACATGTATTAGTTAACTTACTTAATCTCCATCCTTTTATGAAGCTAAAAGATTAAATAACACTGATGAGTCAGAGGAAGCAAGTAGAAAAGAAATACACTGATTCTTTTCAGTATACAATATTATGACCGCTCCATTTTGGCTGACCACCTACATATTAATTCTTCGTAAATATGAATGCATAATGTCAATGGAATAAGACAGTCATGATATTGTTGTACATGGAAAGAGTTTAAATCCCATTTTCTCAGCCTCTCTCCTCCAAGATCATAATTATGCCCACTGTTTCTGGTCACAAAGAACCTACACAA
This sequence comes from Poeciliopsis prolifica, assembly GCF_027474105.1. Classification (NCBI taxonomy): domain Eukaryota; kingdom Metazoa; phylum Chordata; class Actinopteri; order Cyprinodontiformes; family Poeciliidae; genus Poeciliopsis; species Poeciliopsis prolifica. The sequence continues at coordinate 632,569 of NW_026562480.1, read as the reverse complement.
GGTAAAACCACAGAAGACACCGAAGGCTCATCCACAATACAACATCCAATTGTGATACTGCCCACACTGAACTCACAATGACTGAATATATTGTGTTGCTCTTTTCACCGTCTAATAACTCCACACCGTCCACCTCAACCTGAGACCAGGAGCCTCAGACAGGAAGCAAACGACCCAGAGCTGCCCTGACCCATCAATTAAAACTCGCTTTTTAAGGCCTATAACCAATAAGGAGTATTTTGTGTAATTTTAATTTTAACTCAACAGCTGAATGCACCAAACATTGATTATAAAGTAGGGTTTCCCCCAGAAAACTTGCTAAGCCTGGTGGTCAGTCATTCATTCAGTTGACCAATGTGTTTTTGAGTTACAAAATGTTTAAAGTTGACAGGATTTTTTTAAAATATCAATTGATAATTATGTGTAATTGGAAGACTAATATTTGAACACCAACTAAAAAGTCTTAAAAAATGCAAACATAAAAAAACAACAACTAATGCTTAGCTCGGTAGGGGCACAAATAATGCCTGGTTGCCCGCCAGGCTTTATTTGTTTCTGGAAAGAAAAACATTTACGTTACAGTCTATGATAAAAAAAAAAAGGTAAGTAGTTTTGAACCCAAAGCAAAATAAAACATTATTTTTAATGTTTCATTTTAATTTATTCATCAAATATATCCCTAACCTTTGTTTGATTTTCCAAACACAGAATATTATTTCTCTCAATGTGCTAAAATTTCAATGGTGCCTTTAACAATCAAGCATAAAGAAATCAGAGCTGATCAAATGAAAACTGAATATCTGATTTCATAGGTGCATTACTATATGTCTAATACAAATCAAACAAATATGTGTTCACATCCAAACTAATGGTTTTACATGGGGATCATAGAACAGCAGCACTCCAGCGTGCCTCAATAGCCAGATGAGATTAGAAAATTAGGTCGTGGGATGGCTGGTGAACTACGTGTTGTACGGGGATTAACAGGGGACCAAACGTACAAAGAGGGCCTGCTAAGCTCCAGTCAACCATGGCTGGCAAAGATCTTTGAGGAAAGAGAGAAAAATCAGTCCACAGCTACAAAACGTCCACCTGCAGCCCTGCACTGAAGTATGATGGTGGAAAAACAAATGTATTTTGTAGCTAATTATGGTTAGCTGCCTTTACACACAGGCCCTCTCTGTTCTCTTTGGGGAGGAGGGGAGCTGCGTTGTTTCGTAACACACTTTCAACACCTACAGCACCTCTGAGACGTCCACTACCCCCCCAAAACGACCCGCTCGATTCCAGCACACGCTCACGTTACACCCGGACGCGTCCGCGACGCTCATTCACAGATGGCAACAGAGATGAAGCAGAACAAACGATTTTATTAGCGGACAAAACAAAATGGCGGAGGAGAACGGCCTACAGCCGTTAACGTAGGACGGTTGAAAACTACCACTATAAACGCAACTCACCAGCTGAAATCATTAAAAACACAAGCAACGTATGGATATAAATCTGCTTATTTTAGAAATAAGTGATAAAACACATTGATTCAAGTGATGGCAGTGTATGCTAAAGCAGCAGGGTAGGCTAGCCAAAGCTACGAGTAGCGTCAAACCAAGCTATCGTTTATCCGGTAACATCTGCTGCGTAGTTTTTGATCCGTAACACACAATCACACCAGAAACAACTTAAACATCTCACATGTAGCATAAAACAAGCAAAACATTCCCCCAGTCGAACAGCCAACGCGTTCATTTCAAATCAAACTCCCAACCTATGCTACATGACCGTTGGCTAACAACAACAATAAAAACACAAAAATATCACTGCTTCTGTACAAAACGTCGCTTTATCTAACCATCAGGAGTAACAAGGACATACTCTGGTTCAGTTTAATGTAACTGAAGAGTTAATAGCGTGTTGGAAACGTCCATCCACTGACCTGGTCCTGTCCCGACTTGTCTCGAGGTTGTATCGCAGAATAAGCTTAGCTTCGCTGCTACGGTCTGGCTTTCTAACCTCCTGCAAAGACACGCAGAGACACACGGAAAGAAAACGTCTTTGCAACAACTGCCTCCAACTTTGATTAGATCAACACTGTTCAAGATAGAAGGAGGTGTTCGGCTTACTTTCTTGTTCCTTTTCCCCCCCTAAAAAAATAAACGAAAACGGGAAAAGAAAATAGTTGATTCTGGACTCAATCCGTCACCTAAAGAGCCGTCAACGGCTACTGGGTGAATTCCGTGCGATGGGAGCCGTTTGGGACCTCAACAGAAACGACAAATGGGACCATTATTAATATTGTTTGAAAATCAAAAAATGAGGGGGAAAAGCACTTCATTCAAGTAGAGTATATATATTTAGAAACAATACAAAAAACTGTTATTTATCCCTTCTTGTTGTTTGATACCATCAGGTGTTGTGGACTTTAAAATGAGATCAGTTCATTTGATCAATGTGGGTTATAGATTTTAAAAATGGAAAATATTCCAAGTACGATAAAAGAATAAATAACTAAAATAAAAAAAATGCACGTTTTTCCATAGGGGGTGCTATTGCATGTAGGGCGACAGTGTTATCAGGCAGTTCCCAAAGCATCTGACAGCCAAACTTGGGATTTAAGGGCATCAAGGATGCTCCATACACACACTGTTTATCATTACAAGAACTTGATATGTCAAAGAAAAAAATGTAGGAAATTTGAAGATCATCTATAAGTTTATTGTTTTGCAAATTCAACTGAAAAACACTGATTTAATACACTGAATTTATTATTTTGTTTTGATGAAATGAAATGACACAAAAAAAACTCCATGTTCCAATTCTCTGAAAATTAACAACCTACATGAGACCAAATACAAATCATAATAATAAAAAATAGATATTTTGAAATGTTGGCCCACTTAAAATGGAATAGAATAAAATAAAAATAACTTTATTGTCACTTAGTGGGGAAATGTTACAGAGTAAGAAAAGAATGTAATAAAAAAATGCCATTATTTAAAAAAACACACTAATTCAAAGAAATGTGCATCTGAGCTGAATAATTAAAAGAAAATGTTTGTATCTGTGAACAAAAATAGGCTATTTACAGGGATGTAAACATTTATTAACTTTACTAAAAGTGAATAAACAGCTGGAGGAGATCTGTTTGTGACAGGAAGCCCAGGTTGCTGTAAAATCGGCTTTCAGCTTATCTTCCTCTCAAATTACTCCATAAACTCTCCATAAAGTTTAAATTAGACCAGTTCTATCGCAGTAATCTCCTAGTTGTTAAAGTATTACTATGGTTGGACTGTGTGGGCAGGTGCAAAATCCTAAACCAGCTTCCCTTTAAAGCTTGTCAGCAAAAGAAAATTTTAAATTTCCTAGTTTATGACTGCAATTGCTTTTGATTTAACAAAACTCAGTGGACCAACAGCAGACAATAACATGATAACTCCCCAAAGCCTGAATCTGGACCTTAATTAACTTGTATTTTGTATTTCTGCAGCCTCTCGATATTCAAACTGAATGAAAATTTACTTTAATCTGAAAAGTAATTTGGACAGAAGAGCAAAATTATGGTCTTTTTTTCTCATTACTTCTGGTACAAAACCACAACTAATGCTTCGAATGTTATATGTCTTTCTCACTCTGTATAAAATATGTTTTGGACTGTACTTATACTAGGAGTTTACAACTTTTATAATCTAAAGGGTCAATTTTTAGGTGAGTTTAACAAACAAAAACCACTAATGTGAAATAACCGCTGAAAAAAGGCAAGTTGTACTTTTTGATGAATATCTAGTAAAGAAAGATGATTGTAACTTTTGAAGAACAATAATTTTGTTAGATGTTTTTTTGTTTTAAAATGAAAAACAAAAGTATAGCATAAAAAGAATAAAAAAATAGTTTTGGACATAATGACAAGAAAGATACAGTTCTGTAAAAACTGCAGTGAACCCCATTAAAACCTCCTGGTTATTCCACTAAATATTGATTTCTGAACTTTTCCTGGGTTAAAACATTAGTATTGTTGTTCCTAAATGAATATGAACTTGTATTCTTTGCAGTATTTGAGGTCTGGAAGCACTGCATCTTTTTTATTTGACCATTTCTCATTTTCTGTAAATAAACAGTAAATATTTGCTTGGAATTTCAGAGACATGTTGTCAGTAGTTCATAGAATAAAGGAACAAACATACACCTATAGAGTAAAATCAGATAAACTGATCATTTTGCAGCGGCCTCTTATTTTTTTTCCAGAGCTGTAGATCTAAAAAAAAAAAAAATTATGTCTATTATCATAACTACTCCTTCAATGAAGTGCTACAACTCATATTTGTTATATTCAAAACATTTTAATCATTTCAGCAGAAGTTATTACCCCTGACTTACACGATTTCTAATAATCAAGCAATGCTTAACAATTATCCATGGCAATAATTACATTTTCTCCAGTAGCTATTTGCTGTAGAAAATCTAAATGTTGGAGACAAAATTATCTTCTTACACAAATTATTGATTTCATAATATTACATAACTTGCAATCCTACTTCTCATAGGATGTGTTTATTTCAACAGTAATAGAAATCAGGACCAGACTCAAGTCTGCAGGTTGAATAACTTCTGTAATTAAATATAACACATAATCAGCAAACTGATTTCATTATTTGAACAGCCTTCCCTCAAAACAATAACATGTTGTATTTAGGAAGTTTTAAGGTCAAGGTTCAAAAAGCAACAGTCTCCTAACAGCACAGAGTGATGGATTTAAAGTGTCTTGTGATGAAAAACATAAAGAAATAAACCACCTCTGAGAATTAATTTGTTTTGACAGAAACTAATGTTTTTTGTCATTTGACCAGATTTTAGAAAAATCTTATTGAAGTCAAAGTATTTTATGATAATTAGGTCATATTCACTAATCTATTTCACACACAAATACAACAAAAAACATCATTGTAACTGTTTTTAAATCACTCAAAGTCAACAAGAGGTATTACAAAAATATACAAGTGCATAATCCTCTAAGACTATTTATATCACTTTATATAATTACATAAAACAAAAAAATAAAGTCATGCATGAAGTTAAGGAGGGAAGAAAATACGTAATTTCTGAACTCAAATGAGTCATAAAGAAAGTAATTACCTCACAGGTTAGCTCCACCAGTTATCTGACCGTTACGTTAAATGAAATCCCAAAATAAAAGGCTTATTTTTGTTTCATGTTAAAAACAAGATTTCACAGGAGTGGCTGGAAACTGTGGAAAGATTAAACAGTGGAGTGGGATCTAATTTCACAGTTATTCTCTGTGCTTTTTCCTAACATGTGAAATTCAAACCCATAGCAGTCAAAATCACTGGAAAATATATAAAGTCCTCTAGTTTACAGCACATAAACGTCATAAAAACCTGAATTTACATAGCAGAGAATCCAGTCATGTTATAAAAAGGTTGTTTTTTACTCTGAATGTCAGATTTCTGCAGAAGACTCTGGATTTTTGCATATTTTACATTAGTTCCCACATATTTGCTCATTCTGCTGACATGGAACCTCTTTCTTTGTATCAAACCTCCCAAGCTGTCAAAGATAGTACCTTTAGATCAGGGGTGACAATACCCATTTTGGGCCAAATCAAGATCATAAGCGCGCTTAGAGGGCCGTTTGTTCCAGAATGTATTGATAAAACTCGTTAAACTGCTAAAAATATTAATACATTCTTAAAATTAAGCAATATTGAATATATTTTCAGTCCCTCCAGAATTTTGGAATTGTTTGTGTAATTTTTTTTTGCAAAAAGCAAAATGTTATGGTGCTAAATTTGGAATATCACATTCCTCGCTGTATAGATCATGGACTATAACCTGAGATCAATTAAAGCTGAGGCAGCTGTTTAGTACAAGTAAGAAAGTTTTTCACAATTTCTGAGAAAAATCAGCAATAAACTCCCAATTATGTATAAGCGCATAAAGTGTGGGTATTTGCTAATTTTGTGTGATAATTCACAAGAAACCAGAAGGACTGATTGATATAATTTGTAGTAAACAGATAAAAACTGCATTGATTTGATTGAAAACACAATATTTAAGTAGATTATACGTTTAGTCTGGAACCGTGAGGGACATAAAAAAGCTGCTTTGGGCCGGATTTGTCTTCTCCAAGGAGCTGGCCGGTTTCGGCAAACTGCAACTCCCATGTAAAATCTTTCCATGAAGTGGAAGGAAAGATAACATTTTTCCATGCATCTTTAAACATTTAAAAATAAACCACATATTTGTTGTGGTACAAAAAAGCATAAATCCCTACAAAAACACAAAGTCTTAACAAATATTTTTGGTCTATTTTCTACTGCAAATACCCTTGTACACTTGAAATAAAACAAAACTAACTAATAAGTAACTTTTCAACAAGTTATAGAAGCTTGTTTTAATTAAATAATTCCTTAATATTGATTACAAAAATAATTCTACTTCCATTGGCAAATTATTTCAATTATAGCAAGACATTTTTTGCATGTTATAAATGAAATAATCTGTCGGTGGAACTTGCAGTTTTAATCAAAATTAAGAAATTATTCACTTCAACAAACTCCTATTTCTTGCTGAAAAGTTACTTGTAAGTTACTTTTGCCTTATTTCAAGTGTGCTAAGATACTTGCAGTAGAAACTGGACCAAAAATACTTGATAAGCCTTCGTGTTTTTACAGTGCTGAATCATTTTTTTATTTGTATTCCCCAAGAATCTCCTGTTTAGCCAGGCATTGTCCATTAAGATACAAATTGAAGCTCATCAATTATTTGGCAAAACAAGATTTTTTATAAAAATAATAAAGTAGGAAAAACAGATCAAGAAGCTGGAAATTCACAGTGCAGGGTCTCCTTTTTCCAACATCCATTTTTTAAGTGTGTTTATAAAGTCTCTTGTTCTCTTCCTGAGAAAGTTTTTGTACTATCTTCTTGCATCCTTTATCCCTTTCAGGTTTACATCTGAAAACAAAACAGAATTAAATAGAAAGTCAAAGGAAAGTGAAAATATTTCCATCGATTGCTGCTGTTGTTGTTTCTTCTTACCTCCAGCCCGCTCGTCCTACCGGCCGCCGTACAGGTGTATCTTCACAAACGAGATGGTCTCAATGATATCCTTGTGGCCCTTCTCATAAATGACGAAGATGTATTTCTGGTCTTCTACAGAGTCACCGTTCAGAGATGTAATGCAGGAGTAGCCGCTCGGCCCCGGCCAGATCTGGACGGCTTTGTTCTCCCAGGTTTTTCCGTTCGTTAGCGACCATCTTAGCGTCAGGTTTACTCCTGGGGAGAGTTCAGTAAGGTTACGCTCACAATGCGGTAAATTTAAGTAAATTGCTTCATAGAATTTGATTATATTAGATAGACAGACAGACAGACACAGACAGACAGACAGACAGACAGACAGACAGATAGATAGATAGATAGATAGATAGATAGATAGATAGATAGATAGATAGATAGATAGATAGATAGAATTGAATCTTTACTCTGCACCAGTAGGTGGCGATAATGCGTCTTTTGTCAACCACTAATGACAAGAAGAAGAGCTCCATGTTTGCGGAAGTAAACTTAGATGCTAACGGAGGAGCGTATCGATTTTAAAGTTGTTGTCCGAACGGAGCCAGAATATTAACAACTTAATCCTCATTATTGTCCGCCATCGTTGTTTTCTTTCCTACTTGCGTGTTTCAAGACGCACAATCGTGACGTTTGTCGAGTATTAGTGACGTTGCGTTCGGCTGAACGCGACCTGGCCGTTAGGTTTCAAGTCACATTTGAAAAGGTCAGATACTGGGTCAAAATAATCCGATCTGTTTTGTTGAAACTGTCACCAGACACTGATAATATATCTGATTGTTAAGACTGATCCGATACGGGTCGCGTTAAGGCGAAAAAAAAAATCGGGATTGGGTCATTTCCGGCTGCAGTATGAACGTAGCTTAAGCTAGCTAACTTTATCTCTTCTGATTTTACCAACAGAAGCGAATATTTGTAAAGTTTTTTACTCATTTTGTCGCTGGACGGGTTGGTGAAGTAGATCACTCCGTCTTTCTGCAGAGCTCCAGCCGCGACTGCGGGATCAATCAACGCGGTGTCGAAGAAGACCTCTTCCACAGGGAGAGTCAGGCCTCCGTCCAAACTGCGCACCACGATGCGGCAGCGGCAGTGGTAGTTGTTCTGGTTCCGGACGTTGATCATGATGCTGCCGTCCATCAACTCAACCGGCTGCAGGGAGGCAGAAACAGACGGACAGGGTTCGAAAGAAAGGAGGTGCGTTAGGAAAAGTGATTTGTTTTCCAGAGCATGAAAAATGCTCAAAATCTTCATGGAAATACAGAATATTAATTTGTTTATAGAATAACAAATGGAGACCATCAACAGAGGGTTGAAACCTTGCAGTTGAGGCAATCAAATATTAAGTAAAGCATCATTTATTACAAATAAATATCTAAATATTGTTTGTAAAAGCAAAGTGAATGTGGTCAAAAAGTCTCCAGTAAGGGATAATATTATCCAACACCTACTTTAGTCAGATCTCAAACTTCCTGAGGCTTTTTCCTCAAAAGACAGACTTGAGCACAACCGCTCTTTAACTAGGACAAATGCAGCAAAAGTTTTTGAATTAAGTTCTCATTGTTGCATTGTAAAAACATTTTCTAAACAGCAAAATAAAAAAAACATTCAATTTTAAAAGTTGGGACTTTTTACTTTTATTAAGGCAAACACTTAAGAAACTATGTTGGAACTACAGTAATTCTTTTTTTAAATTGTAATATTGCATGTTTTGATTATTTATTTTCATTTTTAACTCTAGAAAGGAATGATCCAGATTTTGTGCTGGGGGAAACAAATCAACCACTAGGGGTGCTAGATCTCAGATTCAGTTTAACATCAGCAGTTTTTCAGTGACATAACTTTATCTGATATTCCATCCATTTAAATGTACACAAAAACCAAAAACCAAAGAAATTTGGAACTACATACCATACTGCTGAGATACTTGGAGTTTTCTTAATCATAGTTGGAGAAAACAGCATCTTTGTGCTACAAAAAGTACAGCAATAAATACAACAAATATTTACTGGACAGAAACTTACCTGGCACTCATCAGGGTTGAAGTCCTGAGCTTTCTTCGGTTGGTTGTAAGGGATGCTCTTGAGGGCTGCTCCGTTGCGCCACGTCTCTCCATGATCGTCGCTCAGGATGCAAAACACTCCATCCCCCTCAATCGTCCCGTGGCCACACACCACCAACCGCCCCTTTGCAGGATCAAGGCGCTTCTGTAGCGTAAAAGGACACAAAGGGTGCAGAAATTAACAGCTCTTATTGTTGTAGAATGAATGTATCACACAGTTTTTGTCTGAAAAGGGCAGCTAATATCGCTGCAAACTCCACACATCTTGGGCACAAACTGCCAGATAGCTGTTTAGGGCTGCAACATATGATTATTTTTGTAACTTGATTGTTCTGACAATTAATCTAGTAATCGAAAAGAAAAGATGTTATTTAAGATACAATATTGAAAATGCATAATAAAATACAAATAATTCAATTCTGTTTTTAAGTAAGAAAGAAAATACATTATAGCCAAAAAGGCAATAACATAGCATTTCTTTAACTTATGGCTGATAATATGTAGCAAAGGATGCATAATAAAAACAACATAAATATAGATGAGATGCAAAAGCAAGAGAGATTGATTTGGACAACTTCTGTTGGTTTTGCTCTCACTCGCAATAATGTGAGAGAGATGTCTGAATGAGGAACCGCATCAAATTAAATGAAAATGAAAATAAATAAATGTACCTTAAAGGGTGTCAGACTTTCTGTTTTATACTAAATTATAAGATTTCAAGGTCTGTTTTGTAGGGAAAGAGGCAAAGGAGAGAACAAACTCATGAATTATTTTGTTTACAGGTTATAGCAACACAGTGGGTGATAATCCAATGTGCAATGTAAACAGCACTTTCAAAGTCCATCCTTCCTATTTGGACTTTGGACCAGGAATAAAATGTCCTCAAAATACCCAGCTACAGCAACTTCCACAATCACATCCTTCCCTTCGGAGGAGGTCTGAAAAACACATAAAAATAAAGCTATCTTCCTTTGCAACACCATAATTTTACTAGAAATGTAGAACAATTCAAAAACTAAGTAACATAACGGCTATTGTGTCGGATAAAGACGTGCATTGCAAATCATGTATGACAAAGTTTTGTCATATTCGAAAAAGGTAAAGAAATTATTGGTGGGTATACTGGTGTTGTTTGTAATTTAGGAAAAACAAAAAGACAAACATTTTTTTTACATTATTTTCTTTCTTTGGCCCGACACAAAGCGTTGCCCTGTCGAGTATCTGCACCGAAATCCATAAGAAAACAAACAAAATGGAAGCAAATCAAACAAATGATCTGCGTGAAGCCTGCATCACTGAGCAGAAAGATGCTGACAAAGACGATGCAACTCCTGGTAGTGTTTGCAGAGTTGTAATCGGGGAGATAACTTTCACTTCTCTTTGTCCACTAACAGATAACCAAATCACTAAAATGTGTTTTACTGATGTTAGAACAGGTAATCCAAGCAAGACAATAAAATGTTGTTTTGAAAACATAAACGTTTAAAATCAGGCTGGATGGTTTCAGATTTAACATGCAGTTCCTCATTTTGGAAATTGTGTGTCTGCTCTTTGCACACTCTATTTTTAGCTTTAGTTCGCACTTTGAGAAACCAAGTTCCCCCCCCTTTAAAAGTCATTTCAACATAAAACATCCTGGAGACTGTTCAGTCTGACTGTCTCCTGGATTGCAACAAAGTGCCAAGACTATTAATGAGAAAATTGCTTATAACTAAGTGTTGTCATGTGCAAAGAAGTAAAACAACTTTTATTATCAAGTGACTCAGGCTGGGATTCTTTCTTTCACAAAGAGTTGAAGAAACATCTGAGCTGATGCAGAGGGAACGTTTTCATTTCATAAAGAAAGAAGCTGCTGACACCAAATGCAACAGCAAACATCTCACAGGTTTCACATCACTTTTAATGAACTGTTGCAGGCTCAGCTTGTGGGTAATTTTGCTATAAAATCATGTTATCACATGCAGAGTGGTTCACCAGGAAGAGGGATCCAGAAAGCCGGGTTTTCTCACTGCAACCTGATTCAACCTAAAACTGGAGATGACATATTGGTTTGTTTACTCCAGCTCCAGCTTACATGAAAAAATAACTAAATATCAATATTTTACACTTCAACCTAAACATCCAGGCTGAAAATTATGATTCACAAACTGACAATGTCGCAAATTCACTCCGACCAGATCGGATGAATGCCATTACAATAATATATGAATATGACAAGTCTCAGTGGAGCTGCACAACAGCAAACTGAAATGTAAAATTCAGCTTTAATAATCCAGGCGGATGATTTTTTTTTAGAACATTTGCAGCTTGGAAATCGACATAACTTTGCCCACATGAGATGTTTATTGAGGCTTTTAGGGTGATCCCCCCCGACTTGAAACAAGAGCTAATTTTATTTCCTGTTTTATCGTAAACAGAATTAAAAAACAAAAATACCAGAATTGTTCAATGTTTAGCTGCGAAGGAAATGAAATAAACACTGTGGCTCAATCAGGAGCATAATACCTTCCCAATGACTTATAAAATTTTTCTAAAATGAAGCCTTTAACTCTGTGCATGTGATGTGAAAGACATAACAACTGCACTTTTACAATGCAGTTGTAAAAAACGTCATTCAGTTTAAAGTTTAGCTAATTTTACAGTAGAAAATCTTTGTGGTTAAAACTGAGGGACTGTTTTAAATGTGACTGGATTGCAGAAAACATGGCACACCTTCTCTTTTTGAAGGTAATTATGTGCTAAACAGGTTTCTGATGCTGCTTTCCTTGCTGTTGGCACTTTCTGCATCTCCACCATCAGTTATAGTAATACTGTTCAGGAGGAAGCGCCAGTAGTGTTGCCCTGTTTTCATCACCTCATCAGGAGGGTTTCAGTCAAAATGCTGCCATTACAAAGAGTGTAGCATCCTGAAAATAGCTAGCAAGAGCTATGGATTCAACGCAGGCAGCCGACTTACCGGCACCGATTTCCTTTATTTTGGGAGATAGGCTGATACTTACCGATCTTATCTACCTCTGCAAAGGTCTAAAAATCAACCATTGACCTCTTCTGCTCTGCAGTGAGAGAGGTTTGTCTGACAGACCGGCCCTCCACGTCAGGTCTGCAGGTTGACAGTTAACAATATTCACCCCACTCTTACCAACTCTGAAACTTTCTTGCTATATTTAGTGATAATTCAGACAAAAACAATGGTGTTAACCAAAATCTAAAATGGCAAGTCAGGCTTTTTAGAGATCAGTAATCGGCGTTCAACCAGAAAACTGCAATCGGTGCGTCACTGATTCTCAGGTCTCAACCACCTCCTTTTCCCTACGACTTATATTTTATCACATTGAATCCTTCTTCAGTTAAAGTTATCAATATATTTTAGAAAGGACCCCCGAGTCTTATTGAGTCCAACCAGGATTCTTTCATGCTGACCTCTCTATAGAGGTCAAAGTTCACCTACGAAGAATGTTATTCAACCATATCGGGGATCTCTTTCTTACCTGGATGCCGAATCCCGGCCCAGGAGCGAAAGCCTTCACTCCCAGCTGGACCGAGAGGTTTTTGGGTTTGCTCCAGCTCAGGCCGTCGTCCCAGCTCTCCACCATCATGGTGCTAGCCGGCTTGCAGTGGTACAGGTGGAAGCAGACGCTGTAGATCAGAATCACAGAACCGACCTCTTCATCCACAACCACGGAGCCCAGGTTCAAGCCATCCGTAAAGCTGCCGTCGTCCACTATGAAGGAGGTCGGAGACCAGGTGTTTCCTGTAGCACGATGGAAGTGAAACAGACCTCAACTTTCTGGAAACCAAATCCTTCAACGTGACCCAAGAGTCGATCCAAACCCATAAGTATGTGAAGCTTTATTTGATATTTTTCAGTGTTGTGGCCCTGCCTTTGTCAGTGGATCGCCTCACTGCGATAAACTTTGCTCCTATGTCACTGGACGACGACTTCCTTCCCTCGGCGATGGCCAGCAGGCTTCCTTGGGGAGTAAAAGTGATGAGCGGGATTCTGTAGGTGTTCACTTGACCCTGAGCGCCGCTCACCCACAGCAGCTGCTCCTCAAACACCAGAGGGTCAAGCTAAGCAACACAGAAGAGGTGATAAAGACTTAGTGTTGCGGATAATAAGTGCTGACAGCGGGAAATATAAATAGCTTGAATGTTTGAGAGCAGAACAGGTTGAGCCATAAAAAATATCTCTATTATCTGCAGTCTTGTTACAGTCTGTTGAGTGTGTGAAAGGGAAGTACAAAGCAAAGCCTTGAGCAACTTCACCTTCTTTTCTCTGCATTTCTTCACAGCAAACAGGTGAAGAAAACATGATTACACCTGAATAATACTAGAATGTATGTAAATACCTTTTTAATGAGGTTTGCAGTTTAGCATCTGGAATGACTGCGGATATATTATATTATCAGTCTAACAACTCTACTTAAAAAGTTTTTTCTTAAAGGGCAGTAATATATTTTCCAGGTACGTTGTGTCGTTCTATAGCACGATCAAGTAGCTATGTTACCTTTCGCTGTCTTAATATTGCTGAATTTATCATCCATAACAAATTCAATTTGATGCTTCTGTCTCTTTAAGAAGCTCCTTCTCAGGACTGAAGGCTTCGTTCACGCTCTCCGCTGCCGTTGATAAAAAAATAAATAAACAGCGTAGAAAATGAACGTCATCGTTCAGAAGTTCTCTGTTCACTGATTGGCCAGGAATAGAAATCTGAAATGTGAGACTCAGCTGCGCAATGTTCTGCGCAGATAAGAAGATTACACTCTTTGGAAAACATTTCTACAAACTGAGTAGAGTTGATCAAATTCTTTGTGGAATCGATTCAGCAAAATATCAGTAACATTTCTCAGATGATAGCGCCCCATTGTTGCTGCAGGTTTATCGGCTGTGACGCAAGTCTCCACAGAAATTGATCTATTGAATTGAGATCTGGTGATTGTGGAGGCCATTGGAGAACAATACACTATCATGTTCCAGAAACCAGTTTAAAGTGATTTATACTTTGTGACATGGTGCATTATTCTGCTGGAAGCAGCCTTCAGAGGAAGTTATCATGAAGAGATGGAAATGATCAGCAGCAATACTCAAGTAATGCTTAATTAATGCTGAACTGTGTCAATAAAATATCCGCAATGCCTTCACCAGCCTAAACCATTGATATAAGCAGGATAGATCAGTTCTTTATATTATTTTTCCCTCAATTTTACCTATAATAATCTGAATGTTGCCACTGAAATCAAGACTCGCTGGGCCAGGAAAAGTTTTTCCAATCTATTATTGTTCAGATTTGGTGACTTGGTGCCAATTATTGCCAAAGTTTCCCATTCATAGCTGACATAAATGACATGTTACTTTGGCCCTTCTGATTTAAGTTTGCAATGGTATTTAACATACCTTGATTGTATTCAGTGGTTATTTAACCCGTTGTTGCCTTTTATTATTCATTATTTGTAAACCCTACAACCCTTGTAGTTTCTAAATCGCATAACTTCCAGTGTACCTAATAATGTAGCTGGTTAGAGCATATTAACAGATATCTTAAATAGAAAATCAAACAAATAGGAGTAAGAAAGAAGAATATTAATTGACTCCAAGCATCTTTAGCCCCAAATTCGATTTATTCTGAAATTCGCCTCTTGAGATATGAAGATATGAAGTTTTTACCTTGGGAATCCTGTCAGTGAATGTACTGTGTCCATGTACTGTGTCCAAATGCATTTGCATTTAAAAACATATATATATAAAACTGCTAAGGCATTTACTTTCACTTTTGCTCTTCATGTACAACAGCAGGTTCTATAGAATATTTTTAATAGTGCAACGGTTCATTAGTTTGTGTTAAGTGGGAAAAAAGAAAATTTTCAAAAGCATTTCAGCAGATACAAACAACTTGAAATGTTTTCTTTTTTCCAAAAGCTTGTAAAAAATCACGAGTCCAAACCAGCCTTACAAGAAAGTCTGGTTCCTGTCAAAGTTTAACACTTTGTAGATGACATAACCGAACCTCTCCATTTATTAGCGCGGTTTTTCTAGCAGTTATTGCATAATAATGATCGGTTTATAGCAGTGTCAGTGTACCTGAGCCGGGCTGCAGCCACAGAGACGCCCGGACAGCAGCGCGCCGAGCAGGAAGAACCCGGCACAAGTCCAACTTCCGGTTCCCATGTTTGATTCTGGTCCTCCAAGTTTCTTCTTCTTCTTCTTCTTCTTCTTCTTCTTCTTCACTCCGAACAGTTAAAATTAAACAAAACTGGAGCCGAGTGATCAAACAAGCCAACTCACTGACTGGTGCTCATTCTGTGCTGTTTATCCGGGAGGTCATGTGATCAGGAGGTCACGTGACTGTCGCGAGCTGTCAAAATAAAAAGAGGAAATGACGCAATTTACCTTGTCTCCGTTCACTTTTAAGTTTGCATTATTTCCATAAACTAGTGTAATTATTTAAATATTACTGTTACCACAAATAATATAATATTAACAATATTATGAAATAGTAAAATATTAAGGAAATGGTAGAAATGTTCATTTATTATTAGTATTTTTGGACATGATGTAGAGGTGGAAACATGCAGACACTACTGCTATGACTATTATAACTATACCTACCAATCTTGTCATTAATATCAATCCAGATTGCTTTCTATATGTTTGGATCTGGATCCTCCTCTTTTTGTAAATGCAACTGTTTCACAATACAAACCCATAAAAATAATTGTACTAATAATATTCGCAGTTGATATCAGTAGGATGGAGAATTGGTAGGAATCTTAACATGTTATCAACATTATAAAGTAGTGGAAATTCAACATTACTGCTTCTTCTGTTGCCTTCACTATGAAAATCCAAAACCCAAACATTAAGTTGTAGTTTGTCATTGGTCCAATAGTCATATTAATCACCCAATGAATACTGTACAATAAAAGTATTTCTCTCAGTTTTTAATTGATTTGGTTTGTTTTTCAACTTTTAAACAGCAATACTGCAAAGCTGTTTGTGTGCAGTTACCAGAATCCAGCCACAAGGGGGCAGAGCAGCCCAAAAACCCCAAACTGTTGAGCGGATATGAACAGTCTCCAGTTGAACAAGGATTTTTAAATTATATTTTTTAGTTGTCCAATCGCTTGAGGGGTTTTCCTTTGTGTGTGTTGTGTTGATAATCCGTCACACGTTGTGTTTTCTTGTTCCGGAAGTTTAATGTTAGTCTAAGCAGAACATTTGCTCCCAGTGTTTTGGAAAGCAGATTATTTTTCTTTCAATAAAAATCTATTTTCTTACAGGCTTAGTGTACAGCTAACAGTTGCCATGCTAACAGATTTTCCTACCTGAGTTATGGATCTCTGCAGCTCCTCTGGAGTTCCCTCAGCTCTGTGACTAATGCTCACCTTGCCTGGCCTGTCAGGTGGATTTCCATATTTTGGGCCAAAACATTTTCATGAATCAATGAATTCTTTATTACATGACATTTTCTAAATAAAACATAAAAAAACAAAAGCAAAAGATACACTTTTATCAATTTGATTCCTCCTTTACATTAATTTCTTCTGTTTTGAGAGATGCTTGTATCATTTTATCTGGGTTGAAAAACGTAATAATTATTTAATGTCATAAGGCCACGTTAATATTTAGTTTCTAAGATTTTCTGTGTAGTTTGGACTCACTACATAGCATTAATAATACCTTCAGGAAAAAATAAACATGTTGATAAAATTATCTTACACCTAAATTGATCATTTATATGAATTTAGTAAATTTTCTCCTTTTTGGTACTTTTTGACATTGAAATAAAGCAAAATACTATGTGGAATTCACACTTTTTTAAATAAATGATCAAATATTTTCTGGATTAACTTATTTGTCAGATTAAAAGCTCCTTTTGAAAATAATATCTCCTCTTTAAGTCAAATAAATGTGACAAGTTTTACATTTTGAACCCAAATGTGTGAGTTTGCGAAAGATAAGCTGACAGTAGTAAGTTGTGTTAACTTTTCATTAATTTTGTCAAACCTTCAAGAGTTGAATAAACAAGAGTTTAAAAAACTGAAAGAAGAAACAGACAGGGTTGGAAGTATTTCCCAGAATGCTTTGCAGCATGTTTTTGTATCCTGAGGTGGAAGTGTGTTGCATTGACTCTTGTGTTTTATTAATACAAATATTTATTTTAATGCTTGAGGATGATGTCCTGTTCACACTAAATGTTTTAGAGCAGAATTCCTTCTGACTTTTAATAAAATTCATTATTTGATCAGAAATTTTATTCATGCAGTACAAGTTAGTCTAAAGTGAAATAAATAGTTATTTTAACTTGATTATGTGAGTGAAAATAAGAGAGAAATCTCTGCTCTTTAACTAGATGTTTTTTGTTTCCTGCATTTTGTGAAATTATTTGGTTTAAATTGCAGCATTAAGTTAAAACTCACAATTCAAGATTAATGAACTTAAAAACAATGTTCAGACAACTTGTCTCTTGTCGTTAAATCAACTTCATAAACTTTGATTTCTGACTTAAAACCCCAAAAAATCAACTGTCGACTTTAATTGCATTTTGAAGGCAGCAGTTGGACTTTCATTTTCAAGTGAATGTGAAATATTTTAGTAAAAAAAAGACAAAGATATTAAACAACACGAAGTGTCTCAATCACTCACTTATCTTTATGCAGCTCTGCGGTTGGGACACTTCCCATTTATCTATACTTTTGTCTTCAGTGAAAAATATCTGAACTCTTGGCATGACCTCCACTGACTCTTTGGACTTCATGAGTTAATGTGTAACAGCTCCAATAAAACGTCAACAAGCTGACGTTACAAATCCTGATCAAATAAAAGCACTTCATGCATAAAAAGCAATTATTTTGAATCCAGACGTCGTTTTTCGACTGTAGAGGAGTTCAGCTTGGTTTTCTTCTTGCTCCTCCTGCAGACATGAGGATCATAAACCACATTCCTGCAGTCATGAGGCACAGCTGATCTGAGTCACAAGCCACAGAGCGAAAGAGAGGAACAAGCCGAACACGTTCAGACATGAAAAGAGAGAAAAGACGAAGTCCTACCTGGCAGCCAGCTGCTTTCAAGGAACCAGTTTAAAAAGGTTCTTGGCTTCTCAGGAAGAATGACGACGCGGAGGCTCATCGATCAGAAGATGGACTTTCATCTGAGCCACAGGTGGGAAACATTCACTCTTCCTAAAAACAGCATCTCTGGATCCGTAACGCTGGGTTTTGATTCTATTTCTCACCAAAATCCAAGTTTTAATTAAGAAAAAGTTTGAAAATGTTAGCAGACTTCCTTTGTTCAAAGATACACGCCCTAAGAGGCGGTTTTCTAATAAAAAATATGACGTTTAATCCTTTGAATGTTACTCACAATATTCAAGTTCAGTTTATATTAGCAGGAAACGTTTTTGGTGTCATGTTTACAGCAGCGCCACACACAGCAAGATGCTGCTTCCAGATAGTGACGTTTTTACTGGTAATTCGGTCTGTGTGGTAACAAAACACTCAGCATGCTGCTTAAGATAAGACAAGCTCTTTATGCATGCACACAATGTGCACCATCAGGCGATCGGAGCTTTATGTCAGCAGATCTCCATTAACGAGGAAGTGAAAATGAAAGAAACTCGAGAAGGAGGGGTTGTGTTTTCACACCTCTGTGCTGAAAATGTGTCAGAACCGCCGATGGAGGGAGAAGTTGGGTCTGTAAGTGGGATTTTCACCTGATTCTGTTATTAACACAAACACAACTCCAAACAGTTTCTAAAGAAGAAGGAGGAGGAGGAGAGGTCTGAGAATTAGAGCAGGAAGTTTTAGTGTCACTAGAGTAAATGTCATATGGATCCAAAAGCAGAAGTAACCGGGTGTCCTGCTGTTTGTCATGCTTCTTGCCTTTTAAGTGAATAGCCGACGTGTTTATGAGAGATAAAACCTCAGGCTGTTTTCAAAGCCTTTCTGACATAAAGGTTCCGCTTTTTTCAACCATGACATGCTGAAAGTTTTCCGCTTCACGTATCGACCCAGAACAGCTCATGGCACCGGCTGTGAAGGCTGAAGCAGCTTTTCAGAAACCGGTTAAAACTTAGCACTGGTCCGAAACACTGCCGGGGGTTTTTCAACTGTTTCAGGGTCATTTTGATGAGCTGAACCTAAAAGTCACATTGGTTTTACTCCATCGGGTCATTTTCTGAACTATGGAGCAACATGGGCATCAAAATGCATGACTTGTTCTCACATCTGGATGTTTCCTGAGAATCTGGGATGAATGAGTGATGAGCAAGAGGACAGATGAAGAAAGTTCAATTTGTATGTACTTACCCTTATCCGTGTTTATTATTCAATTTACAGAAATCCAAGTTTGTATTATTTAATTAATACACTTTGTTAGAAAACAAAAAAAAAAGTTTCGGATGACAAATATTAACAGAAATGAACTGATAATGTCACAAAAATGTCATAAATTTAGTCAGAAGATCAGATTTCTCTAAATCAAAGAATAAAAACATGATCTGATTGAGGAAAAATGGACGTCATTTTTGGATTAAGCGTTGCAAAAATAATCCTAATTCAGATGAAAAAACATAGAAAACCATTTCCAAAAGCTTTTTTGTTGTTGTAACCAAGTGTTATTTAATGGTGTTAATTATGCAGAGTTAGTCAAAACTGCAGTTTTCACCCATTAGTTCACCAATATTCACTTTATGACCTGTGATATTTGATAAAACAGGTTTTATCGAATGTAAAACCTGTTTAATGCAAATGATAAGTCTGCAGTAAATGGAAGAGGATTGCTTTAAAACTCTTTAACACAGAAATAAAGACAGTTATTTCAAAAATTGTCTCATTAAAATATATTTTAAATTACTCCATACAATAAGAATTATACAAAACATATAAATCCATTGTTTTAATTGTACGTTCTTTCTATTCTTGCTCATTTTCTTTCACCAGTAAAGCTACTGGCTTCAGAGTTAGTGGCGGCCATTTTCAAACTGTTTTTGCTCCAACTTAAATCATTATTTTAAAATGTTTTGAACAATTTCGAGTGCATATTAACACTTTTTATACCAGTTAAATTCTCTCAGCCAAATGTTTTTGATCTTCACTCACTTTATTCAACAGCTAAGCTCTTAGCTTTTGCATCAGCTAGTTCACTTTGTAAAAGTAAACTCTTTTCTTACTTTTAGCTATTTGCTGTTAGACGTTGTCCTGCCATTTCATCATGACGGCATCCAGTCATTTTTATTTTTATTTTCAGCATATATTACTGTTTTCCAGCTGCTGACCTTTATTGCCCTGAACATTTTGGCATTTTTTATTTGCTAGTTTTCTGTAACCTTCTGTGTTTCAAGTGAACAATCTTAAAAGATATTTCAACTTTGGTTTGAATCAGTGCTTCTCAATTATTTTCCGTTACGCCCCCCTAGCAAGAAGAAAACTATTCGCGCCCCCCACTCCCCACTGTGACTATCCATCTCTGCATAACATTTTTTCCTAATTAACATTTTTTTCGCTGAAAAAACTCTAGCGGCTTATCGGCGTGATTGGGATGTAACGTATTTTAAGTGACGCGCTAATTTATTTGGCTTCATGCTGTCCGCTGCGAGCATTTTTGGACACAGCAAACACACCGGTCTTTCCTCTTCTCCAACTGTAGTCACAGTGAAGCCAAGCGCTAAATACGCTTGTCGTATTTCCTCTTCCTAGCTTCGGTTGACTTTCTGTTGTCTCATTATCTTTGTCTCTCTCCGCTTTTCTTTTCATCCCTGTGAAAACTTTTTCATGTTGGGGGTTGTTGAATAACGGAGGCCATAGACAGAACGCAGTCTGAGCTTTTTGTTGACTTAACACTGCTAACCAAGGCAAACCTGTTGTCTTGTAAGTCGTAAAATGTTGCACTGTCGCAAACGTGACAGACGTAACAATGAGAGCGCCACTGCCGCCTACTGTGCGCAATTACACTTTATACTAGTTCGGCCAAAAAAAAGCCTGTTCCCCAGGATCACACGCCCCCCCAGGTATCGCACCGCGCCCCCCAAAGGGGGCCCGCCCCACTATTTGAGAAGCACTGGTTTGAATGTTGTTTAAAAAGAAACACTAAAATATGTTTATGTAATGACTTTGTTTATAAAGCTACTGTCACATTAACAAGGAAAATCCCCAGAATAAAGATAATTCTGGGGTTTTTTCTGGACCAGTTAAAGTTTCAAGATTTTATTTTTATTTTTTGTTCAGGACCTTGTGACCTTTGACCTAATGGAGGACAGGAATGGGGAATGCCAGGCGTCGGAGGAGACTACAGTGGACTCTGAAATCAGACGAACCCAAACGGATCAACAGACGGACAACCACAGGTCCAAATGGACAAACGGTACCGAAATGCTGCTTTTATTCTTTTAAGATCAAAGGAATATCTAGAATTTATTACGACTTATGTTGCATTCAGATAAAATTTATGTTCATTCATCAAATATCTGTCAATGGGTGGCGTCATTTCACGTCATTGCGTCAGTTTGATTTTTTTTCTGTCAAATACAAATATTCTTGCTTAATGTCCTTCATCAAAAAATTGTTTCGAAGGGCCGATTGTGCCAGAATGTATCGATAAAACCATTAAACTGTTAAAAAGTGGAAAAACAGCTGCTTGTTTGTGTTTTTTTAAATTAAGTACTGAATGTCTCTTTACACAGATGAGTCCCAGAAGGATTTTCTGATTGTTTTTTCAAAATAACAGATTCTGTAGTGCTACTTTAGAAATATTTGTGATAAGAAATCTTAATATTTGCGCTAAACTGTGAGGTCAAAGGCGACTTTTTATAACTTGTCTTATTAGTTAAGGATTATAACATGATATCTAGTTAAGGCTCAGGGAACAGTCACTTAAGCCGAAGGTTTTTGACCAATTTTGAGAAAAATTTGCAGTAAAATCAGGATTTATTTTATTTTTTTTTTTTTAGCTTTGTTGATTTTGTGTGAATTTAATTGATGTAATTTGGAGTCTAAAAACTGTACATAAAACTGTATGGCGGGCCAGACTTGGCCCCCGAGCCTTGAGTTTGACACATGTGCTTTATAATCTTTTCTTTTTGCCTCTGGCAGGTCAGTGTGTCGCGGCGATCCCGACCAGTTCAACGCTGAACCCCAGATTTGATCTGGATCTCTGCCGATCCAAACTGGAGCAGGAAGGATTTGAGGTTAGGCGAAACATTTTACAGTGAATCACAGGGATTTTATTTAATTTACATTATTTTGACTGTATGTTTAATCAGATTCCTGTGAGAGACCTGGAAGATCCACTGAAAACAGCTCTGGATGTCCCTTCAATCAGAAGATACATGGTTTTCAACTCGGGCCTTTTCCACTTTGTTTTAGCGCCGGTAACTCTCTCTCTGCTTCTTCATTTTCACTTCTTTAACCACTTTGGGTTTTTTTCAGTCTTCCTTATTAACTTATTTCTGTGTAGACAAAGGAAGCGAGCGTTTCCTTCTTTCATCAGGTCACAAAAACTACTTGTGTAACTCCCAACACTGCAATGAACATAGTGAGTTTGTCTTGTAGATTATGCTAACAAATTAACAGAAAAATAAATAAATACAGTGCTGTATTAATTATCTCATCAAATGATCTGGTTGGCATTTAACAAAAGAGTCACTCTCTGCAAAAACACCAAATCTTACCGAGCATTTTAGTCCAGTTTCTAGTGCAAATATCTTAAGAGATGTGAAATTAGACAAAAGTAACTTATCAGCATGATAAGTTCAACTTATCATGCTGATAAGTAAAGCACCTGGTGGTGCTTTACTTATATTGAAGAATTAATATTTAATTCTTCAATATTAATTTAAAATTTAAAAAAAGTTACTTTGGGAGATAAATTTATTTATACAAGACATTTTTCTGATGTTTTTAGTAAAATAATCTGTCAGTAAAAAGATACTTTTAGGTTAGTTTTGTCTTATTTAAAGGTTAGGAAGACATTTGGAACTAGGTTTCTAGATTTTGTGTTTTTGTAAACATCAGTCGGTGCTTTGTGGAACCTTTGTTTTTTTTGTTTTGCTGCATTTAAGCTTTTTGATCTAAAGTTGGACATTTGTCTTTGCTTAATTGCTCAGTCAACTAGAGGCACACTGTCAACATCAGTTTTGAAGTTTGCTACAAATTCTTTAGTTTTGGACTTTGACTAGACCAGGGGTTGCCAAACGTCGGCCCCCTGGTTGCAATTCTCCGTCTCCACATGTTATAATTTAAGTAATCAGTAAATGACATTATGAGTAAATGACAGTTTGAGTATATATTAGGAAAAAACTTGCCATTGGATCATTCTTTAGAGATATATATCGATGGATATACTTTATTTTTGAATCTTTTGCTCCCACCAGGTGCTTTATGTGGTGCTGTGGTGTGCAGTTTTCTCAACCCTCCACCTGTACATCACCGTTGCCAACTACTGGGTCCTCGTTCTGTCCGTCAGCCTGGTCTCCATCCTCCTCACCACCGCCATCATCTACATTCTCCATCACAGTAACAAAGAAGTAAAGCATCGCATTACATTCCAACACACAACTGGCCACGTTTGTATTCATAAACAAACTACATTTCCTCTCTTCGATCAGATCAATATCAACATCGACGTTCGGTTGATCCAGGTGAATGAGAGGATGATGAAACATAAATTGATGGTGGGTGTTGCCGACTGGATCCAGAACTGCACCGGACACATGCAGGTACTTATCCAAAATCTGAAAATGTGTTTTCATTTTTGTCCCAAATCAAACAAAATCGTTAAAGTCACAAACTTTTTCATTTCATTATCCAGTGACCCACTTTTCAAACCTTCAGACAATGCTACAAAATATGTAAAGAAAAATTAACTTTTTGAACGTTTTCCTCACCTTTATTTACCATTTGGCATAAATGTTGTCTCATACCTACTTTTTCATCAGTATAAAGAAATTATTCACTTAAAACAAGCTTTTATATCTTTCTGATTAGTTAGTTTTGTCTTATTTCAAGTGTAGTAAGATATTTGACTAAATTAAATAAATTTTTCACTGCACAACTATGTACAGCAAGGTATTGCTCTGTCACATACAATCCCTAGAAAAACACACTGAAGTTTGTTGCTCTAACATGACAAAATGTCAAACAGATGAAGTTTTATAAAGTCACAGATTCACCCCAGTTGATCTTTGTGATGTTGTTTACCAAGCCAGATCCAGATCACAGGTTGTTTGTGTGTCTCTGCAGCTGTACGTCGTGTACTGGGACACGGCTCGCTGCTTGAGGACGCTGTGTGAAACTTTAGAGGAGCGCAGCTACGTGACAAATGAAACCCAGGTGAGTCGACTGCAAGTGTCGCTGTTTGTCCTCCTGCTGTTTGATTGACTTTACTGAAGCGCCCTCATTCATTTGACATAGAAATGTAACTCCAGACGCTTGGGAGGCCGTGTTTTTCTCAGTTTAAGCCTAAATTTGAGGGTGTTGGGTACTTGTGGTTTCCAGTGTTGTGTCAGAACAATCAGATCAGTCTCTCTCCTCAGAAAACCATGAAGAGCAGAATGTCACATCTCGTCTTGGTGACGGAGCTCCCTCCCGTCAACCCCGAGGCCGGCGGTTCAGACGTCGAGCAAGACTGTGATGAAAACAGACCTCTGCTGGGAAATGAGGACACAGGGCGCAGTACGCCACGCAGCCAGCAGGGGGACGCAAAGGTCACCTCTAACTACAGCCTTGTTCCTGCAGCTTCACTACCTGCTCAGGTGAGATGAGTGTCTGTATGTGGATATTTCAATCAACAAATCCTGTTTGTAAGAAAAACAGGTTTGATCAGGTTCTGAGGCTCTGTTTGGTACAAATTAAGGTATTAACCCTTTGACTAGAAAGCTATCTCAAAACCATTTATTGTGGATCTTGTGGATTCTTATGTTATAAATACACACATAGAATACACTATGATGCCAACTACTGGCCATCCACTGCCAGTGCAAGAAAATGTTTGTTCAATCCAACATGGCAGACAGACAAAAAAATCAACTCAGGATTATCCAGTCTTGTAGACATCAAGTAACCCCTAAACACCAGATAACAACTTTGTATTTGAAAAAAATTATTTCTACTAAAAAAAGATTCCCACTTTTTTTATGCCTTAAGAAAATCAAAAACACTTTGGAAAAACTGAAACTTTTTCTCTGAAATGTTGCTAAATATAACAAGAAAGTTGCTGAGTTGGCTATTGGTAACTACAAACATGGCGACATGTTCTGGTGGGCCAGTGTGTCAGTCAAACCTCTCTCACAGCAGAGGGGTTGAAGAGGCCTAATTATGCAGCATTTTAGGGAACTATTTCGGTCCAAAATCAACACAATCAAGGTCAGAGGAGGCCGACATTAAGCTCTCTGGTTACAATAATTAGGTTTGTTTGGAGATGTTTAGGTGATACCGTACAAAGCTAGCTGTGAAGCAAGGCAGTGGCAGAACCTGGGCTTGGAAGGTTATTTTGCTGCCAATACTTACAGATCGTTGTATAAAGAAGTTGAAATAACGCAGAAAGATTACCTTCTGATTGTCTAATTTCCCCTCTGGTGACCTTTGAACTTTGCTCTATTCTTTCAGGCCAAAGCCTACCAACTTCTGATGACCTACAGTGCAGCGTATGTGAAGCTGCTCATGTCTGAGAGGCTGCCGGGTCCGTCCCGTCAGCGCCTGTGGCCCCTGAGGAGCCACTGCGCCACGGCTCCGGTCTGCCTCTGCCAGTACATTAAAACCAAAGTCCTTCAATAAAAAAGAAAACTGAAGGCAAACAGACAAACGAACAGGATTTATCCTTCTGGAGCCAACGTGGATTTAAGTTACGCTGATCCGCTGATGGACTCGTTTGGACCGCAACACTCTGTATTTTGTTATTGGTGGTTTTTCTCTTCATCCAGCTTGTTTTATTTTTACTTGCTTCGCTTCTGATTTTCTGCCAGCTCTGTGTTTGCACCACCTGGGTGTTTATTTGTTCACATTCAGCCAAATGCTGTCAGCAATCAGCCCAACTGCTGGCAAACAATATTTATAATGGTTTATACATGACACATGACAATCACCACTATATTTACTATCTAGAGTTGTTTCAATTATTTATACAAATGATAATTACACTGCAGAGCTGTTAGATTTAATGTGCTGTGTGAAGAAAGCGTTTCTGTGCTGTGCCCTTTAGTTGAAAAGGAATGAATGGATACGGTGTTTATCACATTGATTCAAACGTGAACTCTTGATAAAATGGAGAAAATAAAGTATACCCACTTTCAATTTGGGCTTTTATGCATCAGGACATAATAAATATTATCTGGTTTTTAGTATTTAGAATATTTTGGTTCAATGTTCCCTGGAATGTAACAGAAACATTTTTTTTCTAAAATGCAGCTTTATCTCTATTCTCCATCTTAAAGTTACGGTATTTATTTTTTTAAAATAAAACATATCTTTTACATATTTGCTAAAACCTGTCACCATATTGTGAAAGTGTAATATGAGACAGAAAATCTTTGAAAAGACCAAACACCTCCACCTCTTCTCTGAGCTGTGATTGTCGTCTGAAGAAATGTGCCGCTCCCAAGCAAAAAGAGCCAATCAGAGCCAGGGGGCTGGCCTTACCGCTGTCAATCATTCTCATGTACGCTGTAAATGTGTTAATGATGAAGAAACAACAGGAAAACCATCAATCTGCCGTAATTGGTGGCCATGCTAACTAGCTTTGTCATTCATCACATCTTACACTGTGCTATAAGGATGAGCAGGTGCATGCAAGAGTGATTAACGG
Organism: Poeciliopsis prolifica; assembly: GCF_027474105.1. Lineage (NCBI taxonomy): Eukaryota > Metazoa > Chordata > Actinopteri > Cyprinodontiformes > Poeciliidae > Poeciliopsis > Poeciliopsis prolifica. The sequence continues at coordinate 605,635 of NW_026562480.1, read as the reverse complement.
CGCTAAGACCCGCCTCCTGGCTCTGATTGGTTGTTTCTAGTTTGCACTGGGAGAAGGCAAAGCAGCTAAATATTTTTCACATATTATCTGTCTCATAACACAGTCATGAAAAGGTGAGTTCCACCAAATATGTATAAAAATATTTTTGTAAAAATTACATTCTGCAGCTTTGAAGTCCAAATGGCAACCTTGTAGTGCAGATATCAGAGGCTGAAACTTCACCCTATATATATATCTCCCAAAAATTAAGATTAGCTTAAAAAAATGTTTATATTTTGTTATTTTTAAACAGACGGATAGGGTTTCTAGTTTAAAAAAAGAGAGAGAAAAAACCCACCTTGCGTTGGATTAAAAAAGAGATTAGAGAGAAAATAAGAGGGAGTGGAGCCAACCTGTGTCTGTGAGATCACAGATGGCCATTTAGCTTCCTGAAGAGAAGCGGTGTCTCTGAGATCGTTTAGCTTGGCCTCAAGCTGCAAGCCTCCGTCTTCCATCACAGAGTCTCGGCCTCCCCTGGGTCACGATGGCTCACTGTGTGTGTTTGTGTCATCCTGCTGCACCACGCCGGGCTGCAGCATCGGGCCTGGGTGATGGATGGGGTTTCAGAAAGCTGGGTACAAAATATCTGCGCTTGTTGAACTGAAACTGGTGACTTACAGTCATCGCAAATCTGGCCGAGCCGCTTTAGTCTAGTTTCTGGTGCAAAGACCTTACTACACTTTAAATAAGACAAAACTAACATAGAAGATATGGAAGCTTGTTTTAAGTAAATAATTCCTCAATACTGATGAAGAAGTTCCAGTTCCACTGACAGATTATTTCACTAAAAACATGAGGAAAATGTTTTGTATAAATACTTTTATCTGCCAAAGTAACTAGTACATTTTTTAATCAATATTAAGGAATTATTGACTTTAATCAAGCCTCTATTTCTTGGTGATAAGTTACTTTTGAGTTAGTTTGCCTTATTTCAAGTGTACAAAGTTATTTGAACTAGAAACTAGACAAAAATACTTAAGATTGTGTTTTTTCGAGTGTGTTTCTTGGCATTTATGATAAAAAGAAATGTGTTAAGAGGTTTAAAGTAAATTAATCTTTTTAACCTTATGGAAAAAATGTCCTGCTATAAGTGAAATAATCTGCCAATTGAACTAGTAGTTAGTTTTGTCTTATTTCAACTATGCTGAGATTCTCACAATAGAAACTAAGCAAAAATACTTGATAAGTTTTTGTTTTTGCAGCATAAGGTGAAAACACATCTCCAATTGTAGCAAATGAAGCTTTTTAGCTCTATAAACTGAAAACTTCAGCAAGATGATGGACATTTTAGGTTCCAATTTATTCCATTGGATTTTTTTTTATTATAATGTTCTTCCATACCTAAAACTGAAATGACTAATTCAAAGAAAATATCCCAGGTGTCATTTTAAGTGTTTGACGTTTCATTTTGTTAAACATCCCACAAATAAAGAGGTGTGCTGCATCACACTTCCATGTTTTTTTCAATTGCGATATTAAAAGAGATCTGTTAGCTTGTGCTGGTAAATGGAAAATTTAATGAGCTGTTAGGGGTTTGGGGGGTTATGAATGTGTTTGCCCAAGGCCCCAAATAGGACAAAAAAATGTCCTGGGAATAATACTGACTATCGTTGTTTAATGAAATTGCTTTTGGAGCCATTTAAAGCAGCTAATCTTCCACAGAAACAACAAAATCCAATCATTTAAATTCTACAGTGGAAAGATTTGGGGGAAGATAATTATCTTTTCTGTGGCGCAGAAATGTCAGCAGCTGCAAAACAAATAGCCACAGACCTCCTGTGATTAAACACAAGATTGTGAGAGCTTCTGTGTATCATTCAGCGACAGAGAAGGGAGGAAGAAAAACCGGGGCAACTATAAATAGCATCCCAGTGATGAGGGAAGAGTTGAGATGCCACAGAGACAGAGGATGGAGAGGTGATGCAGAAACCAGGAACCAAACATTTTGTTCACAAACCAGAATTATTCTTTTATTCATTACTCAAACAACTGAACTCAGAAACAACCATCGCATGTGCAACACAGACCGAAACATGAGAATAATAAACCCCCACGTTTACACAGGTAGTTTTTGGCTCATTGAACAAGCAACCCCTTAAAAACTCAAGATAATGAAATAAACAGGGAGTCATCTCTGAGCTGCAGTTACTGAAAAGCACAAAGGGAGATGCAGCCTAATGCCACATAACAGAAGTCTCTATATTCAGCAGACACACACTCACCGCCAAAGCCTTCTTTACAATAATAATAATAATACTAAACAGCACTGTGCCTCAATTACGCTGGAACACTGAATATCATTGTCTGTATATAATAGCAGGGCCTGAATTTATCAAACAGGAAAACATGGAAAATGGATAAAATGCATAAAGATAAAAATGTACAACTGTTCACTATAACTTTAATCAATACAATATAAATCTGAGACTTTCAGAGGTATATTTTATTTGGCTTTCTTGCAGTGATGCGTTGCTAAGCTAATGTAGCTTCAGCTGTTAGCTTCAGCACCAGCTAGTCATCTATCAAAATGGATAAAATAAAACTGCTAGCTCTAATGTGCTGACCAAAACATAATATATTTCAAATATGTACAAAGATTAAAACAAAACAAATCGGTGAGAGAAGTTAAAAACCGTTTGAGACAGTAAGGCTAGCCTGAGCTAACCTTAGCTAGGCTAACATATACAGGCTCAATTTGACAGCGACCTTATGGTTTTTTGTGCAACCAAAAATAATTTACAAAGAGAAAATTCACACAAATGACCCATTCAGTCAGAGTAACGTCTAAGCAAAGTCAGGGACAATTTAGGTGTTGTCTAATTTAATTTAATGACAAACCTGTAGCAATTTGTCACTGTAAAATATCTTTTTTTAAAGTAAATAAATTGAGGAAAAAAAGTAGATGGTAACTTTCAGTTTATTTCTACATTTCCTTCCCCGTGCACATTAGCATGCTAAAACTATTAGCATGCTCTGTACAACAGTCTGTCATGCTAACAATACAGTGCAAGTTAATTCAAACACCTACTGTCCGACCCATAGGGTGAATATACTGATATAGTGCTTCGAAAAGTATTTCCCCATTTTATTTTAGCCTTTTATTGCATTTAAATAATTAATATTAATCAAATAACTTATAATATCGGAGTGAATAGACATAATAAAAAGAATTATGATTTCATTTAGAAGGGAAAAAATGTTCAAACTAATGTGAAAAAGTAATTGTCTCCTATAAACCTAATAATTTTATTTATGATGACTAGAAATGACTAAAAATATCATCCAAATAAGTAGCTAGCAAAGACAATTTATGACACTTGTAAAAGAAAATAATTTAAACATAAACGCACAAGTGATTTTACAAAAGAATAATATTTCATTTTTAAAAATTACAGTACAGCTTCAGGCTAAATTCTTGTTTCTGATTAATAAATGAAGGCCCAGATGTTCCCAGATATACAGAAAATAACACATCGCCATTAATAATACTCTTATTACAAACTACAGCATATATCTTTTTTTAAATACTGTCTGTAAATTTAAATAACTATATTATTTTTTAAAGTATCATCATCGAAGGGAGAAGCAGAGAAATAATGCGGAGCAGAAGAGATATGTAATAGGTCCATTTATCATTAAATAGGAAAACACAGGGAGGGATAAAGTTTTCATAGAGCAGAAAGTGCTACAACACAATGTAGGCATTAATATGTCCTCTCTTTTACTTGAAACATTCATTTCATATCCCTAAGATAAAAGTTCATAGAGCGACTTCACAGCCACGATACCTCTCAGAGACAACAGCCCAGCTGCTGTTCAGAGCTACATTGTAGAAACGCACACATCTATCCTTAATACTTAGGACAAATGGAAACAAACTGAGGATGACATGCAGGGTTGTTACCTCATATGTCTACTGCTGTACTAAGAACAGAGTTTTAGAGGGTAAATATTAGCTCTGCCACAGAAAAAAAGGCTAAAACTCATCTAAATTACTTGCAAAAAGAATATCTGCAGATCTAATCTGTATATTCTTCCTATCTATGTCTCCGTTTCTTGTTTTTTTTTTTTTTTTTGGAGTAGCTTGTTTACCACTTTGGAAAATACTGCATCACAAACCCATTGAATATTTTAGGAAATGTTCCCATCAGCAGCTGGGAGCACAGCTACTTTTGCACTAAAAGCCCATTAGCCTAGATTTATATTCATCATGCACTATAAGATCTATAAATGTAAACAGCTGTGTCATTTTATCTGGTTACTACAAAGTGCAATATCATCATCATTACCATCACGAGGTACTAACGGTAAGCCAATTCAGAGTATCAGGTAGCTGCAACAACTCACTACAAATTACAGCAGACAAGATTGATGCAAGGGTCAGTGTTAAATAAATTAGAAAATAAATAACAAATAAAGTAGAAAACATAATTTATAGTAGTGCTATCTCATCTGGCATTTAATATGGAAATTAAAGCAAAGTTTGCTGACAGCTCACATCAGAAAGTATTCACAACTTATTTTTTTCTCCACATTTTGTCACATATTTAGCCAAAAACCAAACTAAATATGGTTTACTTTATAAAAACTAACATTAAGAACCAAAATAAGGGGGAAACAAAATTTTAGACATATTGGAGAGTTTATCAAATGTGCATTTTGTGATGAGAAACAACATTCTCTGGTCAGATGACACTGAAATTACATTTTTTATAGTCATGTCTGGACAAAAACAGCAACTGATAATCACACCATCCTACCAACACAGTTGAAGCTAATGTTAAATTACTAACTTCTATTCAAATTATATCGGCCCTTTAGCACCAATTTAATATTAACACTATGTTTGACATATTCTACAACACTTTTGTGTTTATATCTCGTTCTCCTCTGTCCGTTTTGGTTTATTTATGTAGCTTCTTGTTTTAAATCAATTAAAACGGGGGAAAAAAGAGACAGTCAGGAGAGGAAACGGTGTTTTGTCATAGTAGCACACATGTAGTGAGTACGCATGCGTGCACATGCGCATTAAGACGTCCGCGGCATTTACAGTAGCTATCAGTTCAGCTAATACACGACAAAATACAACCAAAAAATGATGCAATAAATAGTTTTAAATGATGAGTAGATGGATAAATCTGGTTTCTAAGTGTATTTTCTAGCCGCAGCTGCAGTCAACTACAAAAGACGCCCCGTATAAAACTCGCCTCCTTGTTTATTGACGATGATCTGACTGGTTAGCCGCTAAGTCAGGATGTCTAACAGCTGTTAATGACAAAGTATATGACGACCTAACTTCTGGCTGCTGATTAAATATAAGCTTGTGGTAATAATGCTTTTATTAAAGCCTTATAAGCCTATTAACCTAGATTTATATTCTGTCTAAACAGTTTTCTTCCACTCGGTCGGAAAATGAAGTTAAAGTGCCCACTGTCGCCACCTAGTGGTATCAAAATAAATATTTAAAATTACAAAAGTCTTGTATTTTTTTCCACATAAATGAGTCACTTTGAGAATATTTAACAAATTAATGCATGAACAATGTTCACTCACTTCAAAATAAGAGCATCAATACTAATACTTGACCAGTCTGTAACCAAACTTCAACACTGATGTTGAATTTTATCCAACTGAACCTTCACAAAACAGACAACCAATGTGCTTTAAAATATATCCGGAAATATAAAAATTATCTATGCTATTAGTCTGTTAGCAGAAGTGTGCCCACCAATAGTTCTTAAACTGCTAAAATGTCCAACCAGATTTAAATCCAAGACGTCGAGTCATCGTGCCTATCCACCTTCACTTGCCTCAAGAGAATTTACAGAGAAGAAAGAAGAAAATACACAAAAAAACAAAGCTTGTAGAGGAGTCACTAGGAGTTGAAGGTTTGTTAGTGTTGCAGGGTATAGTACTCAGTTGATCTTGTTAATATTAGATCTAATTGTTTTGATTATCTGCTTTTATTTAGTTTGGTTTGGGGTATGCAAGGTATGTAGTTGGGTCCTTGGTCTGAACCCAACTATATTTTGATTATGGCCTTTGCGCCACAATCAAAAAAGTCCACTAGGCTCTTCTCTTCTCTACACTTAATACAAGAGTAAGTGAAAGCGCACTGATTTCATCTTGTGATCATTTCTTACATTTGGTCTTTTAAAAGGGCTATTATTAGCTGCCAAAGGTGATTAAAACTAAAATTAAGCTACAGATCTGAATATATATCTACTTACTACTTTAATTTTTTAACATTTATTGTTTCAATTTACAAAAATGACTGAAAACTTGTATTCATCTTGTCATTGTAGGCTATCTGGTGTTGCTCTGTGACTTCGTATTTTTGTGTTTGTATGATGTAAAGCACTTTAAGCTGCCCTTGTTGCTGAAATGTGCTATAAAAAGAAAGAAAGAAAAAAAACAACGATACCAAAATTTATAAATAAATAAATAAAAAATAGAAAAAGTGATGAGGTGTGAATACTTTCTGGTGATACTGCATGTTGGGCCTCATGTGTCTTGATCAGGCTGGCGCTCACACTGGGTCAATGCAACCAGTTATAAATCTTAGTTGGAACACAAATGAGTATCATTTTAAATTATCCAGCTCATCTGAGACCCGTATGGGTCCCGATTATTACCCAGAGTTGAACTGTCTCTCACCCATTTAGAGGAAATATTACATAACCAAAGGACACAGCATCTGAGACCCATTATTTAATTACTGGAATGGGTCCCATGCATAACGATAGTCGTATAAATCCATCTTCACAAATTAGTGCCTTGTGGAGCAGAAAACCTTTATAAAAACAAAGAAAAACTATTTCATGCTCCAAAAATGATGCATTATGCAGTGCATTTGTCTGACTTACACTGCAAAAACACAAAATCCTACCAGGTATTTTTGGGGAAGTTTCTTCTGCAAATTACAGAAAATATTCATCAAGACATAGGAGCTTGTTTTAAGTCAATAATTCCTTAGTGTTGATCTCATTGGCAGGTTGTGACAAAAATGTCTTCCTAAAAGGTTAATAATATAATAATGCAACTAGTCACTTTTCATCAAAATTAAGAAATTGTTTAGAATTTTATATACTGAAAACTCACCTGAGTGGAGTTGCTTTTTAACCAAAATTAAAGAAACACTAACCAACATTTTGATTTGTAATGACTTGGCAAAATGTAATGTTGAGATTGTTGCTCTATGACTTCATATTTTTGTCTTTGTATAATGTAAAGCACTTTCAGCTGCCTTGTTGCTGAAATGTGCTACACACATATGCTTGAATGATTAAAACACGCCCATACATCTTATTAAAAAGTTACTTTTAAGTTAGTTTTCTCTTATTTAAAGCGTACTAAGATATTCACAGTAGAAACGAGACCAAACATACTTGGATTTAGTGTTCTGCAGTGTAATAAAGGACCGTTGTGAGTCGGTTGTTGAAATATTAAACACACAGTGACTTACAGTTTGTTACCTGACTGCATCAATTAGCAGCAGACAAATGGATCGCAAACACAAGAAGGTTTGTCTTCATCCTGCGGCTCATACTTTTAATATGAAAGCAAATATTAAGTGGTCATTCTGGACCTATTTAACAACCGCTTGCTATTTTTGGTCATTGGTGGGTGTTTGAAAGAAGCAGGTTAGGTCTTTAAACTGTGTGGGTAGCTGTACAGAAAGGGCCGACAAGCAGAAGCAGTGCATTTTCCTTCCCCCCCTCCTCACCAAGCGATTGACAGTAGTTAGATAGATAATATTTAGATGGTCTGGCTGGGAAAGCGGGACCAGTTAGGGGTCCCAGTCGTCGTCATGATGCTGCGAGGCTATGATGACTACCACGGTGAGGATGGTGCAGAGCACCAGCGAGGCGATGCCCACGGCCAGGCTGATGAAGGAGAAGTTGCGGGCCTCACGGGACGCTATTTCTGCAGTCACCATGTCCCCTCGGGCTATCGCCATGCGCACCTGAGCAGTGGACAGAAAAAGAGAGGCGAAATGAGCGAAACACGTTGCATAACGAGACGGTGCATGAGTGGGAGCAGGACAGCAGCATGTATGGATCGATTTCACTGCAGCGCAGGCTGCATGTGCAGGAAGAGGCCGCTGCATGCAACACAAACACAAAACACGCAGCAGCGGCTTCACAGAAATTTTGCTGCGGGGCAATCACTTATTCAGGGAGGGGGCACAGTGAAAAGGTATTTGATTTAATATAAACCAACATATAACTTTCAAATACAATACCCATTTTGCTTATTAATACAAAAACCAAATAAAAAATGCTGAGCGATTATGCTAAGACTTTCATAAACATTAGATCATCAGTTGCAGAAATCTAAGAATCTAATGTTTCCAGTTCCTGAAGTTTATAATATTACTATTACTATTATTAGTGCTATTAAAAGTGCAGTGCTGTAAAACTACTTCTATACAGTCCCGGATCCACAGGAATTTTGGCTCATTTTGGTGGAGAAGGTAGAGTAAAACTGGCATTTCACTTAATATAAATGGATAAACATATAGCTGTCAAATAAAACATTCATTTTGCTTATTAATACAAAAACTACTGATGTAAACAGTGACAAGTACAAAATGTTGAGTAATTCTGCTCAGATTTGTATCAATATTATCTCAAATGTCACAAAAAAATCTAATGTTTCCAATCTCTGAAGTCTATTTCTACCTAAATCTGATCTCTGCATCTGGCTATTTTTGTTTATTTTAGCTGTAAAAAAAATACAGAAAATGTTCTAGGAGGGAATGATTTCACTAATTTCTCCAGAAATCATGGATATTTTAATGTGTATCAGTTATTCACAATTCACTCTATGATGAAATAGTGTAATAATAGTATTTAAATGAAGAAAACCTGAATTTGATTTTATAATGAAAACAAAATATTGAAGATGTACATGAACAAAGCACTTTGTAATTCAAATGCAAAACTATTAGTAGTGAAGTTAGTAGAAGGAATAAAGTCACTATTACTAGTACTAATAGTAAAAAGTACAGTGCAGTAAAACTTTTTTCTCCCCCAAAAATTACTCAACTACCCACCTCTGAAGATGGATAGCAAAAATTAGTAGCCCGTTATTGCTAACTAGCTTAACATATATTGTCTTGGATTAACTAGCTAGCAGCTTATTACGCTACTTACTCGGTTTGTTTAGAAAAAACTGCAAAGGTTATTTGGCTTTTACTGGTTTTTGTCATGATTTTAATTTCTAACATAAAGGTATTCAGATCTGCACAGCAAAATGTCTCGGTTGCTAACCTGCCTAGCATCTTAACCGCTCATGTTGTGTTTAAAGGCGGCTCGGAAAAGCATGTTATGACATGCTAACAACGGATTAAGCAGTTGTAACGCCTGAAATAAAATACGGGAAACCGGTAGGGGAAGTGCGGGCGCCCTTTCTGTTCAAATCGAAATAAAAATAATAGAAGGTTGGAAAAAGATAAATAAATGAATTCAACAGCTTCGAGGTCAGAGGTCGAGGTGTGTGCCCGCCCATGCCGCCGGGGCTGAGCAGTGCCCACACATACTGTACGGCTCGGACCGGCGCCTCCACGGCCTGTCAGCTCCGCTCAGCTCACAGCCAGCTGAGCCGACCCGCAGGACAAAATCCATTCTGTCCCGTTGCACTGACAGTGGGCCGGTTACGTAACGTGGCGTGTTGGGTGCATGTTGGTCAGCCCGGTTTACCGTCACACAGATGGTACAACAGGACTCGTTAAGTGTGAGGAGAGCCACCGCAAGGAGCCTTGATCCTTGGCACCAGAGTTTTTGCATGGAAAAACTCTGGTACACAACAGCTCCCGACCTTATGCTGCTCCACTTTATGCATTTACGTTCCTCAGGGTTTGGATAGTTTCATAGCAGAGGCGTCAAACTCATTTTTGTTTTGGGCCAAATTAAGATCATAAATGCTCTTAAGGGCTGGTTGTGCCAGAATGTATTACTAAAACCCATTAAAAATATTAATAAATTCTTAAAATGAGATCATCTTTCCAGTTCAACCAGAATTTTGTGATTACTTTTGTGATGTTTTTTGCAATAAAAATCACTTTGTGGTACTAATTTGGAAATATTAGAGATATTTTATTACTCAGCGTATAGATCTATAATCTGACATCAGTGAAGGTTGAGGCAACTGTTTAATACAAGTAAGAAAGTTTTTGATAATTATTTACAAAAACTGTGTTAGCACAAAAAAGTGTGTATTTGTTGATTTTTGCGTGAATTTTTACAATAAATCTCAAGAAACTGAAGGGACTGATTGATATAATTTGGTGCAAAACAGATAGAAACTGCATTTTTTATTGATTACATTATATTAAACAGTCCTAATGTTTAGGCTAGGTTGTAGAGGGCCACATAAAAATCTACGGTGGGCCAGATTTGGCCCACGGGCCTCGAGTTTGACACCTGTGTTTTATAGGAATAGAATGAGTCATTTAGAGCAACTGGATTTAGGCCATCCTCACAGAAAGTGGATTGATTTTATGAGATCTTGATTTTAACAGGTTAGTATCATATTCATTTAAATTTCTTTTGCACAAAAACATCTTAGATATTAAGTAAGATTTTAGTCTGTTCAAGTCCTTGCAGAAAATCCAAACAAGCAGCTGCCCAACTCAACTTTGTGTTCGCAGGTGAAAATGGCAGCAAACAAATGCCCAATTACACAACCATACATTTTTGAAAAGCATTAGTTGAGCCTCCTGCACAACCAACAAGAATGCAGCAAGTTGTTTCTGTTTTTTCTAGCAGACATTGATAAGACAAGACAGCATGAGATATAAGATGTGCAGAAATCACACAGAAAAGCTAGCTAGTTTGCTAGCTAGCTAGCAAGGGTATGCTAATAGCCTCATCTGCCTTGAGTCACAAAGTCTATGTGTGACTCAAAAAAACTATGCATAAATAGTGACTAGGCCGGTCACAATAACAAATTTTGCTGGACAATAAATTGTTTTATTTATTTGATTTTCAAGTAATATAATGGTATAATAATGCAAGAACAAATTCTTCAAAGATGGATAAACTTTCAAATTTAATCAAAATTTGACACCGGAACTGGAAGACATTTTAAATATCCAAAATAAATAAATAAAAGCAACAACTAAAATTAACTATGAACAACTGTTCTTGAAAAAAGAGCTAGTTGAGACCAAAGCACCAGACTGAAGACTTTTATCATCTGTTTTTGGTAGAAAAAGAGAAAAAAATGGCAATAATTGAGCTTATTTTAATTTAGCAAACGATTAATTGATTTACGACTTTAACTTGTGATTAACGTATTTAAGCTAAATTACATTTTTCTTTTAGAAATTTTGAGGCCTTCATTTCAGATACATGAATCTAAACATTTTAAAGACTCCGTGGACACAATGCTTGACCTTTGTGAAGTCAAAGGTCAGACGGTATTTTCTAAGCCTTACATTGTGCCTCGAGTTGTTTCCACAAAAGTCAAAGATGTGTATTCAAAATGTCTTGATCCGCTAAAAGTTCTTATCACTCTGACATAAAGGTACAATAATAAAATGAGTTTTACCTTCACTGCCTTGATGATGGCGATGATGCCTGTAGGCCAGAAGCAGCACACGGTGGTTAGCACGGCGATGGGCAGGTAGTCGTGGGGCGGCCGGCGGTCCATCAGGGTGATGCTGGGGGGCATCTGCATGGGGTGGATCTGGCCTGGGGGGATCCCCGCGTGGCTTCCTGCTGCTGGCATGTAGGGCTGACCCTGAGCGGTTAGATGATTAGAACTGAAGCTTAAAGCAGTGATGGCAAACCTTTCCCATTGGAGAATTCAAGCACTTTTCAAGGTTTTCAAGGTAACTTTTCATTCTTTTCAAATTCAAAATCCTAACTCAAAAATACTTTATTGATCCCAAAAGGAAAACTAACTCATAAGGAGATAGTTATAGCTGCTAGCAGGAAAGGTCTCCTGTAGCAGTCTGTAGCACAGTGATTGTTGAAGGAACCTCTGACTGAAGACATACAGTCAGAGGTTCAATCAACCTTGGTTGATTGATACGACAGAATTTTAGTGCCATATTAAGAAAAAAATATAAAATAAAAAACAAAATTCTGAGAATAACATCATAATATTAACACTTTATTATCTTAATACTACAACTTTCTTCTCATGTTATTCCAACTTTGTTCTTGTACCAGTTTATTCTCATAATTTTATGAATTCATTCTTGTAGTTTAAATATTTTTTTTAGCATGGCCCTAATACTCTGTTGTACTTTGGAGGTAAAAACAACACAAATGTTTATAGATGTTATTAATGATATATTCTGATAGGATTTTACATTCTATAGCAAGGACAAAGTGAACTAAAATATAACAACATTTTATGTTCCCTCTTTCCTTCTTGTCAGTTTGTGAATTGTTCTGGTTCCGTATCTGAAATTTCTCTCCTGAATTTATTCTGAAATATTTGTCTTTTTCTAATAAAATTTATTGAAAACTAAATGAAATTAAAATCCTGGAAATCAGACAAACTTTGATGTTAAAAAACCGGGAGGAACCATTTTTGCTTACTTTTTTCAATTATTGGTGAACTTTTCACCTTTAAATCTAAAACGTCAGTAATTTTGTACCAAAAATAATGATGATGATGATGAAGATGACAAAAAAATTAGCAGGATTTTCCACAAACTAAATGTTGCTCAAAATAAAACTTGTATTTTCAAATAAGATTCACCCAAAACGTCAAATATTTCTAGTTAGGTTAAAAATTAAGCTTTTGTATGTTTCTAAAATAATAAAAAAATAAAGCATATATATGTAAATAAATAAAGCTTTTAACCTAAAAATAAATAAAGGCATGAAACCGCCTCCATGAGAGTTTCGCTCTGTGACTCACCGACGCCATGGGATACACGGGAACGTAAGCGGTGCAAGGCTGCAGCTGCAGCGGGTAACCCGGGTGGATGTAGCCCACAGGCGGGTGCTGCATGGCGCCTCCGGGGCCCTGGGTCTGCACCGTGTAGCCCTGCGCGGCGCCCGGAGCCCCGAAGTGGAACGTCGTTTCTTGGAGGTATCCCTCGGAGCCCGGAGGCGGCGGCGGCGGAGCGGGATAACCGGGCTGGGCGCCCGGCACGGCGGCCATGTTGGGATCCGGGGGGCCGGGGAGGTACGGGGGCGGCTGCATGGTCTGACGGCCGGAGTCGTCGAGTCCTGAGAGCAGCAGAGCGGAACGCAGCGCGACTCAATGGGGTATGGAGCTAAATTGGTGCCACAAAGTTTGATAAAAAAAAAAAAAAAAAAAAATGTTCGTTTTGAAACTGGAAAGAAATATTTGAAACAGAAAAGTAAACTTTTAAAACTGAAAAATAATTTGGAAACTGAAATATGATTTGAAACTAAAAACTGATTTTGAATTTTGAAAAAAACAACTGAAAAGCAATTTTGACACTGTTTCTCAGATATTTCTTTTTCAGTTTCAAATTTTTTTCTTTCAGTTTCAAAATAGTTTTCCATTTTTACAATTTTAGTATGAAATTTCTATTTCAGTTTCAAACTTTTTTCAATTTAAAAAAATATTTTTCAATGTGAAATAATTATTTTTCTGTTTTAAATATTTTTGTCGTTTTAATTTCTTCTCAGTTTAATATTTTTCGCTTTCATCTTTTTTCAGTTTCACAATAAACATTTCTGAGCAAACATTATGGCCTAAAGAAACATTCACAATTACTTTTCAGATCCTTTTTTTCATTTTCGAAATAGTTTTTCAGTTTTACATTTTTTAAGTATCAAAAAAAAATTCAGTTTCAAAAATATTTTGCAGCTTGAACTTTTTTTGTTTCAAAATTATTCAACAGATTCAAATATTAAAAAAATTTTCAGTTAAATAATTTTTCAGTTTCAATTTTTCATGCTTTTCTTTTGCAGTTTCAAAAACAAACATTTCTGAGCAAACATTATGACATAAAAAACATCCACAACTACTTTTCACATTCTTTTTTTTCAGCTTTAAAATATTCTTTCAGTTTCACATTTTTTTAAGATCAATTTTTTTTTTTTTTCAGTTTTAATTATTTTATTTTTTTTTTCCAGTGGCGGGAATGGAGCAGAATTGTGCAGGAAGGCTATTTATTCTCCAAGCTGCTCCATCTCCGCATTAATGATGACAGCAGTCGACATTTCCACACCTCAGATTGAAGACGATGAAACAAATACCCTTTTCATCTCTGTTTATCGTCACTCAGACATGAGACATTTTATCATGGAGAATCTTGTCTGCTTTCTCCCACCTGTGCGTTCTCTCCGTGTTTGTCAGAAAATGACTGATAGAGTGTCGTGCTTTCACAGCATAAAGGGGGGCTGAGATAATACTGCCTGACAGTAACATGGAGGAGGGAAGTGAAGGGGAAACAGGTGGATGCTGGATGTTGAACCGAGCAGCTGCACTGCAAAAAACAGAATCACAAGTATTTTTGCTCTAGTTTCTACTGCAAATATCTTAGTGCATTTGAAATAAGACAAAACTAACTTTCAAGTAACTTTTCAGTAAAATATCGGAGCGTCATTTAAGTCAATAATTCCTTAATGTTGTTTTTTTTAAAGGTCCTCGATCCACTAATTTAGCATTTTTTCAATATTACTTAAAACAAGTTCTTATATCTTTACAGTAACATTTCAGCAAAAGTAAGGGCTTATTTTAAATCAATAATTCCTTAATATTGATGAAGAAGTATCAGTTCCACTGACAGATTATTTCACTTATGAGAAAATTTTTTAAGTAAAATAATCTGCCAGTGGAACTAAAACTTTTCCATCAATATTAAGGAATTATTGACTTAAAATAATCTTGAAAAAGTTACTCGTAAGCTAGTTTTGTCTTATTTCAAGTGCAGTAAGATATTTGCACTGGAAACTAGACCAAAAATACTTGATAAGATTTTGTTTTTGCAGTGTAGGAGTTTGTTTTCAGTCATTAATTCCTGAATATTGAATTTAAAAAGGTACTTGTTCCATTGGCAGATTATTTCACTTATAGCAAATAATTTTTCATAAATGCATATAATCCGACAGGATCGAATACGTTTTCATCAATGCTAAGGAATTATTGAGTTAAAACAAGCTCTTATATTTTTGAAAAAGTTACTTGTTAGTTTGTTTTGTCTTATTAAAAGGGGAATAAGATGTTCACAAAGAAACTACACCAAAAATACTTTAAGATTTTATGTTTTGCAGTGACAACTCCTGTTTTATGTAAAGTTTCCTTAACAAGAAAGAAGTGGACCAGAAACACAAAGAGACACCTGGAAAAGGTTACAGACAGAACAAGCAGTTTGTTTGCAAAGAGGCATTTTTATTCCCATGTTTCCCAGAAGATTTGCAGGAAGAACAGGCAACCAGAGGCAAAACATTCCTCACATGACATCAGCGTTCACGTGAAATGATCCGCTGAACGCTGCTGCTGATGTTTGTTTCCTCACTTATTCTGAAAAGATCAATTTCCATTGAACAATTAGTCAGCCTGCTTACAGCCAAAGCAGTAAGATATTATGCTGCATGTTTGGCAGAATTGTCTATAGGAGGAAATGAGACAAAATTAATTTTCGAGTAACTTTTCAGTAAGAATGATCAACTTGTTTTAAGTCAATAATAACTTAATATTGATATTAAAAAGGGTAATAGTTCCACTGGCAGATTATTTCACTTACAAAAAGTAATTTTTCCCAAGTAAGAAGTGAAACAATCTAACAGTGAAACTAACCTCTAAAAAAAATCTAATTTAAGGAATGACTGACTTAAAACAAGCTTCTATGTCTTATTAAAAAGTAACTTGTAAATTAGTTTTGTCTTATTTCAAGCACTAATAGATTAGAAACTAGATTCAAAAGTACAACAAATAAACATCTAAAACTTGCAGGGATATTAATCCTTTAAGCCTAGAAATGATAGAAGACCGACTTTGTAACTATCTTTATGTGTATTTGGATGTTCAGGGCCTGATCACTGCAGTTTCCAGCTGTAATAGAAAGTTGTTGTGTGTTTTCTTTTTTAATTAATTTCTAAACCTGTTTTGATGTAAATCGTGTAATGTAGAACCAACGTAACAGACAGTTTTATTTCTGTTGCTGCTGCTCGCCCTTTGTTTCCCTCCTCCTCTGTTTGGGCTCCAGTTTCAGGTCCAGTTTGTTCTGGATGCAAAGCTCCGTCTCCGCTCTCGATATCAGACGAAACTGGCTGCAGAGCCACAGCTATTACCGTCATTACTTATTTATTTAATATTGATTAATTGGCGCAGGCACGAGCCCGTGACGGCGCGCGCATGCAGAGGACACCCACATCAAACAGTCTGGGGAGACGGACGTAAGCTCGTGCGTAATGATGGAAATGAGGGCTCGGAACTGAGGTTTCATGCCTTTTAACGCCACATTCTGCGCGGCTCGTGATGAAATACGGGTGGCATCGTGTCGCCGGGGTGGAAATGACCCCAAAGTGCCCCGACGGGGGCACTTTTCACAGTGATAATTGGAGGCCCTGCGGTGGTTTTCTCCCCCTCATGCTGCACCCACACAGCGGCGCATCCTCCCGCTGGAGCGAGCGGCTCTGGACGGAGCAAAACGTGAACAGATCTGACGAAAAACAGAGAAAACGCGTCTCAGTCTTACCGTGTTTTTCAGACGACATGCCTCCCGGTTTGTCTGTACGTCCTTTAGTCGGATGTTTCACTCCAGCTGCTGGTAAATATTAAAATAATAATAATAATAAATCCCCTCCTCCTTTCGAAAATTTTACTTGTCCAAACCCATCTTCAGGATGTCTTCATCGTCAAAGCTCGCTCGGTGTGAAATAAACTGGAGGAGTTTCTATGTCTGACGGGGTTTTAATCCTCGGTGTCGCTCCGCTGCTGCTCTGATAAGGTTTCTTCACCAACACGTCGCTCTATATTGAATTAATGAAACACAAAACTACCCTCGTCTTAAAGCGACAGCCCGAAATGTGGGCTGGCAGCGAGCCGGCCCAAAGCAGCAGCGAACTGAGCGGCAAACAGCTTTAAAACAATACAGAAAGTAAAAAATATATATATAGCCTATTGGCAGAATCAAACATCCAGATCTGCACCATTAAATATAAAAAAAAAATCAGCCGAAAAATATTAATAAAAGAAATAGAATTGTAGCTGAATTTATGTAAATTAATAGAGTAATTAATTTTAATTAAAAAAATAAGATTTTTATTTAGCAAATTTGGTCATTGTTTATCAAAACTAATCCTTTATCATAGGCTCAAAATGTGTTTCCAATACAAACATTTGCAAATGTTTTTCTATATTCTGACAATGTAACAAAAAAAGAAGTAAAAGTTGCGGTGTTTCCATTAAACAGAAAATCCAATAAAAATCACACAAAATAAGTTTGTTCACGAAATAAGTCATTAAAAACATCCTCCTACCACTTCCTGTTGTGGTCTTCTTTGTGGTTTTCTCCAGTAGCAACATGCTGTTGTTGATCATGTGACGACAAAATTGTTTCCAATGTAGTTTGTGACTAAATTATATGGCCAAAAAAACTCATTGTAGCGACAAAACGTTATCAAAAAATTTCAAAATTTGTTCCTGCTAATTTATTTTAAAAATGTGAATTTGCACCAATTGTATGGTCAATGGAAACACAAGTATTGATAACTACTAAAAGGAGGTAAAGCAACAAAAGGAGGCGACTGCAATTGTTCATCATTCTATTGACCAGAATATAAAATTTCAATTAAAAACACTTTTAATTTAAGAGAACACTGAATTTTTCAGTAAATCAGGGTTTTGGGTTTTAATTGGCTCAAAGCCATAAAATTTAAAAGTAGCTGAAATAAACGCTTGAAAAATATCAATTTAGTTAATGTAATTTGTTGTAAATGCTATGCTCTGGATGTTTCAATTATTTTTTCTTTTTTTACAACCAACCTGCCAGGGGACTAAATTTGAAAATTGGCACTTGTGGCTAAAGTTGCTCCATTTACACGAGTGTTTTAATCTACTTATGTTGGCTAATACGTGCCATCACTCATGAAAAACACTAAAATAAAACAGAATGAAAATATTTAAAAAAAAACATGGACATTACATCACTAGAGATGTAGAATTAAAAGGGAGGGGGGCCCAAAATCCAACTGTGCCTCAGGCCCTGTATAATATTTTTCCGGCTCTGCTGAAACATCCTTATTGGGATTTTTTTTTTGTGATAAATATGATTAATTTCTCTTCTCAGAACCTCAATTTTCTCCTTAAATAATCTTGACAACAAATATAAAAAAAAGATAAATGAATAAATCATGTAAGCAGTTTAGGAACAGATTTTAATTCTGTACAATAATTTACAACCCAAACTCCATGTCTTTTTCCCAAAGTGTTTGGTCTGTTAGTTAAAATCTCTCCCAGATTTCCATGTAAACATCAACTAGCTTCCACTTTCTTTCGGCACAAACATTCCCGCTCTTTGTTTCTACACGATTGGCTCGTCCTTCCTTCAGGTTTGTTTTCTCAGTGGGTGTAGAGGGAGGCGGTGAAGACGATGTCCCTGCGGATGGCCAACGAGGCTTTCTCCATCTTGCTGCCCAGGACGGAGTCTCCCACGATGCGGGCCGCCTGCCGCACCTCCTTCAGCACCTCGTCCAGGCGCTGGATGCAGCGGACCACCGTGCCTTCCTGCACGTCTGTGAGCTGCGCGATCTCAGCGAACGGCTGCAGCAGGGCAACAGGAGGCAGGAAATCAGTTAGTGGAGCAATTGATCAATAAATCAATAGGTAGATTATTGTAATGGAGCACACAGGTGCGATAATATAACTAAATATGAGTCAAAAATACTGTATTTATAGACCAGTTCTAGTTAATGTAACATTATTAGTTGGGCTGGGCAACATGGCTTAAGAATAACATTCAGATTCTTTTTTTATTCTAATTGATTTAATTTTTGCTTGCTTCCTTTTCTATCACCACGCTAAAAAAAATAAATGACAATAATAGTCAATATTAAAAAAATAAAGTAACAAACTCTTAAAAACTAATAAAATTATGAGAATAAAGTCATAATATTACAATAATAAAATATAAAAAAATATGAGAATAAACTTTATAAGAATAAAGTCAAAAGAAATAAAGTAAAAAGAAAAAGAGTATAAAGTCATAATATTACGAATTACTCTTGCAAACCAAACACAACCTAAGAACGTTTTCTTAACAAGTTGAAGTTTCAGTAGATTCAGTTTCACTGGGGACCAAAATTGCAACATTTGTTACATTTTCAGCTGCCTTGGTTCTTTTTTAAATTGGACCGTTAAACCATTTGAAAACCTGTTCCCCTCCTCGCCTGTGGTGGCGCTGCATTAAGAACCACTGAAGAAAACAATACAGAAACCTCTGTAGAACAAATGAGCGCAGCTTCCTTCTTTACAAAATATAAATGACTGGTCAGCGTGAGATTTTTGTACGACTTTTCTTTTGTCTTTTCCAAAAGACCACAAGCCATTTATCCTGTAATGCTAGATTATTGTGTTGTTTCATTGTATTTACCCAGAATGCCCTGCTTTTGAAGTGGTCTCTGGTTTGCTTGGCATTCATAAATCCGTACAAATTACATCAGAGTTCAATTCAACAGCTTATATGTAGGTTTTCAGGCGTATAAGAGTTTTTTTTTCATAATTTGATTGCGCATTTATACCTCCATAAACAAATCAAATTGTCTGAACATGGCCGGAGTGAGCGCTCCTTCAATTACTAGAGATGCATCAGGTTCTACTGGTTTCAAAGGAACAACTTTTACAACAGTCGGAAGCTGCAGTTTGCATGAAAAGTGGGGTAAAAAGGGAGAACTGGGTCACAATGGGGGCATCCTCACCATGCCTCTGGCCCAACAGTACACCACCTCCGTCAAGCCGAACTTGAACTGGCCTACAAACTCCTCGGCCGTCTGCGCTATCCCACACTCCCGCTGCAGCTGCCCGATTCGCTGGGCCACCGACAGCACGCGCTCGATGCTCTGAAAGGACAGAAACGGTGGATAAAACCTGTCAGACCCACCAGACTCTACAAGCTGCTGCTGGGCATCAACAGGAGGATCTTCTTCCAGGAAATCTGTGTTTTTTTCTTCCAGACAGCGACTCAGGTCATCACTAATTTAAAGCTCCTGTAAAGCTCTTTCATGTCAAGGCTGTTCCCGACACGCTGATGCAGAAAGTGATTTAATACGTGACCCGGTCTGAGTCAGGAGACGAGGCCTCGCTGTCCTTTCTGCAGGATGTTATGCATCAGGTCAACACAGCCTTACACAAAATGAGTCACTGCAACACGTCGCTTCATTAACTGCTACTTTCTGGGATGTGCAGGGAGCAGAGGCTGCCTCCTCCTCACCTCCTTCAGAGTGCTGGTGATGTGCGGCTCCGTCTGCGTGTTCTGGGTGAAGACCAGGCAGGACAGCAGGGCGGCGCTCTCTTCGGGCGCCAGCGGGCTCAGGACGTTCTCGAACAGCAGCTCGGTCAGAAGCAGCTCATGGCTGCTGATCTGACAGGCCACTCGGCCTTTCAGCTGCACCGCGCCGCTGCTGTCGATGTACTGCAGCGACTGAAGAACCTGAGGGCCACAGAGCAGGAACACGAACAAACCTGGTCAAAGATCAAGACTGATGAACGACTGCAGGACTGAACCCGCTTCCTTAAAACCCTTGAACAGGGTAGGATAGCTCTGTGTGACAGGCCTAAAAGAAGCAGTTGAAACGCAAATGGAAACAAAAACATGCAAAATGGGAATCTTGCATAATAAATGCCCTTTTTTAAAGCCACATCTTAGAGCACAGGAAGCTATGGAAGTATATTTGGTGCAAAAGTAGTTACGCCTTCTAACAGTGTAGTTGAAGTCAAAGAGAAAAATCCTGTAAGTTTTGTAAATGTGTTTTTTTTCTTTCTTTCAATTCTTTCAATCAGCTCCTCAAAATTTTAAGTACAAGTACACAAACTTGAGTTGTGCTTTAAAAAAAACATCTTTCACGCTCTCATAGTCAAAATATGATAAAACCTGATCAATTTCACGCTGAGTCACTATTTCCTTCAAACTTCAGCCTTCAAAACGGTTGCATTTCACGATTTGACCGACTTTGAAAGACTACACAGAAACTCTGTGGAAAAGTCCAAACCTTGATCCTCTGGTGGTATTCGGGCAGCAGCATCAGGGACTGGTCCGAAACCAGGAACAGAAGCCGGTCCAGCTCCTCCTGAACGCTCATCCTCTCCTTAATACGAGCAAACTGGAACAAAAACAAAGCAACAAATCAGACGAACCGGAAAACAGAAACATTGCAGAAATAATCAGATTTTGAAGGAACATGTTTTATACAAATGGTTAAAAAAATTCTCTTTCTGTTTTAGGCTTTTAACCATTTGAGACGTAGATTCAATGTTCTAAGTTATTTACTTTGAACTTAAACTGATGCTACTTATTAGGGAAAATGAGACAGAAATGGAAAATCTAAATCTAAATACACTCCTGTTCCTACAAGAAGATTTAAACAAAGTATCAATAAGAGTAAAATTAAGCTTCAATAGTTGATCATTTGAAACAAATGATTGCTATCATTTGTTGCAACTGTTTTATATTCTAATGTGATCTAGATATTGATATTAGTTAAAACAAAAACAAGAAAATATCTGTGAAGGCTTGTACACTGCGAAAACTATCTTAGCAAGTATTTTTGGTTTAGTTTCTAGTGGAAATATCTTAATACTCTTAAAATGCAACCAAACTGACTTAAAAGCAACTTTTTTAGCAAGATATATTAGCTTGTCTTAAGTCAATAATTTTTTAATATTGATATCTTTCCCATGTTAACAGTGAAATAATCTGCCAGTGAAAGTTGTACTTTTTTATCAATATTAATCATTTATTTACTTATAAAAACTTATATATCTTGCTAAAACGATACTTGTAAGTCAATTTTGTCTTATTTTAGATGTACAAAGAT
The DNA here is from genome assembly GCF_027474105.1 of Poeciliopsis prolifica. Lineage (NCBI taxonomy): Eukaryota > Metazoa > Chordata > Actinopteri > Cyprinodontiformes > Poeciliidae > Poeciliopsis > Poeciliopsis prolifica. The sequence goes on along the minus strand of NW_026562480.1, from coordinate 583,619 downwards.
ATTTACACCTTAAAAGTAGTACTTGGTAAGATTTTGTGTCTTTGCAGTGTGGCTCCTGTGTGAGATAATCTCCTTTTCAGAGCAAAAATTTAGATGAAACTTGCCGAGTCCATTAGCTCTAGAAATTGAGTTTTTTCTACAAACAACTTTTCCATTTAGGGAATGAAAACTAGCCTTAAACAACAGTTTACTTTCATTCCTCATGACTGCAGAAACATCTCTCATTATTCATCCACACAGCATTAATAAGCAGCTAAATCCCAGAATACTGACTGAAGGGGGATGTGATATGGGGAGTTGAGCTTTTTATTATGCAGAGTAATGAGAGAGGTGGCTCAAAAGACGCAGTGTGCGTGTGAGTCGGCGTTCAGCCGCGGCTGTAGGTTTAATTATAGAAACGGGTCACATTCTTACATCTTATCTCCTTAGTGAAGCTGCTTGTTTTGAGAGCTTAGAAGCAGATGTTTAAAGCTAGAGTTTGATATTATTATGAAGCTAGAGGAGAAACCGATGGAGAGATGAAAGGAAAACTGGAGCAGGGATAAAAATGAAACAAACTGGGCGTGCTCTAAAACAAGGGTCTTATGTAGAGCCGCGGCGTTAATTAGCTCTTTAAATATTCGATTCTCATTAATGCCGCTTTGTCTTGTATTTGTTGTGCCTCTCAAAAATATAAAAGAGAGGAGGAAGGTTATTATTAAACTGAGGATGCAAGTAAGCCTGTTGGAATAAGCAATTAATCAATTAAGTGCGGGGAAAATTAAAATGAGCTCAATTTCCATTCTGATGATTCATGTTTTCTGAAAGGCAATTTTCTTTACAGACATACCATAATCGATTTTATTAATGGTTTTGGTTTTAAGTGGTTTTCATTTCTGTCATGTTTTATTTTGGATGTTTAAAATATCTCAAAATATCAATCAACTGACAATAAAACTTTCTTAAAAACCTGACTTTTCTCTTGAAAAATTTTCTCTCTTGAGAAAATTTTCATAAAATGCTGGATGAAAAAAATTAATTACATATTAACATAGTTTTGAGTCAGTTGTATTAAATAGTAAACCGAAAATCGTGATTTTCTGACGCCATTGAACTTAAACATAAGGATGTCGCCCTCTGCTGGATTGTGGCCAAACTACAACTCTAAATTCCGACTTAAATAAACGACTGGAACTAATCTGGATCTAATAAACCATTAATCGACAGTTAATCGTAAATCCACAGTTAATCGTAAGTCTATTAACTGTTTGTTTTATGAGTTTAAACACAGTGGACTGCAGAAAGAGCGGGAGGCCTTTGAGGCTCGCTGGTTGCCATGGTTACCCGCATTGACCGTGCCGTTAACGTCAGCTAGCATGTTGTTGGCGTAAGATAACTGCTTAACACAGCGTGATAACATAAGTTATGTAACTAAATTGACTAATTTAGTGAGTGAGATGCGTCTTAATGGCGGATTAAATGCGGGCGAGTCGATAAATGACGAGAGAAAACGACAGAGACGTCGGACATTAGCATGCTAGCAATATTAAAGCAATGAGATCATCAGCTCAATCAGATTCACCGAGTCCCTGCCATTTGTAAGTTATTATTGTAAATAGTTTAAATAGTTAGAATAATATATTTGTGCCTGAAGGTGACAGTAATTCCTTTACATCAGTGGTCCCCAACCCGCGGGCCGCGAACCGGTACCGGTCCATGGATCAATTGGTACGGGCCGCACAAGAAAAAATTTAATATTTCAGTTCTATGTATTATTTGAGTCTGGAGGATCTTTTATTTTGAAAATCCTTTAACCGGATTCTCTCGGTTACATTTTGCCCGCCAACATTGAGCCACAAGCAGCAAAATGAGTCAGAAACAGATCGGATGCCTTTGGAAAGCTTATTTGCGAAGGGAAAAGGTCCAGAGAAGAGACAGGAGGATGGATTTATCCCGGTCGGTGATTTCCCACATTTCCCACATATGCTGACTGGCTCGTTAATGAGCCTGCAAACTGCCTCGCCATGTAGAATTGCCAAGTCTTGACCCAACCTAATAAAAAGGTTGGGGACCACCGCTCTACATTAAACACATCCAGAAAAACACACACCTGCTCGGGGAAGGTGGGCGAGTGGACGCAGTTGAAGTCCCGCAGGCTGTCCTGAAGCATGCGGAGCCTCATGGAGGCCTCCACCACGTCCACGCTCTTCAACTGGAGGTCATTCACCGGGTCCAGGGTGGCCACGCCGCCCGGGTTCGCCTCGGCCAGGCGCAGCAGCTCCTGCGTCGCCGTGGAGATGGCCTGGCCGGGAGGGTCGGCCCTGAATCACCAAGGACCGTAAATGATTGCAGTCATCACAAAATATTGCGACACAATTCTAAGTCCATGACACTTGGAAATTTAAAAATGCCTCGGAAACAGGTTTGGGTCCCAATCCCTTCATTAAAACATGAAAGATGGATGATGACAGCACCTGAACCGCGGCTGTTGCCTCTTGTTGTAGTTATCGATTATTCTGTCGGAAATCACTTTGAGGGTTTTCACGGTGATGGCGGATATGTCCTGAAGTTTTAACTTCTGCACCGTGTGGCTGCATGGACCTGACAAAAACAGCAAGACAATGTCAGAAAAACACCATTCTGCGTCTGAAAGGCCTGCTTGTTTACATAGAAAAACAAAGAAGTTATGGACGTCACATGTGCATAACTGCCTCCCGGCTGGCGGGCGAAAAGCTGCTAGTGGAAATGACTAGCATTGGTTTTAGCTGTTAAGTTATCAATAAATCTTTAACAAATGGCTGACATTTAAAATGAAAAGGGACGAATCGTCAACACTATGGCAACTTGATGACAAGGCCAGGAAAAGGATTTTATTAGAAAAATAAATAGCCAGGAAGAGGGAAATAGCTCAGTTATGCTAGTTTGACTTTGATACCCTTAACATATAGATGTGGTGTGGAATTCAGCGTTTCAGTTCAATTAAGAATGTTTATAAAAGGTGAGATGATCATCAATTGAGCAAATCTACCACCTCAGTGTTAGGTTAGCTAATAGCAGCAGGAGCTAATCAACTACAGGGATCACTTAATGATCGCAAAACAAACATCAAACTTATAATACTGTAACCGACTGAATGTTCTGTTCTTCGTGTGGGAAATTGAGAAATTTGTTTTTTTTGGTGTTGAACCCTGAAACATAAAATCAGTTGCTATGACAATGAGTCTTTTTGTAGCGTAGCAGACAGAGAGCGAGAAAAAAGAAGAATACGAGAAGTTTTGAGTTGTTGTTTAACGTGTTTTCTGTGTTATTTTTCCATTTGGTAACTTTTGTGCACTGCACTGAATTAATAATAGCAACATCTCCAGGTTTCATTTAGTTCATGAAATGTTTCAGCACGGCTGTGGATGGAAGCAATAACATGCCAGGGTCCATAGAAACAGGTGTAATAAAACGTTATGGGTTTGTTATGGGTTTGTGCAGCGCTACCTTCAGGGATGAACAGAGCTGTGTTGTACATGTGCTGGAAAGCGGCGTTGTCCTCAGCCTTTCCGTCCACTTCCTCGTTCCCCTTCTCACAGATGATGAGCGCCGTGAAGGTGCGATTCACAGCGTCATTGGACACCTATAAAACAAACAAAAGAACAAAAAAATTTCATTCAAAAGGGTCGTCTTGCTGCTAATAGCGGCTCACTGAGGTGATTGCTTTCACTGCTCACAGATCAAAAAGAACACTTGAAGACATAATGAAAACATCGGAGTCCAGAGTGAGATTTCTACCTGTAGAATAACTCCCAGCGCATTAAGATGCTGCTTGTTGTTGACGATGACAACTCGACCAACAGACAGCGCTTTGAGTCCGTTCACAGACTCCAGGACGGCTTTCTGAAAACAAGACAGCAGGTAGATCTGAAGCCAAAGTTCATATTATGATCAGTGAAGAAGTAATATTAAATCTAAATGAGGGGTAGGGATGTTCCTCATTTACTTAAAAGTAAAACAAGTGATTCAAATGCTTAATGAAAAGTTTTTTGTCGTGCATTTTAAAACAGAAAATAACTATAAATAGGGACAAAAATTGAATTGCTCATGAGAGACTGAGAATATTCTGTGCAAATTTAACACAAAAATAATTGCCGTAGGATGGTAAGCCCAACAGGGTTTTAGAAGTTTCCGCTTGAAAATATAAAACAAAATGAATGATTATCTGCTCCACAGTTATCAGATCTAAATGAAAATATTTGGTACTTGTGCAAAGGTACCAAAGAATGTTACACCAATGAAGCTGTTAATATGACTGATATACCAGAGGAAAAACAAAGTCAATTAGTTGAATACATCAAAAAAAAAGTGTCAGACTTTAAGAAATGAAGCTATATAACGGTTATTTGGGTGCCCTAACTTTTCTCAAATGGGGGGGAAAAATGTAATTTGACACCTTATAATGAAATTTTACCAACATTAAGCTGCTTCCCTTTGATGTCAAGTTAAATACTGATTTTATTTTTCAACAGGGGTTTCATAAGATTTGGACAAGGTGAATTTATTTGTGATTTTAGAAATAAAGGAAAAATAATGAAAGACAAAAATGTCAGTAACATTTAAAACCATTAAAAACCCATTAAAAGGCAACAACAAATGCCCAGGCAGTTGAATTGTTTAGAGGCGTTCAGGAGATTTATGTAGAGAGAAATATCCATCCAATCATGTCAACAGATTTAATAATGTAGCCAAAATCAGTTTATAATGCAACAGCTTTAAGGGGCCGTGGCAACGTTTACCCGGTCTAAAACTCAGATTTTCTAGGACTGGTGTTCTCTAAACCGGGACGGCGCTTTGTGTTTTTACTTGGTTTTTGGTGAGTCTGTTGGACAAGAATCTAAATTTAAATTAATTTCACAAACATTTCTGGGGAAAATTGGAGACGTTAAGATTTCCGCCGCCCCGTGTTAACGGAAAAACTTAAAACACAACGTGCTTCAGTCAGCGTGGGAAATGCAGGACACTTTTAAAAGTCACACATGTATCTATTATATATATTTACATCAATACTTTTATTATTACTTATTTATTTAATATTATTAGAGCCTTAAAACTAAAAATCTTTCAATTTGTATGTTTTTAAACCTACAATTGAATCACAAAGTCTGTCTATGTCTAAGCAATGATTATAAAACAGAGCCCTGATGGGAAGTTATGACATCACACCAGGGATGTCACACACAGACTGATGATGTCACCAATGTCACCCTTTGATGCTGCAGCTCTTGTCTTTGAGTCATCAGAATTCGCTCCAGTTGGATTTTGGCCCTGAAGCTGTCCGACCTACATTTTGTTTCGCTCTGACATTTTTGGATTAACCCGCGAGAAAAATCTCAAAATGTATAAAGCTGAGAAGGAGAAGGCAGCGGTCGCCATGTTTGATGCTGAAAAAGTCCGCCGGAAGAACAGGAGGGCGCTCCAGAAACTCTTGAAAGTCAACACAGAACTAGAGGACGCCAAGGCCCGCAGGAAACGTTATCAAAATCGGAAAAGACTGGAGAGAGACGAGATTGAGTTTTTCAAAGAATGCGAAAGACGGCTCTTTAAGCTGAATTTGGAATCTGACATCTGGATTGATGAGAAAGACAGACTGGACAATCTGTGCAAAAGGAGAGATCTGCTTTTCAATGTAATGAAAGACACAAATGAACAACTACTTGAGACACCTGTGATGATATCTTTGAAATCTGCCGCGCAACAGCAGCAGGAACGGCTGACGTTTCTTAACAGAGAGTTAAAAAAAAATGTCGCCGTCTTGTCACGACAACTTGTACATCAAACTAAACTATTCGATGAGTTCACAGAGAAGGAAAGTGAAAGCAAGGCGATGATGGCCATTCAAGAGAGCTACTTTAAAGAGATCAGGCAGAAATTAAAAGTGTACAACTTGACCAGTGTGAAGGAGAAAGTAGCGGCGCAACAGGAAGAAGTGAAAGCAGTAGTCAGAAGGAACGAGCAACTAGTGGAGATGATCAAAACGTTGAGACAACAAGCGATCAATGTGCCCATGTTGAAATACCAGTTTCTCTGTGGAGTCGATGAGAAACGAAGGCTCACAGCCCTCAACAAAGAGCTAGAAAAGGTGATTCTGGTCTTAACAG